>NC_092225.1:93306986-93654486 GCF_036320965.1 Panulirus ornatus
TTTTAGGTATATCTGAGAAGCGTTAGGTATACTTGTGAAGTATACCAATGTAGTTTAAGGTATATCTGTGAAGTATTAGGTTTACCAGTGGGGTTTTAGGTATACCTGTGAAGTGTGGAGTATACAAGTGGAGATTTAGGTATACCTTTGAAGGTTTAGGTGTACCAGTGGAGATTTTAGGCATATCTCAAGTATTAGGTATACCAGTGGAGATTCAGGTATACCTCTGAAGTTTTAAGTATACCCTTGGAATTTTAGGCATACCTTTAAAAAATGGCGGATGAGTTTCAGTTAGCCTCTTACGGAGTTTTAGGTCGTTATGTCCATGGACTTTTAAGGTTTACCCCCTCCCCCCTTAAAAAAAAAACGTTCATACCCCCCTCCTAAAAAAAAAAAACGTTCATCCCCCCAAAAAAAAATGTTCATATGACCCCCCTTAAGGTTTTGAACACACGCAGATGGCAACCCACTTCACACAAACACACACACACGAGTACGTTCTTTCCCGTTTTCTTCGTTTTTCATTCCCGTTTTCTTCGTTTCCTTTATCTGGGCTCAAGATGCCGTCAAGAGAGATCTCCCCCCCCGCCTCGCGTTCCAGTAACCTTGCATCGGTAATGTCAGGGAAATGAGAAATGTGTAAGAGATCAAAAGGTCTCCACAAAAAGAAAAAAAAAAAAAGGGGACTGAGGAGGAGAGCGGCGCGTCTCGCTCTCCACTATGACTGTGTAATAAATCCGGAGGGTTGAGTCGAGAAGAACGGATTTATTAAATCCGGATGTTAAGGCGCGAAGAACGGATTCCCTCCTCCCCTCACGAACGGATCCGCCCGTGTTGATGAGGAGGATGTCGGCGGCTGGTATTTATTACTTTATAATTAATTCGTCTGGTCTACGGCTTTTAGGGGGAGAATATTAATACATGATGGAGAGTTATGGACAAGATAAAGCGAAGGGTAACATAATTGATATTAAATGATTAATTATTAACATGAAAAATACGTAAACAAGTGATGATGAATTGCTGAAGGACGAACGAAAGATTTGAGGAAACGTTGGAACGGAGTTTTAAATAAAGACAATTACGTTGTTATAAAATGATAAAAATGAGCCATAGTTACGTAGATAACCTACCGTTGAATATATATATATATATATATATATATATATATATATATATATATATATATATATATATATATATATATATATATGAGAGAGAGTTAAAGTAGAATGACTAGAAATATTGGAACGGGGAGGAGAGGGGGGGGGGGAAGGCGTTGATGCCACGTCGTAGGAAGCTTTTTAAAAGCGAGTCGGCTGTTCGCAGCAACAGGCGTCCTCCCCGCCATCCATCCCTCCCTCCAGCCTGATGACTGACTGACTCAACTCCTCCTCCTCCTCCTCCTGCGCCTCCGTCAGGTCAGCCAGCCCGAGCGAAAAGTACCTGCTGGCGGCGGCGGAGCGTGCGTGGCGCGCCACCCGCTCGAGGAAGAAGCGAATGACGAATTGAGCAGGCAGCGGCGGCTGTAATAACGGCCAGGGGGGAACAATAGAGGGGGAGGAGGGTTGATATGAGGCGAGACGTGAATGGGAAGATGTTTGTTGTGGAGTGGACCAGAGGAGGCCATGTATAATGGCCGGTGCGCCCAGGATTCTTTGACGAACAAAGGATATTCTCCAGACAAGGGGCAGGACTTCCTCATCGAGTCCTTGAATGAAGAAGAATGAAGGAAACGTAAGAATGACAAGGGAGGCTAAGGAAAAAAAAGATGAAAGACTTATGAATGAGGTGGTGGGGGAAAAAAAAACTTATATGTCTTTTAATAACGAAGGGAAAGAATTTCAGTTTTTAGATGAAGCGAGAAGGATAAAGGAAGTGAACTCAGAGGTTCCATATTATTATAATTTCTCGAAGCGTAGTACATAAGGTCCAAAATCCTTGTAATTAGGAGTGATAACCTTAGATAAGAAAACTGTGAACAGTATTTTATTACAGTAAGAAATATATATGTGATGAAAAAAAAAATAGCATGGTAAGAAAAAAAAAAAGTATCTTACCACTTTTTGTATGAAACAATGTGACACCACGGACGAAGGATTCAGAAAAATATGCCTTGCTTTCATAATACTGTAATATATCGATCGTTAATGACGCATCGTGTCATATGCCGTAAAATGAATGTCCTTTTAATTTCATAGTTCGATGCAAATGACCATAAAGTGCGTGCTGCCATGATTATTATTTAATTGGTCTCGCATTTACGCTTCACTAACCACACCGAGACAGCGCAAGTGTTGTGCATCATTGCGAAATTCATCGAACTCACCCGGGAAGTTTTTTATTGGTTCTAACTTGTGATGTACAAGATGTGTGGGTAATGTGACTGAAGCTACCTGGCTTCCCTCCACCACTACGCTCTTCACCTTCCCTCTACTATTACTCTCCAGCTTCCCTCCACCATTACCCTCTTCACCTTCCCTCCACCATTACTCTCCACCTTCCCTCCACCACTACCCTTTTTAGCTTCCCTCCACCCCTACGCTCTTCACCTTCCCTCCACCATTACCCTCTTCAGCTTCCCTCCACCGCTACGCTCTTCACCTTCCCTCCACCATTACCCTCTTCATCTTCCCTCCATCATTACCCTCTTTAGCTTCCCTCTACCATTACCCTCTTCACCTTCCCTCCACCGCTACGCTCTTCAACTTCCCTCCACCATTACTCTCTTCACCTTCCCTCCACCGCTACGCTCTTTTACTTCCCTCCACCATTATCCTCTTCACCTTCCCTCCACCGCTACGCTCTTCAACTTCCCTCCACCATTACCCTCTTCACCTTCCCTCCATATGCCATCTACATATTCTTCTACCCACATCTATCTACATGTTCCCTCCACACTTTGTCTTCCCAAGTTCCTTTTTGTTACAACTTCCATCTACATTTTGCCCTCCACATCTCACACCCCTTCTACACCTTCCCTTCACACTCCTATACCCTCCCTCCACACACACACACACACACACACACACACACACACACAGACAAACACAAACTCGCCATATTCCCCTCCCCCCCGGCAACACCTGCCCTCCTAAAAGTTCCCATTCACATCTCCCCTCCTCGTGGGCTCCCTCCCAAACCTCTGTCTATAACCGCCCTCCCGTCTCCCCCCCCCCCCTCCCCAGTCAGGCTTCATTACCTCAAACGGGATTTCCATTTTTGGTACAGTTCCCGCCCGTTAGATGAACCCCACACACACACACACACACACACACACACACACACACACACACACAACGGGGAACTCTCCCCATCTCCCCCCAACCCTCCACACCCCCCACACCCCATTTTTTCCCCAAGGGGAAGTGGGGAGGAGGTGAGACGAAATTGGGACCATTCTACCCTGAGTCATACGGGGGTGGAAAAATAAAAAATAAACGCGGTTGAAATAGACCCCACCGTGGCATACTCGCAGCCTAGCCATTCTAAGAAAGTAAATAATAATAATGATAATAATAATAATAATGATAATAATAATAATGATAAAGAAGTGTTGCTGAAAGTTGTTGATGAAGGGCGAGTATGCACACGGCGTCTCCCTCTCCCTCGGGGCTGGGCTCTTGTTTTGATCAGAGTCGGGTGATGAATGAGGCGTCTGGTAGACTTGTTGACCTGCAGAGATGAACTGTTTTCTCACCGAACAAGCTCGTTTGGGGGTCTGAATATTGCGTGCGGGCGAAGCCCTTAAATCCAGCCTGCCGGCCCAAGCAAGAAATACTCGACAAGAAAGCGTAACTACGGTGTATTTACAGTGCTTTAAGTGTGACGTCCAGTGCACAAAGCGCCATATTGAATCGAGGGACATGAAATGTAAGTCATCATAGAAAATTACCAATTTTTGTCATCACTGAAAATGGTCATTAAATAAGGGAAACTATTATAATCAATATTTTTTCTTTATTTGGAGCTGGATTTCTGGTCTATAAATACATTTTAGGGTTTTATCTTTTTTTTTTTTTTATACTTTGTCGCTGTCTCCCGCGTTTGCGAGGTAGCGCAAGGAAACAGACGAAAGAAATGGCCCAGCCCCCCCCCATACACATGTACATACACACGTCCACACACGCAAATATACATACCTACACAGCTTTCCTTGGTTTACCCCGGACGCTTCACATGCCTTGATTCAATCCACTGACAGCACGTCAACCCCTGTATACCACATCGCTCCAATTCACTCTATTCCTTGCCCTCCTTTCACCCTCCTGCATGTTCAGGCCCCGATCACACAAAATCCTTTTCACTCCATCTTTCCACCTCCAATTTGGTCTCCCTCTTCTCCTCGTTCCCTCCACCTCCGACACATATATCCTCTTGGTCAATCTTTCCTCACTCATTCTCTCCATGTGCCCAAACCATTTCAAAACACCCTCTTCTGCTCTCTCAACCACGCTCTTTTTATTTCCACACATCTCTCTTACCCTTACGTTGCTTACTCGATCAAACCACCTCACACCACACATTGTCCTCAAACATCTCATTTCCAGCACATCCATCCTCCTGCGCACAACTCTATCCATAGCCCACGCCTCGCAACCATACAACATTGTTGGAACTACTATTCCTTCAAACATACCCATTTTTGCTTTCCGGGATAATGTTCTCGACTTCCACACATTTTTCAAGGCTCCCAAAATTTTCGCCCCCTCCCCCACCCTATGATCCACTTCCGCTTCCATGGTTCCATCCGCTGACAGATCCACTCCCAGATATCTAAAACACTTCACTTCCTCCAGTTTTTCTCCATTCAAACTCACCTCCCAATTGACTTGACCCTCAACCCTACTGTACCTAATAACCTTGCTCTTATTCACATTTACTCTTAACTTTCTTCTTCCACACACTTTACCAAACTCCGTCACCAGCTTCTGCAGTTTCTCACATGAATCCGCCACCAGCGCTGTATCATCAGCGAACAACAACTGACTCACTTCCCAAGCTCTCTCATCCCCAACAGACTTCATACTTGCCCCTCTTTCCAAGACTCTTGCATTTATCTTATATTTTTACAACATACGGGTTCAGGGATCAACACGATTTCAATTAATATAACCTAAACACATTACACCCAGACTGTAAATGGTTTCATTCATTTAATGATCTCATCACCTTAAAACTTTTCCACTCAAAACTCTCAAGTACAATGTAAAAAAAAGGATACAAAAACAAATTCTATTAATATAAGAATAATAAAACACACACACACACACACACACACACACACACACACACACATATATATATATATATATATATATATATATATATATATATATATATATATATATATATATATATATATATACATATATAAAGTGTTTGATGTAGATTTAGTGTAAAGTGAGCAATGCCATATTTCCTGTTGTGTATTCCCCGTACAGCCGGCGACAGTCTTAACACATTACAGACGACATTAACTGTCTGCTAGCGCCGCCTAGCCTCGGGCAACGCAACTACCACCAGCGTAGTTACCGGTTTATGAATTAATCACGCGTCGCTCACAAGTCTTGGGCTTACACCAGTCTTTGTTAATAGCGGGAAAGACACTTGACGCCTGGTAGACTGGTAGTTGAGGCTTGTTAGAGAGTGGTGGTGAGTGGAGCAGGCAGACCGACCGCCCGGGCCAGCAGTACAGTGTGTGTGTGTGTGTCTGTGTGTGAGAGACGTGTTTACATCTACCAGGAGCAACTACGTCAGGCATCCACCTCCAAAATGGTGGTTTTCGGTAAACCATCTTCTAACCTCTCGTGTCGTGCACAAGTGAGTATGAATTAGTCAGTCTCTCTCTCTCTCTCTCTCTCTCTCTCTCTCTCTCTCTCTCTCTCTCTCTCTCGTCCACTGTGTGTGTGTGTGTTGGATCTGGGGACACGGGTTCGATTCCCTCTCGTTGGTGTTCGAATTGTGCTAATATATTAATTTAAAAGTTTTGATGAACAGAAAGGACGTGGGAAGTCGTGTGTGTTAATGAGGGTCGTGTTAGATAACACTGGAGTTAAGGTGTGGGTTACTGTGACGTAAGCTGACAACACTGGAGTTAAGGTGTGGGTTACTGTGACGTAAGCTGACAACACTGGAGTTAAGGTTTATATATCATTAAGACAACGTGATGCAGGATTGCAGTGTAAAGGTATAGTCATGCGCCCCTTTAACCTGTGCCAACAAGACTAACTGCCTAATGACCTCATCCAATACATCCATTTCCATGTTGAAAACAAATGACAAATTACAACCATATAAATTTGACCATATAAATTGTAGTGACTTGCAACTGTAGCATCTGTAGCATTTCTTATATAATTTTGGTGAATATTTTCTTTCCTTGCGTAATGAGTCGGTGTATATATATATATATATATATATATATATATATATATATATATATATATATATATATATATATTTTCAGCATCGCAAGGTAATTCTTGCTGGTACCTGAAATGAGAAATTTGTGAGGGACTGATAACCTCCACGTCTAATTAATTAATCACACAACCCACCTTCCCTCCCCACCGTCCGCCATCTTTATATAAACCCGACAAAGTGTCACGGACTTTCAAGATCGGGGAATATAAATTTTGTGGACAACTATGACTACCTAACCTAGCCTTTTATACTAGCCAAGGTGAACCGAGCTTTACTAGTTTGGTTTTTTGAGTGAACGAATGTTTCTGTATTTATTTGGGCAGAGGGCCTGCGAGAGAGAGAGCAAAACTCGTCAAAGAAACTCCATTAAGGACATTCACATTCAAGCGAGGTCGGCCATGGAGCGAGCTGTGGTACGCGATTTCTCTTTGCTGTCAATCGCAACGAAATGGGTGATTTTGACGGAGATACAATTTCTCTCTCATGTCTGACTTTCTTTAGGAAAATTTTAAGTTTTTTTTTAGTTGCGTTGTGAACTCTGAGCATTGGTCAGTTAAAGTGATGATGATCGATCATAATTCAAGGTTAATCAAGGAACAGTCGGTCGACATGGCAGCTCCATATTGGCGCTTGAAACGAAGAAGACGGAAGTAAAAAGGGTATATGTAAAGCAAGCAGTAGCCCAATGTAAGCCTTATTTTACGCTTATTGTCGCGTCAAGAAATGTTTTAAAGAAAATTTAGAATTTATGAAATACTCAAAATCAATCAGAGGGACCAAGATTTAGAAGAAAAAAAAAAAGACTTGTGAATTAAAGAATGTACCGGTGAAACTTTGATTTCGAGTTGTATTATTGGAACCAACCATTGCAACGCAGAGGCGGTGTTGCCAACACAATCGTAGCTGAATTTACACCTACCTTTTTTTTTATTTTTTTTTTTTTCCTCTTTCTTCCCTGGCAAATTTCTACGTTTCTCTATAGCAGAAATAACTTCACTAAAGTGCAATAACTGAGCTGGTGCAAGGAAAGTAAACATTTACAATACTTATTTCATTTCTTCGGGGCTGTAGGTGATGATGTCTGTCTGTCTGTCTGTTAGTAGTGAAATATAATAGTTTATAATAGTTTATAATGTAGTGATATATTTTGTGATACATTTCTTTCTGTGGTATCTTGAGTAAATAGAGAATAATCATGTAATATACACTAACCATGTAGTCTGATAGATGTACTCTTCCTTCACTGTATATTTGACAATCTATCACCAATTGTTGTCACGATTGTAGGAATTAATAAAAATCTTATGATTAACTTAGAAATTTATTAACCCTCTGGTCTTTATAAAGCATGTATAGAGTAATGATTAATCTCGGTGATATTAAATGATTATACTAATCACAAGCATTATTCCCCTTGGTCTCCTTTGATGTCAGACATCAAATTTTCTAAGTAATTTGATCCATAACTTTGCAATAAGAAGCAAAATACCTGTGGACTTGGGTGCCATCTATGTTACAATATGGGAGACTTGGGGAATTATGAGAAATTATAGAGGAATGTCCTAATATATATATATATATATATATATATATATATATATATATATATATATATATATATATATATATATATATATATTGAATGATTTTAGGAAGTAAAAGCCTATGATAATGATATTTGCAATGTGACAGATATTGAAAAAAGACTGGAGTCTGGTGTTAATCCATGTGCCTCCATTTTATCGACATGCATATATATAGTGGTGTTACCTGACTAATTATGAGGTTAATTAAGGGCAATTAAAAACACATCTGATCCCTGTATAAGTAGATACTCCATTTGCAAAAGAGAAATATATCATTTCAGGTGGAGTGAAGTGGCCGTATATTATCTTTAATGCTATTCACAACTTTTTCTTTTTACCACAATTACTTACAGTTTCCCCCGCATAGTGAGGTAGCGCCAGGAACAGAAGAAGAATGGCCACCTTTGCTCATATCCACTGTCTGGTTCTGGTACATGAGGCACCAAAACCACAGTTCCCCCATTCTTTTTAGCCAAGCCCCACAGACCTTTTCCCTGGTGTTCCCCTGGCTGCTTCATTTACCATAGTTCAGCCCATTAAGAGCACGTCGTCCCCTGTATACCACATCGCTCTGATTCGCGCTAACCCATTCATCCTCCATGTTCAGCTACATAGTGAGACTCCCATCACGTAAAATATCTTTCACTCCATCCCTCCATGTCGTCTATGGTGTCCCTCCACTCCTTGTTCCCTCCACTCCTGACACGTATGCCCTCTTAGTCCACATCTCCTCGCTCATCCCTTTTTACCATCTGTCCAGACCATTTCAGCACAACACCTTCTTCAGCTCTCTCTCTCTCTCTCTCTCTCTCTCTCTCTCTCTCTCTCTCTCTCTCTCTCTCTCTCTCTCTCTCTCTCTCTCCCCCAACCGATCATTCCTTACCAGTTCATTCCTCCTCACACCACACATTGTTCCTCAAGCCTTTTAATTTCCAACACGTCCACTCTCGTCTGTACTTTTTTTTTTCTTTCATTGAGGGGCTCCCTGCCTCGCGCTCACACACCACCGCCGGGACTACTGTACCATTAAACATACCCATCTTTGCCCTGACACACAGTAGTGGCTTGTCTTTCCACGTACTCTTTAATGCATCTATGACCCAAGCGTCCTCACCCATACTGTTCCTATGGGTCCGTCCGCTGCTGTGTCCACCTCTCGCGTATCTGTAATACTCCATATATCCTCCAAGTTCTCTTCAGACAAGTTAACACTCCAACCAGCCTCCTTTACTCCCCTACTAAACTTGATACATATTGTTTAACACATCTTTTGCCTCTTACACAGTCTCCTTCAATCAGACAACAGCTTCTACAGTTTCTCATTTGATAGTTTATAATGTAGTGATATATTTTGTGATACATTTCTTTCTGTGGTATCTTGAGTAAATAGAGAATAATCATGTAATATACACTAACCATGTAGTCTGATAGATGTACTCTTCCTTCACTGTATATTTGACAATCTATCACCAATTGTTGTCACGATTGTAGGAATTAATAAAAATCTTATGATTAACTTAGAAATTTATTAACCCTCTGGTCTTTATAGAGCATGTATAGAGTAATGATTAATCTCGTTGATATTAAATGATTATACTAATCACAAGCATTATTCCCCTTGGTCTCCTTTGATGTCAGACATCAAATTTTCTAAGTAATTTGATCCATAACTTTGCAATAAGGAGCAAAATACCTGTGGACTTGGGTGCCATCTATGTTACAATATGGGAGACTTGGGGAGTTATAGAGGAATGTCCTAATATATATATATATATATATATATATATATATATATATATATATATATATATATATTGAATTATTTTAGGTATTAAAAGCCGATGATAACGATATTTGCAATGTGACAGATATTGAAAAAAGACTGGAGTCTGGTGTTAATCCATGTGCCTCCTTTTTATCGACATACATATATATATAGTGGAGTTACCTGACTAATTATGGGGTTCATTAAGGGCAATTAAACACATCTGATCCCTGTATAAGTAGATACACCATTTGCAAACGAGAAAAATATTTCAATTTTTTTTTTTACCACAAAAATTCTTACACTTTCCCCGCATAGTGAGGTAGCGCCACGAACAGAAGAAGAATGGCCATGTTTGCTCATATCCACTGTCTGGTTCTGGTACATGAGGCACCAAAACCACAGTTCCCCCCTTCTCTTGAACCTCGCATTTACCTCCCCCAACACCATATCCATAAACAGGTCAGACAGCCATGGTGACATCGCACACCCTTAATGCAAACCTATCTTCCCCTTGGACCACCTACCCTCCTCTATTCCCATTCGCACATACTCTCTTGCAAAGACGTTCCTCGCTGCTTCTAGAAGCTTTCTTTAAGGATGAAATTTGCCTCTAAGATAAAGGTAAAGTAGCCCTTACAAGAGGCAACTGGGACGTGGGGGAGAACGGTGGGAAAAGCGAGATCAAATGAACTGAGAAGTCATGATGTGTACAAGGTTGGAGCTTGGAATCAACATGTCAACAAGGCGCAAGGGCCTCTGTGGTGTATTGCTTAGCATTGCTGACCATGAGCCAGAACGGGCCAGCCCGTGGTCGGAGCTGTATGGGTTCGAATCCTGGGTGTGGCATTCGGCCTACATCCAACCCAGGTGCTTATCCTCCCCCTTAGGGCTGGTCAGTAAATGGGTACCTGGGCAAGGTTGGGGTGGACATACATAGCAGGAAAGACGTGGTACATATATACGTACGTACAAGGTTAAGTGACAGACTGGGGCAACACAAGTGCAGAACGCTATACACACGGTGTTACCGGACTCCTTCCGCTCAAGGTTGCCCCTCGCCATACTGTAGCACCGTCAGTTGACGTGGCAGACTGTACCGTCTTGTCATTAGAACGTGTCGCTGCTAATGCGTCCAGCCTGCCCTTGCTACTGACTGTGGCGCAGCCTTAGGTCGGCAGGAGTCCCCAGGATGGGGGGGAAGGTCCTTCTTAGAGGGTAGGGTCCCGGGGGAGTCTAAACACACACACACACACACACACACACACACACACACACACACACACTGACATACGTACAGACATGTCAACTTCTTGTAAGCCATCAGTAAACGTAGTGTCACGGCTATTTTGCCGGGTGCTGCTGCTCCACACAACGTTAAGACCGGAGTGGATAGATAGATTGCCGGAGGTCATCAGGATGAATAAAATATGGGGTAACGCAGAGCCAGGAGGGGTTATGGGGGTGTAGGGGGTATGTGACTCGTTGACCACAACCACAACGTAACATTTTGATAATCACCGAGGGGAGTGTTGTTTGCTCACAACCACAACCCCCACAACCCCCCCAACTTCCCCCATAACCCGATCCCCCCCCCCCCCCCGCGGGGGTGACCGGTAAAGAATATGGATCATCAGGTAATATTAAAGTGGGGGGGGAGGGAGGGTTGTGGAAGCCCGCCCCCACCTCCCTCCTCCTCCCTCCCTCCCTCCCTCTTCCATCGTGTGACGGGAAATAATTACGTTAATGAGACAGGGGACAGAGGAGGACGCGTGACGGAGGAGGAGGAGGAACCTTCCTTCCCTTAAATTAGCTGTGGGTCACCCGGAGGACAAGATGTAAATGTGGAGGTAATGAGAGCAGGGCACAGCTGGGTGAGGGGCAAAGGTTGTTGTTATTATTATTACAACTATCATCCAACAAGACATAAGCTGGTGGTGTGTGTGTGTGTGTGTGTGTGTGTGTGTGTGTGTGTGTGTGTGTGTGTGTGTGATGGTAGGAGGAAGGGAAACCTGGGGTCTTGACACCACTGGAATCATCTTCACTACATTGTGGACATCTTCACTACACGTCCAACACCAGAACTCATTGTGACCCGATCAAATTTTTTGGGGGGACGAAGGTTCACACACACACACAGACACACACAGACACACACACACACACACACACCCACCCACCCACCCACCCACCCACCCACTCACCCACACACACCCACCTACCCACCCACCCACACACACACACACACACACACACACACACACACACACACACACCGTGGCGCCCTCAAATACCATGATCACTGTCAACACCACTTAACCACCTACACCCTCGTCCACCAGTGACCTTTGACCTGACCTTATCGATCCTTCCTTCCCTACACGACGGTACGGTGCTTTACAATTCTGTACGATCCTTCAGCACGACGGTACGATGGTACGTTTTACGTCATAATCCTGTTGTATGACGGTATGGTACGGTACGATCCTTTAGTAAAACAGTACGATGCCTCTGTAAGTCGGTACGGTACGGTACGATCCTTTAGTAGAACGGTACGATCCCAGACCATGACGGTACGATAACTGGGCTGGATGGTACAGTGGCTTGACACTCTGACACGATCCTTATTGAAGGTCAGGTCAAAAGCGAGGTCATTCTAGACTCGAATGATACCATCGTACGTAAGAGTTAATTAAACTGTCGTGCTCAAAGGGGGGCGGGGCGTACCTTTGTGCTCAAAGAGGTCGTACCGTCAAGAGGTCGTGCTCAGAGGGTCGTACCGTCGTGCCGAAAGGGGTCGTGCTGTCCATGGGTCGTGCTCAAGGTCTGTCGCAGCTTGGTAGAGAAATATGGTTGATGATATGTTCCCACGTCTGGGAAATATATATATATATATATATATATATATATATATATATATATATATATATATATATATATATATATATATATTGCAAAGGATCACAATTTTGCGCGTGATCAAGATATTCCTATGAGTCCACGGGGAAAATGAAACACGATAAGTTCCCAAGTGCACTTTCGTGTAATAATCACATCATCAGGGGGAGACACAAGAGAGAAATATCGTGTTTTATTTTCCCCGTGGACTCATAGGAATATATATATATATATATATATATATATATATATATATATATATATATATATATATATAATCTTTTTCTTTCTTTTAAACTATTCGCCATTTCCCGCGTTAGCGAGGTAGCGTTAAGAACAGAGGACTGGGCCTTTTTTGGAATATCCTCACCTGGCCCCCTTCTCTGTTCCTTCTTTTGGAAAATTAAAAAAAAAAACGAGAGGGGAGGAATTCCAGCCCCCCGCTCCCTCCCCTTTTAGTCGCCTTCTACGACACGCAGGGAATACGTGGGAAGTATTCTTAATCCCCTATACCCAGGGATAATATATATATATATATATATATATATATATATATATATATATATATATATATATATATATATATATACACACACACAGATGGTAAACCTCATCACAAGTCAGCCAGGGCCTCCCCACACTCACGTCGGTGGATTTCAATTCCATTCCTTGATTACGTCTGCGGTTAATGATGCTTATTTTCCACGTGGCTTTTATCACCTGGCGGGAATGCCCTGTGCCTTTCATTTACATATTTATTATATCTTTTGACGGAGGCTAAATTGGACTCGTCCTCTGTTGTAAACGGTTGCTCCTGGTGTGTGTAGGGGGGGTTGTGAGGTTCTGGTGTTGTGAAATGAGTTGTGCCTGAGTTCTGAGCGCCGGGTGTTGTGGATCTGGTTGTACCATAGTTGTGAGCGTCTGGCGTTGTGAAATTGGTTGTGAACTGACATCAGTTGTACTGGCAGCAGCGTAAGGGTGGGTTGTGAGACGACAGTGA
This sequence comes from Panulirus ornatus, assembly GCF_036320965.1. Lineage (NCBI taxonomy): Eukaryota > Metazoa > Arthropoda > Malacostraca > Decapoda > Palinuridae > Panulirus > Panulirus ornatus. The sequence goes on from NC_092225.1 coordinate 93,320,662, forward strand.
TAACCAGTTGTTAGCCGCGGGTGTGTGTGTGTGTGTGCGTGCGTCTGGAGGCAAGCGGAGTCGTGTGTACAAACATGTTGTGGACTCCTCCGATGTAAACAAGGGACCTACATGGCTGTAAAACATTTATAGCTCCGGCTGCTGGATTGGGGGGGGGGGGGCCGCTGGTGGGTTATGGGGGGGGACCGCGGTCATGTTTCCTGGGGGGGGGAAGGCAGTGGTGGGGGGGAGTTGTTTATATATATATATATATATATATATATATATATATATATATATATATATATATATATATATATATATAAAAGCAAACTTATGATTAGACTAACACATACGTAAATACATATATGCGCTAGTGGCCATGCATACGATTTTACACACTTCAAAGCATAATAAAGATACCATAAACATGTACCTAAACACATAGATGTAAATAGGTGGAATAAACAAACGTCGGTAAACACAGTACATATTAATCACACACACACACACACACACACACACACACACACACACACACACACACACATTTTATCAACCCAGGATTAACCTTCGCTCATATATGATTACCGAAGGCCCCAAGGGCCCCGCCCCCAGGCCAGGTGTATCCCCCTAAGACTCCTTAGAGGTTAACCAAGCCCAGAAATACCCAGGCCATTCTCGCCCTCGTCGTCTCCTGTCACCGGAGATCCCTCGTCCCCATGTTGCAGGTCAGCACCACAACGGCATTGTCAGTCCAATGTCGTACAGATGGCCCCCCACATCCCAGCCATCGTGAGCATCATCAGTAAACAGTAGACTGTCGCTCCCAGCGTCTGTGGCCAGACGGTCTGTGTAAACCCAATCATTTTCTGTGTCTTAGACTCTAACTACATGATGGTTTCTTCTCTTTATTTTCCATTCATATTTTTTAAATGAACCGTTTTTATTTATCATTATTATTATTATTATTATTATTATTATTATTATTATTATTATCATTATTATTATTATTATTCGTATTATCATTAAAACTATGCCTGTAATTATAGTTGTAATTGTTAGTTATATATTGTAATTATTATCATTATCATACACGAACCTAGAATAAATTGAAAAAAATCCCTTTATGAAATTAAGGACCGTAACTGTACACACACACACAACACACACACACACACACACACACACACACACACACACACACACAAAACAGTCCCCCCCCCACCCACTCTAATGTGTCCCCCCCCCCCCCACGTGACCAAAGCAAGCACCAAACGAGCCTAAACAGGACCCAAACCATTTCTAGCCTAGTTATGATCAATGGCCCAATAACTGCAGATACAACGCCAATAACTGTTATAAACACGCTCTACTTTATTAATATAAGACAAGTCTCGCTGAAAATACGACCACCGTTATAATGCCGACACGACCACCGTTATAGTGCCGACACGACCACCATTATAGTGCCGACACGACCACCACTATACTGCCGACACGACCACCATTATAGTGCCGACACGACCACCATTATAATGCCGACACGACCACCACTTATAGTGCCGACACGACCACCATTATAATGCCGACACGACCACCACTTATAGTGCCGACACGACCACCATTATAATGCCGACACGACCACCACTTATAGTGCCGACACGACCACCGTTATAATGCCGACACGACCACCATTATAGTGCCGACACGACCACCATTATAATGCCGACACGACCACCACTTATAGTGCCGACACGACCACCGTTATAGTGCCGACACGACCACCATTATAGTGCCGACACGACCACCACTATACTGCCGACACGACCGCCACTATAGTGCCGACACGACCACCATTATAGTGCCGACACGACCGCCATTATAGTGCCGACACGACCGCCATTATAGTGCCGACACGACCACCATTATAGTGCCGACACGATCACCATTATAGTGTCGAGACGACCACCATTATAGTGCCGACACGACCACCACTATAGTGCCGACACGACCACCATTTTAATGCCGACACGACCACCATTATAGTGCCGACGCGACCACCATTATAGTGCCGACACAACCACCACTATACTGCCGACACGATCACCATTATAGTGCCGACACGACCACCACTATACTGCCGACACGACCACCACTATAGTGCCGACACGACCACCATTATAGTGCCGACACGACCACCACCATAGTGCCGACACAAAGCTTTCTTAAAAGTAGACAACGGGTTAAGACTCTTGAGGTTCAAACTCAGTACTGGGGTCAAGTGGTGGGTAATTAGCCTCTCGTTAATTGGATTTTCTCAAACCTTCATTAGGGCAAGTCTTGGATAAAGGCAAATTGGTTCTGTGTTAACACCCACCCCCACCCCCACAGGTGGATCCAAGTGACGGGGTTTGCCTGGAGGGGGGGGGGAGGGGGGTTGATAGGGAGACGATGGCCTTTTTATTAAGAAAAAAAAAAGAAAGATGAAATTGATCGTAGGTTAAAGGGTTAAGTCGTGGTACTCAAAAGGGGGAGGTTACGATAACATGAGAGCTGGTGGTCCATTACGCAGGTGGTCTGTTGTCTCGTGCTTTAGAAATAATGAACACCTCACCACCCGACCCTCCGGCTCAACGGAAAGAGTAAAATATATTATTATGCCATATGGGCGGCGGCAGATACTGCCACGGATATTCTATAGGAAACTGCGCATTGGAAAATGTTTCCAACCAGTTTGAGAACATGTGTTCTGCCATTTTGAGAACATGTGTTCTGCATTAGAAAGACAAGACAACATAACTCATTGGATTATTCACTGGCAACAAGTGGCGTAATTGTCCAGTCTTGAAAACATTGGTTGTCTTTGAATTTAGTCCATTGTGAAGCAGTTTATTCTGATGCTGAACGAGAATAAATCACATGTTCGTTCCTTTAATCTTCGTACCGTCATTTCTGGTCTCTGCATCTCAGTCTAAACTGATCTTTTTTATTCTTATTATTATTATTTTCGAAATCATTTATTCATTCTGAACATCTACCTTGGATCACTACGGAGTCTGCGCTTTTTATTTTTTATTATAGATAATAATTCAAATTTTTGAAGTCTTTCCCCATAAGGCTTACCCCAAAGCGAAGGGTTTAGTTTCGATGGTGTTCTTTGGATTTGTTCAAGTTGTTGCTCTTTCTTCTTCATCAGGTTTGGTTGACCAGAACAGTGCATGAGGTCTGACCAGGAAGACTTTATTCATGCTGAAAATAATATTCTTTATTATGTAGTTTGCATCTCTAGCTCTGGAACTTAACATGTTATTGACCCCATCGTGTGCTGTTAGGCATTGTTAACCGTATTTGAGGTAGTTACTGATAATTAATCTAAAGTTTTGTCGTCAATTTCATGTATTCATGTTTTATATTTTTATCAAAGTCCGTTATTTTGCAATGGTGTGTGTGTGTGTGTGTGTGTGTGTGTGTGTGTGTGTGTGTGTGAGGGGGCTGTGGGGGACGGTATTGGTAACAATGGCACATCTGGTGGCTGTGTTGTGATATTTGGTAACGTTACAAGGGTCTGAGGAATGTATGGTGGACTTGGTAACACTGGGAGGATCTGGTGTTGGTAACACTGGGAGGGTCGGGTGGTTGTGTGGTGAACCTGGTAACACTGGGAGGATCTGGTGTTGGTAACACTGGGAGGGTCGGGTGGTTGTGTGGTGAACCTGGTAACACTGGGAGGATCTGGTGACTGTGTGGTGGCCTTGGTAACACTGGTAGGTTGTGGAGGTCTTGTCGTGGTCTTGGTAACACTGGGATATTCTGAGAAAGGGTTGTATCATGGTCTTGGGAACACTGTGGGGGGTATCGTGGTCTTGGGAACACTGTGAGGGGGATATCGTGGTCTTGGTAACACTGTAAGGGGGGTATCGTGGTCTTGGTAACGCTGAGAATGGTCCGGGGGCTATGTTGTGGTCTTGGTAACACTGGGAGGTCTAGGAAGGGGCTGTAGTCTGGTCTTGGTAACGCTAAGAGAGCACTGAGGGTTGTGTCATGGCCTTGGTAACACTGGGAGGGTCTGCGAGGCCGCATCGTGGTCTTGGTAACACTGGAAAAGGGTTCTGAGGTTGCGACGTGGTCTTGGTAACGCTGAGGGTCTTAGAAAGGGGCCACATCGTGGTCCTGGTAACGCTGAGAAGGGTCTGACGGTTGCTTCGTGGTCTTGGTAACGCTGTGAGGGTCTTAGAAAGGGGCCACATCGTGGTCCTGGTAACGCTGAGAAGGGTCTGACGGTTATGTCGTGGTCTTGGTAACACTGGGAGGGTCTAGGAAGGGGGCCACATCGTGGTCCTGGTAACGCTGAGAAGGGTCTGACGGTTATGTCGTGGTCTTGGTAACACTGGGAGGGGATGGCGCAAGGGAGCGACAGAGAATTTTGTGGCCCATCGTAAAATTCGAATTGCATGGATTCCGTTAAGGAGTTGGATGATTGACTGGGTGATGGGGTCGTCTTGAGGTGGATGATTGACTGGGTGATGGGGTCGTCTTGAGGTGGATGATCGACTGGGTGATGGTGTCTTCTTGAGGTGGATGATTGACTGGGTGATGGGGCTGTCTTGAGGTGGATGATTGATTGGGTGATGGGGTCGTCTTGAGGTGGATGATTGACTGGGTGATGTGGTCGTCTTGAGGTGGATGATTGACTGGGTGATGGGGTCATCTTGAGGTGGATGATTGACTGGGTGATGTGGTCGTCTTGAGGTGGATAATTGACTGGGTGATGGGGCTGTCTTGAGGTGGATGATTGACTGGGTGATGTGGTCGTCTTGAGGTGGATAATTGACTGGGTGATGGGGTCGTCTTGAGGTGGATGATTGACTGGGTGATGGGGTCGTCTTGAGGTGGATGATTGACTGAGTGATGGGGTCATCTTGAGGTGGATGATTGACTGGATGATGGGGTCGTCTTGAGGTGGGTGATTGACTGGATGATGGGGTCGTCTTGAGTTGGATGATTGACTGGGTGATGGGGTCCTCTTGAGGTGGATGATTGACTGGGTGATGGGGTCGTCTTGAGTTGGATGATTGACTGGGTGATGGGGTCCTCTTGAGGTGGATGATTGACTGGGTGATGGGGTCGTCTTGAGGTGGATGATTGACTGAGTGATGGGGTCATCTTGAGGTGGATGATTGACTGGATGATGGGGTCGTCTTGAGGTGGGTGATTGATTGGATGATGGGGTCGTCTTGAGTTGGATGATTGACTGGGTGATGGGGTCCTCTTGAGGTGGATGATTGACTGGGTGATGGGGTCGTCTTGAGGTGGATGATTGACTGAGTGATGGGGTCATCTTGAGGTGGATGATTGACTGGATGATGGGGTCGTCTTGAGGTGGGTGATTGACTGGGTGATAGGGTCCTCTTGAGGTGGATGATTGACTGTGTGATGGGGTCATCTTGAGGTGGATGATTGATTGGGTGATGGGGTCGTCTTGAGTTGGATGATTGACTGAGTGATGGGGTCATCTTGAGGTGGATGATTGACTGGATGATGGGGTCGTCTTGAGGTGGATGATTGACTGGATGATGGGGTCGTCTTGAGGTGGATGATTGACTGGGTGATGGGGTCGTCTTGAGGTGGGTGATTGGGTGATGGAGTCGTCTTGAGGAAGGCGACTGGGTGATGGGGTCGTTTTGAGGTGGATGATTGACTGGGTGATGGGGTCGTCTTGAGGTGGATGATTGACTGGGTGATGGGGTCGTCTTGAGGTGGGTGATTGGGTGATGGAGTCGTCTTGAGGAAGGCGACTGGGTGATGGGGTCGTTTTGAGTTGGATGATTGACTGGGTGATGGGGTCGTCTTGAGGTGGATGATTGACTTGATGATGGGGTCGTCTTGAGGTGGATGATTGACTGGATGATGGGGTCGTTTTGAATTTGATGATTGACTGGATGATGGGGTCGTCTTGAGTTGGATGATTGACTGGGTGATGGGGTCGTCTTGAGTTGGATGATTGACTGGGAGATGGGGTCGTCTTGAGGTGGATGATTGACTGGGTGATGGGGCTGTTGAAGTGGATGATTGACTGGATGATGGGGCCGTTTTGAGGTGGATGATTGACTGGGTGATGGGTCGTCTTGAGTTGGATGATTGACTGGATGATGGGGCCGTCTTGAGGTGGATGATTGACTGGATGATGGGGCCGTTTTGAATTTGATGATTGACTGGGTGATGGGGTCGTCTTGAGGTGGATGATTGACTGGATGATGGGGTCGTCTTGAGTTGGATGATTGACTGGATCAGAGGTTCAGTTAGGTCGTGAGGAGGCATGACAGGGGGGCCTGCGTGAGCCTGACGCCCCTGGTGATCCATGACGGAGACGGTAGGGGGGGGGGGAGCAGAGAGGGAGTGTGGGAGGAGGTGGTCTGGTGTGGTCTGGTTTGCTGGGGGTGTGGTGTGGTTGGGAGGAGGTGGTCTGGTGTGGTCTTGTCTGCTGGAGGATGTGGTGTGGTTGGGAGGAGGTGGTCTGGTCTGGTCTGCTGGGAGTGTGGTGTGGTTGGGAGGAGGTGGTCTGGTCTGGTCTGGTCTAGTCTGCTGGGGGTGTGGTTGGGAGGAGGTGGTCTGGTGTGGTCTTGTCTGCTGGAGGATGTGGTGTGGTTGGGAGGAGGTGGTCTGGTCTGGTCTGCTGGGAGTGTGGTGTGGTTGGGAGGAGGTGGTCTGGTGTGGTCTTGTCTGCTGGAGGATGTGGTGTGGTTGGGAGGAGGTGGTCTGGTCTGGTCTGCTGGGAGTGTGGTGTGGTTGGGGGGAGGTGGTCTGGTCTGGTCTGGTCTAGTCTGCTGGGGGTGTGGTTGGGAGGAGGTGGTCTGGTGTGGTCTGGTGTGCTGGGGGTGGTGGTGTGGCTGGGAGGAGGTGGTCTAGTCTGGTCTAGTCTGCTGGGGGTGTGGTGTGGTTGGGAGGAGGTGGTCTAGTCTGGTCTAGTCTGCTGGGGGTGTGGTGTGGCTGGGAGGAGGTGGTCTGGTGTGGTCTGGTCTGCTGGTGGTGTGGTGTGGTTGGTCTCTGCCTGTGGTGAACGAGAAGACCTCACTCAGGGCGGGTGTTACTTGCTCCTGTCTTCAGTCATTACTGAAGTGGTTTAATAAGTTACAGGTTACTTAGTGGTGACCTTTCCTCTCTTTTTTTCGTAATGTTTTAAAGTCATTTTGAGAATAGAATAAAAAAAAAAAAAGATTAGAAACGTCTTTCTTTCTGTGTGGTGGAGTAGGTAGCCAGCCCAGGAGAAGCGAAGATGTTTCAAATGACTTTGCGGAGGAACCGAGGGAAACAAGAGGCGGTGAGGGACACTGGAGGGTGTAGTGTGTGCCGGCTGTGTCCTCAAGCACTCGGGGTCTCCGGACGTGGCCACGGCAGGAGACCCACAGACCAACAGCTGCGGTTTAACACCTCCGGGAGGCCCACACAGACCAACAGCTGCGGTTTAACTCGTTTTTTTTCAACTAGAGTAGAACAGGAAATAAGATTTACACTTATATATATATATATATATATATATATATATATATATATATATATATATATATATATATATATATATAAGTAATAGTTTACCACGTAATAAGACCGCCTTTAATTTCATAGTTTTTAGTCCTGGACGAACGTTCATAACACCGAAAAGAATATAGAATGTGGGTCACCGTGGGTTGAAGAGGTTCTTGGAGGCAAAATGAAGGAAAATGTTGATGGAGATGGTGGAGGAGCCGTGGTGGAGGTGGGGCTGACGATAGACGTAAGATAATGACTTGTGTGCGTACCGACTCACTCACATTGTGGTAAACAAGATATAGAATAGTTTGATGCACAATATGTTGATCAAACAAACCTAGATATTCAGCGTGACAACAAAATAATGTGGATGGGTTAAGTCCGTTAAACTATAGGTCCCTATTTACAGGTATGGGATGTGTAGAATTCCTGAAATCCTGTCTATTTCTGCTGCCATGAAGAAGAAGATCCCAGGCAGGAGGAGTGCCAGCCCCTTCGAAGACCCTTGTCCCGTTGACACACTTCACCAACACTCGTGGTCTTTGTCATTCCTCTCATGCATGCCTCTCTGGTTAATATTACATCAACACATTCATCTTTTCTCAAACTACTTTTCATCACAGCGATCCTTCTCGCATCGCCGTGTAGTATGAGCTCCACTCACGACTTGACTTTAAAAGAGCAGTGTGTGTTTATCCCAACACCAACAACCCTGTTGCACATCTCTTCCACCTTCAAACTCGCAACCATCATGGCGTCCACATCTGGCTCACAGTTTGTCTCCTAACTTCCACCACTTTTGTTTCACGTACCGTTTTACTACACCTTAAAAAAAAAAAAACTAGCTTCATATTTTTCTTCCGCTGTCTTCATTCCTGACTGGGCTGTGATATCCACTTACCCTAAAGCTGTGTGTGTTCAGCGCATAGTGGAGATTCTTCATAAAGGTATAACGGTGACAATGTTTCGTAAAACGAGCAGCTTGGACGCCCTCGCCTTATACAGGTCATGTGATCAAGTGTGTGGCCATGGCAGCTACTACTACAGCTGTTTACCCCTCAATTCTTGCCTGACATGTTTTAAAAAGGCAGGTTTTCTAACCCCATTTGAAATACACATTAATTTCTTCTTTTCCTTCACTTTCCTTATCTATTATCCACTTTTTATTAGTTTTAATTTAAGAACTACTAATGATATGGACTTTTGTACGTAATAGGAGTCTACAATAGAAATAGAAACAGACATATACATCTCCATACGACCAGACAACACAAACTATCATCAACATTTACAACTTGCATGAAAACAGAAGTGCAACGATCTAAATATAACAATCATACATACATGGCTACGCAGAGGCGTAGATAGAGCCACTGATGAATATATAAACCCGTCACCATAACTTTGTGGACAGGAAGACAGTATTAACATACAAAGTGTTGTGGGCGACCCAGCCCTGTGTGTGTGTGGGTGTTGTGTGTGTGGGTCAGGTCTCCCTCCCAGCCCTTCCCCCACGTGATTAAACAAGGGTCAGTCAGTGTGGCTGGGTGGGTGGGTGGGTGGCTGGCTAGGGGTGGCAAAACTCGCGCGAGGGTGGCGCGCGTCAGGGAAATATATATTTATACAAGTGGTGTCCCAGGACAGACTGAGGCTGGTCATGTTGACATGGAAACTGAAAGACCATTTCTGAATGTTTTGGTGTCATTTTCTCTTCGCTTTTAGCCTCTTCCATATATACTTTCCCAACTCTTAATATAATACTTGTGTATATGATCGTTTTTCGTAGATAAAACTTCACAAAAGTATAATAACTTGACGAATAGATATGGAATCCATTCGGAATAGTTTTTGTGTCAATGTATTTGGTTGAAGATCACAGAATGAAATAAACCTTTTGGCATTTAGTTTGTGCTCAGCTGCCCGACCCCGCCTGCCTCTCTCTCTCTCTCTCTCTCTCTCTCTCTCTCTCTCTCTCTCTCTCTCTCTCTCTCTCTCTCTCTCTCTCTCTCTCTCTCACTACACACACACACACAAACACACAGACGTGTATAAATAAGGTGGAATGTGTACAGGACAAACATTACAAGTAATTTGACGGAGCCAGAGTCAGAAAATACTCCGTCCAGTTTATGTGGCAATTTAGCCGACACCACCACCGCCCCCCCCCCATCCACTTGTATCTAGACGGTACAGTTTAGACTGAATGGTGTGATCAAACAATTTTAAGACGAAAAACAAGCATTTTTTTTTTTTTTTTTGTCAACTGACCACAATCTAATGTAGGAATTTAAGGAAAGAGAGGATGATTAATTAAAAGGGGAGTTGGAGGTTGGGGAGGGGGGGAAGGGGAGGCTATTTTTGAGCGGTGAAATAATACCATGCAAACACATGCACGAGGCCGGACATTTAATGCATGTTTTTGAATTCCACAACAGAACAGTAACTTGCTGGCGAAAAGAAAAACACATTTCAGTAGGGGTGGATATTTTTTTTTTGTTTTGTTTTGTTGGGGCAACACCCAAACAAACAAATAAATGAGATTTGGGCTATTTTAATGTCGGCTGTATAGGTGTCATTGGGATTTATTGACATAACTTGCTTTTGAACAATAGATTTCGTACTAGATGAGTATTACTATGACATAGGAAGCATTACGTTATCACTAGACTTTATGTTAGAATTAAATCCGTCTTCTTAGACGAAATTAGTTGAAAAATGGACTGGAAAAAGACTCGTACGACAACATGAGTGTAAGTTATAATGTATTCAATTAGCATCGGTCATTGTGAATGAAATCACAACAGATTATGTGAATTTAGAGGCAGCAGGAGACCCCGGGGACGCGAGACAGACATGATTTAGAGAACATTTTAGCTGAGTGAGGGTGGAATTGTGCGTCCGGCAGGCGCTAGAAACAGACAGACACCCCCAGTTCAACTTACCCTAAAAAGAAAAGCGATCGCGCTGTGAGATATTAGAGAGGGATTGACTTGTTTGAGAGTAAAGATCGTTTACGATGGGTGGGAAGAAGAAGAGTGGGAAAGATAATAAACGTGTGAGAGATAAAGAACTCTTGAAACAAAAAGTAAAACATCATCTGCTTCCTCAGCTCTGTTGACACTCGCATCGCTTCGTCCCAGCGGACTTGTTTCCTTGTGTGTGTGTGAGCGCGTGATGAATGATTAGCGTTGTAGCGACCCACTGTCGCTCAAAGTGTCAGCTTAATGATGTCCAAGTCACGGCGTATGATCTCAAATGCCCTAATAATCCCCCAATAAAGTGTGTTTGCTGGCCCATCCTAACGGCTGACCAGTGTTACTAATCCCCGACACCCATACTTAGGTGGCGCGTCAGTCGCTGTCGTTCTAATTATTCGGTTGAATAGATGACCTTGATCGTTTCCAGGAGAGGCTTCACTCTTACCTGAGTTAACTTCGGTCCATCAGCCAGTAATAGAATTACTTGCGACTGCTGGAAGTGATCAACAGGTAAGGTAACATAAGTAAACTCGCTGGGAATGATAAATATCTAAGTTTCCGTTCTGAGATGTGTCGTAATTCCCTCTGGGAATAGCTAGGTACCCTTCCCAGACCTGACCTCGCCTCGTCTTGTGTACTTGGGCATCCCAAGCCAGTCAGTCAAGCTGTAACCTGTGCCTTGTAGACACACAAGCTCACTTTACAAGTGCTTTGACGTCTCTTACTAGGGCGCTGCCTCAGAGAGGTCACTTCGCTGTTCTCTTCGTCAGCAGCAATCCTCCTTGCCCTCAGTTACCTTACATTACTTCACCAATAAAGTACTGTTGGTGTTGTTGTAAAATGTGATATTTTTGTGTGTCCCTCACAGTTATACCATTCCAGTAACCCAGCGAGAACACTCAGTTAGCCTAGCGAGCCCCGAGTGATTGAGAGAGAGAGAGAGAGAGAGAGAGAGAGAGAGAGAGAGAGAGAGAGAGAGAGAGAGAGAGAGAGAGACTTTCGAACACGTTTTTACATTGCTATTGTTAGCCTTCCTTGTGCCCTCTACTGTCATACTCCTTTTTCCCACCACCGCCCCCTCACCATCCTCCCACACCTGCCACCGCCCACCGTCGAGTATGGGCGTCAAGGATCAATATCACAGGTGTAGCCGTAGAGTTTGGCCACCAAACACATTTCTCGAGGGAATATGAATTTACGGGTGAGGTCAGACGCTGTGACCTGCCACCCAGTTAGAGTGGGGTCGCGACAATGTAGGAAGAGAGTTTCATACTTATGTAGTCCTGTCTCAGCTTTACGTGTCTTTACTGCTGTGAATGCATGTATGCACACACACACACACACACACACACACACACACACAGTCGCAGCCAGGCACCCATTCATCGACCATTCCCGAGGGGAGGATGAACACCTGGGTTGGGTGGAGGTTGACTGCTATACCAAGGATTCGAATCCATACGGTTACGACCCTGGGCTGGCCAGTGCTGATTCATGGTCAGTAACGCTAACCGCTAAACCACGGAGGTGTGTGTGTTTGTATACGTGTATGTGAATATGTGAGTATATATATATATATGTCTCCATGGTTGTTTAATTTGTTTATGGATTGGGTTGTTAGGGAGGTAAATGCAAGAGTTTTGGAAAGAGGGGCAAGTATGAAGTCTGTTGGGGATGAGAGAGCTTGGGAAGTGAGTCAGTTGTTGTTCGCTGATGATACAGCGCTGGTGGCTGATTCATGTGAGAAACTGCAGAAGCTGGTGACTGAGTTTGGAAAAGTGTGTGGAAGAAGAAAGTTAAGAGTAAATGTGAATAAGAGCAAGGTTATTAGGTACAGTAGGGTTGAGGGTCAAGTCAATTGGGAGGTGAGTTTGAATGGAGAAAAACTGGAGGAAGTGAAGTGTTTTAGATATCTGGGAGTGGATCTGGCAGCGGATGGAACCATGGAAGCGGAAGTGGATCATAGGGTGGGGGAGGGGGCGAAAATCCTGGGGGCCTTGAAGAATGTGTGGAAGTCGAGAACATTATCTCGGAAAGCAAAAATGGGTATGTTTGAAGGAATAGTGGTTCCAACAATGTTGTATGGTTGCGAGGCGTGGGCTATGGATAGAGTTGTGCGCAGGAGGATGGATGTGCTGGAAATGAGATGTTTGAGGACAATGTGTGGTGTGAGGTGGTTTGATCGAGTGAGTAACGTAAGGGTAAGAGAGATGTGTGGAAATAAAAAGAGCGTGGTCGAGAGAGCAGAAGAGGGTGTTTTGAAGTGGTTTGGGCACATGGAGAGGATGAGTGAGGAAAGATTGACCAAGAGGATATATGTGTCGGAGGTGGAGGGAACAAGGAGAAGAGGGAGACCAAATTGGAGGTGGAAAGATGGAGTGAAAAAGATTTTGTGTGATCGGGGCCTGAACATGCAGGAGGGTGAAAGGAGGGCAAGGAATAGAGTGAATTGGAGCGATGTGGTATACCGGGGTTGACGTGCTGTCAGTGGATTGAAGCAGGGCATGTGAAGCGTCTGGGGTAAACCATGGAAAGCTGTGTAGGTATGTATATTTGCGTGTGTGGACGTATGTATATACATGTGTATGGGGGGGGGGGGGGCCATTTCTTTCGTCTGTTTCCTTGCGCTACCTCGCAAACGCGGGAGACAGCGACAAAGTATAATAAATATAAATAAATATATATATATATATATATATATATATATATATATATATATATATATATATATATATATATATATATATATGTGTGTGTGTGTGTGTGCGTGTGTTCTACTGCATAAAAATTTTAGTTTCCAGAATTGGACAACTTACCAAATACTTCTCCAATACTGATGATAAATACTCTATGAAAGTACTTCTTTACATCTTATTTAAGAAGTTTCTTGCTTGAATTTCATATGATGGCTTCTGGTTGATCTATCGTTTGCGTCAACGAAGAATGGTCTGAAAAATGTCAAGGTTGTGGTTTTAAGTCACCCCCAACTCTTTTGTCTTCCTGGGAACAATTTATAGCCTCACATTTCTCAGTGTGACTCATCGTTCTTAATGCTGGCATCATCTTTGTTGCCTTAACTCTTGGTTCGTCTTTTTATAAGCGAGGTGACCCAACGTTTAAGAAGCAAGTCTATTTCACTTTTGTTTTCATACAGGAGGAGAGTGAATATATATTCATTACACGCATGCGTATATTTACTCGTAAACAGTTTGTTTTCTCTTCTCTTCACTTAATGTAGGACTCTGGCGCCGGGTTAGGTACAATGTGGAACTCCGAAAATCCTCTCGCCTGTGGTTTCCTGTAGCTTCTTCCTTTCTTGAATACTATTCATGCTGAAGCCTTCCATCACGTTACTCCATCGTTGTCACTTCGTATTTACCTTGATGGAAGTTCAGTCATGTATCACACCAACTTTGGAATTGGTTTAGATCCCCTTGTAGGTAGGTAGGTCGATGCTATTTTCCTCACGCTTGACTTTGCCTCGTGACCTCGGCATCATCTGCAAACATACTCAGTCCAAGTTCCTCCAGCGAGATTTTTACATACACCTAGTAAAGGAAATGTTTTTTCCATTGGAGGAAGGGGGTGGGGGTAGGTGGCTCGTGAATGTGTGTGTGTGTGATTAATCGTAATTAGCCATTTGTATATACGGGAAGTGACCCATGTTCGTATTGTGCCGCCCTTCAAACGCATTTTTTTTTTCTATATTTTCTCTTCACAGCGGTAATGGTGCATATATCTCTTCACGGTCTAGTGAAGGTCGTGCATATTTTTCTTTTCATTACAACTGAAACAGCACAGACAACTGAAACTCTAAGAAAGGCCATCTTATTAACGATATGTATCCTAGACTAAGCTAAGTGGATGTACATTTCCGTAGACAGTGGACTTGATTGCCTGCAACCAGGATTCGAACCTTATACCACGCTCGATCCTGGGCAGGGCAGGCAAGAACGCTAACTGCTACACCACGTAGGTCCATATTGACCAAAATGGTCCAGCCTTATACTGGAAACACTCAGAATCCCTTACATTACCATGTCGTGAATAAGTAAACTAAGAAGCTTGATTTATTTTTCCAGCGATGTTACAGATATTATCTATCAGTTCCAGCGATCGACCACAAGTAATTCTGTTACTAAGACTGTATTTCCTTACATCCCTCCCTACTCATGTTGTCATATTTACATGTTCAGTCAATACTCCGAGTCCTTTGGAAAATCTACTCGTAATCCAACTCCTTCACTCTGTATCAGAATCCTATAAGTCATCATGGGATTAATTTCCTTCCATTCTAGTTTTCAAAGAGAAGGATTGCGGTTTCGAAACCTCTCTGCATTACCCGTGTCATCTTATATGGGCACCATTACAGAGCTGACAGCCTAGTATAACGAACAGATCCAAAAAATAAATAATTTCGCTATTTTTTTTAAAGAAATTTTGCGAAACGAAACTAAAAGCCACGTGTAATACAGGCTATACTTTCAATACAGGAAATTGTGATGTCCGGAGCTCAAATTGTTATCTCCATTCGTTTTTGTACATAATTCACAATGGTTCACTTTTTAAGACCAACCAAGTGATCTAGTCGGTCGAGTGTTTCATTTCCGGTCCTCGAACGACGTGAACTGAAGTTCTAATGATTGTTTGTCACCACGTAGTCAGTCCTGGCTGGGGAACTTTGTGTTATATAAGCAGTGGTTGCCCGTTTTACACTCCTCCAGAAACATTTTCCCTGATCTTCACTTGATAACAAGTCACATGTAAAACAGTGACAAAGTCAAAAACTGAAGACTAAGTTTTCCCTACGTTGGAGATGGCTTGTAACATTTTCACCTTTTTTTAAACTCTTCCATTATGAAGTGGTCCATTGTCTAATTGATTTTCCTTATTATATCACTTTTTCAATATTTTTTAGAGACATGATTTGGTATTTGTAATGTTAATATGAACATTTTCACTGGTTGGGTTAGAGAGATTAGCCGTATTTCATTGATTAGGAAAGGATCGAGTTTATAAACATAGTAGTTCATCATTTTATCCTCGTTCATTAATATTGAGTAGTTCATTTTATCCTCGTTCATTAATATTGAATCTTACTAGCAATAGATGGAAGGGAAGTTGTAATTTCTTACCTTCTTCTATACATGATGATTTGGCGCGCGTCTTGCCTACGTAGCTTCAGGAGGGCCTGCTGGCCTCGGGAATAAGACCAGCTTGGTGGTCTTATTCCCCAGCTAACTATAATGATGATCGGGAAGGTCATGACCACAGACCATGCTACAGTTCCTGTGGTCATATGACCGCGAAGTGGTCGCGAATTGACTAATGGCCGACTATTATTTTGTACACTGCATTGTAGCACTTCCCATACATTACATACATATGTACATACATAACTAAGATGTCTACAACAGAAATACGTATTTCACTCAAATCGTACTGCCGTATTTATCTCAAAACGACGCAATAAATACGATAAAAACGTAATGGTTGGCAAATCTGCATAACCTAGTGTCATATACTCATTACATATATTATTATGACATCTTAAGCACCATGGTTCGGACCTTGAAATACGACCCTTGGGTATGGTGGCGTAAGCCTTTAACCTAAGGTCAGGTCAAAGGTCAGCCCATCATGCCGTATCAAGGTTCATACTGTCATGACCAAAGGGATGAACAGAACCTTCCAGTTAGCAAACCAGTGATGATGCATCAGCTGGTCCAATACACAGCGTGTCTCGTGATCTTGTTGTCTTCATTATCATCCAAATTGCTGTGTGTGTGTGAGTGTGTGTGTGTGTGTTTACTTGCCTTTTTAGATCTTTCTGATGATTTACTTATATTTGTTTGCCTGCCCACATAAAGGTTGATATATATATATATATATATATATATATATATATATATATATATATATATATATATATATATATATATATTGTGTGTGTGTGTGTGTGTGTGTGTGTGTGTGCCCCAACTTGAAATGGTGCTGATATTTCATTTACCTTTGTTACCCCTGTGTAAGTTTGTGTTGCTGTATATGTGTTCTCCACCTGCTCTGTGGCAAGTTTCTCTCCATTTTCTTTCGTTTACGTTGTATTATATGTGTATGTTGGTACCCATGTCTATGAATATTCCTTTTTCAATTTGTTGGTTTACTTGTTTGTCCTTGTTGGCATCCACACGTACTTATATTGAGGTAAAAGGATGTACAGAGGGAAGAGTTAGTAGTTTCTTTGCAACATCGAACATTTAATGTCAGGAATTCACGCTATGTACACAGTCAAGGGCACTTCTACCTCACACAATGGGTCATGTCTCCCTCTGGGGTTCAGCACATGAGACCTCATTATGTAAATTGTGTGGGGTCCGGACTCGAGGATGTGAGAACATGGGGAATTTAGAGTCATCCTGGACTCCTATGATAGTCCTGGAAGCCCTATAGAAGGATGCGAGTCCTCCTTCAATGAAGGATTCGAGTCCTTGTTTCCTAAGTTGATATGAAGGAGTTAGAGAGAGGGAGGTAGTTAGAGACAGGGAACCTCAAGAGAGGTAGGAGAAACATCAAGGTAGCATCCGCACTACATTTAGGAACACAAGCGCAAGACTCAGAAACACCAAGATAGCATTTACCCAAGACTTAGGAACACTAACACAACACTCAGAAACACCGAGATAACATTCACCCAAGACTTAGGAACACTAACACAACACTCAGAAACACCGAGATAACATTCACCCAAGACTTAGGAACACTAACACAACACTCAGAAACACCGAGATAACTTTCACCCAAGACTTAGGAACACCAACACAACAATCGGAAACACCAAGACATCATTCACCCAACACTTAGGAACACCAGCATAACAGTCAGAAACACCAAGATGGCATTTGCCCAACACTTAGTAACACTGACACAACACTCAGAAACACCAAGACAGCATTCACCCAACACTTTAGGAACACTTAAGACGACGCTCAGAAACCTAAAGATGACATCCATGTACATCACATCGCTCTAATTCACCGTTTTATTATACTCCTCACACCCTCCTGCATGCTCAGGCCCCAGCAGACTCTTAAAGCATCTTTCTCTCCAACTTCTCATCTTCACTGCAGCTTCGCCCTTTTCCTCGTTCCTCCTACTAACAATATGTCTACTTTCTTAGTCAGTCTGTCCCCACTCGTCTTCATGTGTCCAAACCATTTCAGCAGCACACCCTGTTCACCTTATACATGATTTTCTTACTACCACGCCTCTCTCTCTTAACCTATCATACACTATATATATATATATATATATATATATATATATATATATATATATATATATATATAAATATATAAATATATATATATATATATATATATATATATATATATATATATATATATATATATATATAAAGGGTTGAAGGTGAAGGGACTTGAGGTTGAGTTGTGTTCTGCTCGTGAACACTTGACAGGCTGTGACATGAAAGCTGTAAATACACTGCCAAGGTTGACCATTTCAGAGCTTTATGGAAACCCAATATTTCATGAACATTGTTAAGCTCTGTTAATATTGCTATTGTTATAGCAAGGTCATGAATATAGGCAAGTTTAAAGACAGCTTATACACCTCATGAACAGTAACAAGATGATATATTGATATTCAAGCTGTATACGAACAATCGGTTAGCCTCATTAACATATGTGTTGATTCAGACAAGCTTTTTTGAACGTTCATGTACTTTAAGGGCACTGAAAACCTTTATGAAGTATTATATACTTTGAGTACAGACAGGCCTTATGATGATTGATGAGCTGGTAAGCTTTAGAACCACTCATAAGCTTCATGAACATCGAGATTCTGTAGAAGCACACCTTTATGAACATTAGATGGTTTTATGAACTCTTAACTAGATATATGAACACATTCGTTACTGGCATAAACGGTGATCAAGGATGAAGCAGTTGGTACCTGGTAATGACCAAATGACTAGGGAGGTAAATTACTGGTACGTACATCAGTGGTTGTCAAGTTGCATTCCTCTGACCCATGTTGCTGTCTTTTATTTCTGCCTCAGCCACATGTGGACTACTGGCACTACGACCACAAACATACAAACTCTTCTTGTCACGCATAACACTTGACAACTGTTGGCAAAATGGAAGGAGCAATAGATAGAAATAGTAGGTAGGAACATTAAGGCAGGAGCATTAGGTAGCAGTGGTAGGTTGGAACATTTAGGCAGGAGCATTAGGTAGCAACATTTAGGCAGGAGCATTAGCCTAAGGCAGTGGTAGGTAGGAACATTTAGGCAGGAGCGTTAGGTAGCAGTGGTAGTTAGGAACATTTAGGCAGGAGCATTAGGTAGCAGTGGTAGTTAGGAACATTTAGGCAGGAGCATTACGTAGCAGTGGTAGGTAGGAACGTGAAGCGGGAGCATAACGTGCAAGAAGTAGGTTGGAACATTAGGAAGACACATTAGGGAGATGCAGTCTGTAGGAATTATCAGGTAGGAGTCTCTGTAAACACGGCACTAGAGTTACCCTCTGCTAGTGGCCTGTTAAGGGTGAAGCACTAAAGGCTACAAAGCATCACTGAATTTCTTGAGTTATGGAGGACTTTATTACTGTGGCCATCCCCTTGAGGGAGTTCCAGGAGGGGACAGGTGTCAGAGATATAGATAGATAGAGAGATAGATAATCCTAAGAAAAAAAAAAAAGCACAATGCCCATTTTACTGGTCATTATCAAATATTATATACAGTGCCTAGCTTCAAAAGCATAGGTTATTCTTATGAATAATTCTGTACTTAGATTTAACACAGCTATTTCTATGAATATTATGAGCACCAGCCTGCTCTATAACTACAGGTGGACTTCCTGAAAAACTGAATAATCATACAACCAGTAATAAGTTATAGAAACACAGGATACAACTTTGAATATATGCCAACTTGTAAGCTCTGGATGTTTCATAAACACTGTCCAGTTTTCTGGATACTGTGCTAGCCTTATGGATGCTAGTAGCTAAACTAAGACAGATACTTTGTCCACCTTCTTTTGAAATTACCAGTAACCTGGCTAAAGCACCAACTTGCTATAATGACCAATGTGGGGCATTCCCCTCACTCTGCCTTGCAAGTTCAAGATGTTAATATCCTAAGAACAGTATCATTTCGGTGCTGTTAAACTGGCTGTTTGCAGTCTCAGGCCAGTTAAAACTACACTGATGAGCCAAAAATACAAGACCATTCTGCCCTGTCATTGGCTCATTAGCTGAGCTGCTAGCATGCCAAGTTTCATTATGGGGCCCAAAAGTGTGTGTTTAAGTGCAGCTCAAGAGACAAAGAAAGACTTTAAGATACTGGAATTCCACTGAAGACGTGAACTATAAATACGAATTAACTATAAAAAAATTTCCGCACTAAGTTTAACTGTTTTGCCTCTATTATTTCCATTATAAACAAGACATTATAAAGTATAATATAATAAAGTAATCTATGAAAATGAATTATTCAATAAAATGTACACAGTAATTGACTTGTGACATCTTTTCTCTTACAGTGAAGCTGTGGAAGTCATTTTTTTTTCTTTTCTTTTTCTGTTCCTAAGACCTCTCCAATCTTACAATTTGGGCTACAAACACAAGAGAAGCTTAAACTAATCCTTACTGTATTTTTTCATTCTTGGCTTACTTTTCATGAGATGGCTGCATTAGGACATGCTTTACCTGTTCCATGTCATCTACAATAGAATAAAGGGCATATAGGTAAACACATTTGGATGAGTTCATGTTTAGATTTTAGTATTCAGTACTGTTCAGCTTGCAATGTCACAAAAAATTCAGCATGTAATTATTTCTGTTGTACTGGATAAAAACATGGAAGTATGATATGATTTTTCACACATTAAATACTAATGTTACAGCAGGGTTATTTTTTTTTTTTTTTTTTTTTTTTTGCTTTGTTGCTGTCTCCCGCGTTTGCGAGGTAGCGCAAGGAAACAGACGAAAGAAATGGCCCAACCCACCCCCATACACATGTATATACATACGTCCATACATGCAAATATACATACCTACACAGCTTTCCATGGTTTACCCCAGACGCTTCACATGCCCTGATTCAATCCATTGACAGCACGTCAACCCCGGTATACCACATCGATCCAATTCACTCTATTCCTTGCCCTCCTTTCACCCTCCTGCATGTTCAGGCCCCGATCACACAAAATCTTTTTCACTCCATCTTTCCACCTCCAATTTGGTCTCCCACTTCTCCTCGTTCCCTCCACCTCCGACACATATATCCTCTTGGTCAATCTTTCCTCACTCATTCTCTCCATGTGCCCAAACCATTTCAAAACACCCTCTTCTGCTCTCTCAACCACGCTCTTTTTATTTCCACACATCTCTCTTACCCTTACGTTACTTACTCGATCAAACCACCTCGCACCACACATTGTCCTCAAACATCTCATTTCCAGCACATCCATCCTCCTGCGCACAACTCTATCCATAGCCCACGCCTCGCAACCATACAACATTGTTAGAACCACTATTCCTTCAAACATACCCATTTTTGCTTTCCGAGATAATGTTCTCGACTTCCACACATTCTTCAAGGCTCCCAGAATTTTCGCCCCCTCCCCCACCCTATAATCCACTTCCGCTTCCATGGCTCCATCCGCTGCCAGATCCACTCCCAGATATCTAAAACACATTACTTCCTCCAGTTTTTCTCCATTCAAACTTACCTCCCAATTGACTTGACCCTCAACCCTACTGTACCTAATAACCTTGCTCTTATTCACATTTACTCTTAACTTTCTTCTTTCACACACTTTACCAAACTCAGTTACCAGCTTCTACAGTTTCTCACATGAATCAGCCACCAGCGCTGTATCATCAGCGAACAACAACTGACTCACTTCCCTAGCTCTATAATCCCCAACAGACCTCATACTTGCCCCTCTTTCCAAAACTCTTGCATTCACCTCCCTAACAACCCCATCCATAAACAAATTAAACAACCATGGAGACATCACACACCCCTGCTGCAAACCTACTAAATTTAACGCAGGCATCCCTGACTTTTTTTCTAGGTTATAGGGTTAGGTCTGAGTATACCATTTTCTGCACAAATTTCCACATAAAAATTGCATGTATTCTTGCACAAAAGTGAAGTGAAAACACTTCTTTGTGCATCCTAGGTAATGCTGGCTGGTGTTAGCTAATGGACACGCAGCTCAAAGTAAGCACCAATCATGATTTGAGTGGTTCCTTAAGTATATCATCCTTCGTTACAGTAAGGTAGATGGTCATGAATATTGATTTTTGATGTAATGAACCTTCGTATAATGCAGACTATCTGTATTTGGCGTGTGGGCCAAGGGAAAGAGATAGTGGAACCTTTATGTTGAATGGCCAAAAGAGGCTCATAGAATGATGCACATGGTTATATGAGAAGTGATAAAAAAAAAAAAATGCAAATTTCAGTGGTCCTCACATTGCTCTCAACATGCAAATTTGGAATATTATAAATGAAAACAATATGGACATATCCTGAAAAAGCTACAGAAATACTTTCAAAATAGCTGAAGGAACACCTGCCAATGTGTACTAGATGGTCTTTTCCCAAAATGAGGCCAAGAAATGGAGTGAAGACATAAAGAAGTGCTTCTTATATATGAAATTATCACATAAGAAACTCAGAAACCAGTAACAAAGATTGAATTACATAAATTTGCCTAGAGAAGCTAAGAGACTGGTACATCAGAGTAAACATCACTATGAAGTATATATTGCTGAAATAGCAATAGCATCCCTACAGATTTTCATAGTCATGTTAGAAGTAAAAGAGCCCTTACCCATTCAACTGGTCTATTGATTATGGAAAATGCTTACTTGGTTCAAGACAACACTGCCAGTTTGGCGGTGAATTTACCCAACATCCCAATTTGTAGATATCTTCAAATGAGTAAAGTAAGATCCAGTAATCAAACTTTACGAATGAAGCTTATGCTTGTGTAAGTCAATATTTATCTATTCATACTTTGTTGCTGTCTCCCGCATTAGCGAGGTAGTACAAGGAAACATACGAAAGAATGGCCCAACCCAACCACACTCACATGTATATACATACATGTCCACACATGCACATTCACATACTTATACATTTCAATGTATACATATGTATACATATCATTATTATTTTTTTTTTTTTTTTTGCTTTGTCGCTGTCTCCCGCGTTTGCGAGGTAGCGCAAGGAAACAGACGAAAGAAATGGCCCAACCCACCCCCATACACATGTATATACATACGTCCACACACGCAAATATACACACCTACACAGCTTTCCATGGTTCACCCCAGACGCTTCACATGCCCTGATTCAATCCACTGACAGCACGTCAACCCCGGTATACCACATCGCTCCAATTCACTCTATTCCTTGCCCTCCTTTCACCCTCCTGCATGTTCAGGCCCCGATCACACAAAATCTTTTTCACTCCATCTTTCCACCTCCGATTTGGTCTCCCACTTCTCCTCGTTCCCTCCACCTCTGACACATATATCCTCTTGGTCAATCTTTCCTCACTCATTCTCTCCATGTGCCCAAACCATTTCAAAACACCCTCTTCTGCTCTTTCAACCATGCTCTTTTTATTTCCACACATCTCTCTTACCTTTACATTACTTACTCGATCAAACCATCTCACACCACACATTGTCCTCAAACATCTCATTTCCAGCACATCCACCCTTCTGCGCACAACTCTATCCATAGCCCACGCCTCGCAACCATACAACATTGTTGGAACCACTATTCCTTCAAACATACCCATTTTTGCTTTCCGAGATAATGTTCTCGACTTCCACACATTCTTCAAGGCTCCCAGGATTTTCGCCCCCTCCCCCACCCTATGATTCACTTCCGCTTCCATGGTTCCATCCGCTGCCAGATCCACTCCCAGATATCTAAAACACTTTACTTCCTCCAGTTTTTCTCCATTCAAACTTACCTCCCAATTGACTTGACCCTCAACCCTACTGTACCTAATAACCTTGCTCTTATTCACATTTACTCTTAACTTTCTTCTTTCACACACTTTACCAAACTCAGTCACCAGCTTCTGCAGTTTCTCACATGAATCAGCCACCAGCGCTGTATCATCAGCGAACAACAACTGACTCACTTCTCTAGCTCTCTAATCCCCAACAGACCTCATCCTTGCCCCTCTTTCCAAAACTCTTGCATTCACCTCCCTAACAACCCCATCCATAAACAAATTAAACAACCATGGAGACATCACACACCCCTGCTGCAAACCTACTAAATTTAACGCAGGCATCCCTGACTTTTTTTCTAGGTTATAGGGTTAGGTCTGAGTATACCATTTTCTGCACAAATTTCCACATAAAAATTGCATGTATTCTTGCACAAAAGTGGAGTGAAAACAATTCTTTGTGCATCCTAGGTAATGCTGGCTGGTGTTAGCTAATGGACACGCAGCTCAAAGTAAGCACCAATCATGATTTGAGTGGTTCCTTAAGTATATCATCCTTCGTTACAGTAAGGTAGATGGTCATGAATATTGATTTTTGATGTAATGAACCTTCGTATAATGCAGACTATCTGTATTTGGCGTGTGGGCCAAGGGAAAGAGATAGTGGAACCTTTATGTTGAATGGCCAAAAGAGGCTCATAGAATGATGCACATGGTTATATGAGAAGTGATAAAAAAAAAAAAATGCAAATTTCAGTGGTCCTCACTTTGCTCTCAACATGCAAATTTGGAATATTATAAATGAAAACAATATGGACATATCCTGAAAAAGCTACAGAAATACTTTCAAAATAGCTGAAGAAACACCTGCCAATGTGTACTAGATGGTCTTTTCCCAAAATGAGGCCAAGAAATGGAGTGAAGACATAAAGAAGTGCTTCTTATATATGAAATTATCACATAAGAAACTCAGAAACCAGTAACAAAGATTGAATTACATAAATTTGCCTAGAGAAGCTAAGAGACTGGTACATCAGAGTAAACATCACTATGAAGTATATATTGCTGAAATAGCAATAGCATCCCTACAGATTTTCATAGTCATGTTAGAAATAAAAGAGCCCTTACCCATTCAACTGGTCTATTGATTATGGAAAATGCTTACTTGGTTCAAGACAACACTGCCAGTTTGGCGGTGAATTTACCCAACATCCCAATTTGTAGATATCTTCAAATGAGTAAAGTAAGATCCAGTAATCAAAACTTTACGAATGAAGCTTATGCTTGTGCAAGTCAATATTTATCTATTCATACTTTGTTGCTGTCTCTCGCATTAGCGAGGTAGTACAAGGAAACATACGAAAGAATGGCCCAACCCACCCACATTCACATGTATATACATACATGTCCACACATGCACATTCACATACTTATACATTTCAATGTATACATATTATTATTATTTTTTTTTTTTTTTTTGCTTTGTCGCTGTCTCCCGCGTTTGCGAGGTAGCGCAAGGAAACGGACAAAAGAAATGGCCCAACCCACCCCCATACACATGTATATACATACGTCCACACACGCAAAGATACACACCTACACAGCTTTCCATGGTTCACCCCAGACGCTTCACATGCCCTGATTCAATCCATTGACAGCACGTCAACCCCGGTATACCACATCGCTCCAATTCACTCTATTCCTTGCCCTCCTTTCACCCTCCTGCATGTTCAGGCCCCGATCACACAAAATCTTTTTCACTCCATCTTTCCACCTCCGATTTGGTCTCCCACTTCTCCTCGTTCCCTCCACCTCTGACACATATATCCTCTTGGTCAATCTTTCCTCACTCATTCTCTCCATGTGCCCAAACCATTTCAAAACACCCTCTTCTGCTCTCTCAACCATGCTCTTTTTATTTCCACACATCTCTCTTACCTTTAAATTACTTACTCGATCAAACCATCTCACACCACACATTGTCCTCAAACATCTCATTTCCAGCACATCCACCCTCCTGCACACAACTCTATCCATAGCCCACGCCTCGCAACCATACAACATTGTTGGAACCACTATTCCTTCAAACATACCCATTTTTGCTTTCCGAGATAATGTTCTCGACTTCCACACATTCTTCAAGGCTCCCAGGATTTTCGCCCCCTCCCCCACCCTATGATTCACTTCAGCTTCCATGGTTCCATCCGCTGCCAGATCCACTCCCAGATATCTAAAACACTTTACTTCCTCCAGTTTTTCTCCATTCAAACTTACTTCCCAATTGACTTGACCTTCAACCCTACTGTACCTAATAACCTTGCTCTTATTCACATTTACTCTTAACTTTCTTCTTTCACACACTTTACCAAACTCAGTCACCAGCTTCTGCAGTTTCTCACATGAATCAGCCACCAGCGCTGTATCATCAGCAAACAACAACTGACTCACTTCCCAAGCTCTCTCATCCACAACAGACTTCATACTTGCCCCTCTTTCCAAAACTCTTGCATTTACCTCCCTAACAACCCCATCCATAAACAAATTAAACAACCATGGAGACATCACACACCCCTGCCGCAAACCTACATTCACTGAGAACCAATCACTTTCCTCTCTTCCTACACGTACACATGCCTTACATCCT
This sequence comes from Panulirus ornatus, assembly GCF_036320965.1. NCBI lineage: Eukaryota > Metazoa > Arthropoda > Malacostraca > Decapoda > Palinuridae > Panulirus > Panulirus ornatus. The sequence goes on from NC_092225.1 coordinate 93,346,800, forward strand.
CGATAAAAACTTTTCACTGCTTCTAACAACTTGCCTCCCACACCATATATTCTTAATACCTTCCACAGATCAACTCTATCATATGCCTTCTCCAGATCCATAAATGCTACATACAAATCCATTTGCTTTTCTAAGTATTTCTCACATTCTTCAAAGCAAAAACTTGATCCACACATCCTCTACCACTTCTGAAACCACACTGCTCTTCCCCAATCTGATGCTCTGTACATGCCTTCACCCTCTCAATCAATACCCTCCCATATAATTTACCAGGAATACTCAACAAACTTATACCTCTGTAATTTGAGAACTCGCTCTTATCCCCTTTGCCTTTGTATAATGGCACTATGCACGCATTACGCCAATCCTCAGGCACCTCACCATGAGTCATACATGCATTAAATAACCTTACCAACCAGTCAACAATACAGTCACCCCCTTTTTTAATAAATTCCACTGCAATACCATCCAAACCTGCTGCCTTGCCAGCTTTCATCTTCCGCAAAGCTTTTACTACCTCTTCTCTGTTTACCAAATCATTTTCCCTAACCCTCTCACTTTGCTCACCACCTCGACCAAAACACCCTATATCTGCCACTCTATCATCAAACACATTCAACAAACCTTCAAAATACTCACTCCATCTCCTTCTCACATCACCACTTCTTGTTATCACCTCCCCATTTGTGCCCTTCACTGAAGTTCCCATTTGCTCACTTGTCTTACGCACTTTATTTACCTCCTTCCAGAACATCTTTTTATTCTCCCTAAAATTTAATGATACTCTCTCACCCCAACTCTCATTTGCCCTCTTTTTCACCTCTTTAAGATAAGATAAGATACTTTATTCGTCAAATTGTTATACAAAATGTAATACAAAATGAAATTCGTTTTGGCTTTAGAGCTCCTTAGTAGTTGTAAAAAAAAAAAAAAAAAAAAAAAACATTAAAATATTAACAAGAAATATTGCATAGGTTATTTCATATAAAATGTTACTTGCACCTTTCTCTTGACCTCCTGTCTCTTTCTTTTATACATCTCCCACTCAATTGCATTTTTTCCCTGCAAAACTCATCCAAATGCCTCTCTCTTCTCTTTCACTAATAATCTTACTTCTTCATCCCACCACTCACTACCCTTTCTAATCAACCCACCTCCCACTCTTCTCATGCCACAAGCATCTTTTGCGCAATCCATCACTGATTCCCTAAATACATCCCATTCCTCTCCCACTCCCCTTACTTCCATTGTTCTCACCTTTTTCCATTCTGTACTCAGTCTCTCTTGGTACTTCCTCACACAAGTCTCCTTCCCAAGCTCACTTACTCTCACCACCCTCTTCACCCCAACATTCACTCTTCTTTTCTGAAATCCCATACAAATCTTCACCTTAGCCTCCACAAGATAATGATCAGACATCCCTCCAGTTGCACCTCTCAGCACATTAACATCCAAAAGTCTCTCTTTCACGCGCCTGTCAATTAACACGTAATCCAATAACACTCTCTGGCCATCTCTCCTACTTACATACATATACTTATGTATATCTCGCTTTTTAAACCAGGTATTCCCAATCACCAGTCCTTTTTCAGCACATAAATCTACAAGCTCTTCACCATTTCCATTTACAACACTGAACACCCCATGTATACCAATTATTCCCTCAACTTCCACATTACTCACCTTTGCATTCAAATCACCCATCACTATAACCCGGTCTCGTGCATCAAAACCACTAACACACTCATTCAGCTGCTCCCAAAACACTTGCCTCTCATGATCTTTCTTCTCATGCCCAGGTGCATATTCACCAATAATCACCCATCTCTCTCCATCAACTTTCAGTTTTACCCATATTAATCGAGAATTTACTTTCTTACATTCTATCACATACTCCCACAATGTTTTGGCTCTGAGTGAAACGAAGCTCAAGGGTAAAGGGGAAGAGTGGTTTGGGAATGTCTTGGGAGTAAAGTCAGGGGTTAGTGAGAGGACAAGAGCAAGGGAAGGAGTAGCACTACTCCTGAAACAGTTGTGGGAGTATGTGATATGTATACATACACAGACATATACATATATACAAATGTACATAATTCATATTTGCTGCCTTTATTCATTCCCATCGCCACCCCACCACACATGAAATGACAACCCCCTCCCCCCGCACGTGAGTGAGGTAGCGTTAGGAAAAGACAACAAAGGCCACATTCGTTCACACTCAGTCTCTAGCTGTCATGTATAATGCACTGAAACCACTGTTCCTTTTCCACATCCAGGCCCCACAAAACTTTCCATGGTTTACCCCAGACACTTCACATGCCCTGGTTCAACCCATTGACAGCACGTTGACCCCAGTATACCACATCGTTCCAATTCACTCTGTTCCTTGCATGCTTTTCACCCTCCTGCATATTCAGGCCCTGATCGCTCAAAATCTTTTTCACTCCATCCTTCCACCTCCAATTCGGTCTCCCATTTCTCCTTATTCCCCCTACCTCTGACACATATATCCTCTTTGTCAATCTTTCTCACTCATTCTCTGTATGTGACCAAACCATTTCAATACACCCTCTTCTGCTCACTCAACCACACTCTTTTTATTACCACACATCTCTCTTACCCTTTCATTACTTAATCAAACCACCTCACACCACATATTGTCCTTATACATCTCATTTCCAACACATTCATCCTCCTCTGCACAACCCTATCTATAGCCCATGCCTCGCAACCATATGACATTGTTGGAGCCACTATCCTTCAGACATTCCCATTTTTGCTTTCCAAGATAATGTTCTACCCTTCCACACATTCTTCAACGATCCCAGAACCTTCGCCCCCTCCCCACCCTGTGACTCGCTTCCGCTTCCATGGTTCCATCCACAGCCAAATCCACTCCCAGATATCTAAAACACTTCACTTCTTCCAGTTTTTCTCCATTCAAACTTGCCTCCCGCTTGACTTGCCCCACAACCCTACTGTACCTAATTACCTTGCTCTTAAGTCAAATCTGACATAAAAAAAACAGTTTCTAGTACTCAAGGGTATTAGATTTTGATTGTATAAAGTGGTCACAGACCAACTTTCTTGGTTATTACTACTTCAAAATCTAGTGGAATTCATAAATCCAGGGAAATTCATCTAGTACCAGCATGAAACTGAAAATGGGATCATATAAAATCATATCATGTAAAATCCTTTATTAACCCTCTCATATACATAATTGTGTTACTGGACTACACCTTTATGTGGCCAGACTGAGTGAAAAGTCTCCTCCAGCAGGGTTAACGTAGAACTGTCAATAACAAAAAGAATAGGCTCATCATAGAATTACTTGCTCCAAAAGTCAATTATTTCCCAACTTTTTATTGAAGTGCAGCTGCAGGAGCCCATACAAGGGTGCTAGGGTTGTGTAATCAGTCAATTAATGCTCAGATATGTCTGTGAATTATTATTGTCTCAGTCTGAATTAACACCATATCAGTCACTAATACTGTTAAATCCAGCATGAGATAGGTATTCATCCCACTTCCACAAATCCTTTTGATTACAGTGTGAAGAGTATGAAAGGAAAACCATAAAGAAAATAAGTAATCCCTACAATGGGTCATGGAAATGAAATACAGTGGTATATTCAGGGCAATATATCTTTAAGGGCTCTGCAAGCTTGCTGTATGAAGAAATACTGTAATCTTTTTTTTTCTTTTTACATCCTGATTTAGTGAAGTTACTGTAGATAAATCTTGGCAAATAATTTCACCTCTCCGTATGTACATTCGACATCTGTTGAAGATGGTGTTCAGCTTCATGATCAATCAATAATCTCATTAGGGCTAACAGTGGTACTAGATAATCACCCATCTTGGCACTGACAGGAACCAATGGTAGGTCAAGAGAAGCAGCCAATTGCTTGAGGTTTTCCTGTTAATGACAGGGTAACATTAGTTTCAAATGAAAATACCTAAAGCATTTTCACGAACAAAATCTAGAGTAAAGACTGGGCAAAATAAATATTCGCAACTTAATATTAATTAATTGTTCCATATCCCATATAAAAGAAAAAAGAGAATGAGGGAAAGGAAGATGAAGTGAATGAGGCACTATGACTTCTTATGCACCACACTGCAATGATACTATCAAGTAAGATGCGACATATTTGCCTATGCCAAACAATGTTCCGAAAATGCACAATATACAAATGTATGCACTAAATGCCAACAGAAATGGGTAAATTAAACATAAAATAACCAATTAAAGGAGCTCTGAGACAAAAGCTATCTGAAAACTATTTTCTCTTGCTGTTCTATACTTGATATAAAGTTAAAGTAACTGATATTTCTGAAACTGAAGCCTATATATACCTTATCTTACCTTCCTGCCATAGGAATCCCTTCTATTCTTTAGAGGTTCCAGTAGCACTCAGGAAGTCAACCACATCCACTGGTTGCGACCACAGGTCTTAGTGTTGTGTGTGTGTGACTGGAGGAGTGAAGGGCTATAGAGTAGTAAGTGTTCAGTTGTATCGTGGGCAAGATGGTCTTGGGATTTGTTGAAACTGTGTTTACAGTGATGAGAGCTGTCCAAAGCATAAACTGGAGAGTGTGACTCATGTTGGTCTGGGGAGTGTGCTTTCTGATGGGTGGAAACTACTCGCAATGAACAAGTGGATCATACTGCACGAACTCTCTTCAGACAACCTGTCTCTCCTGATAACATGATTTAGCCCACCCAATCAACACAACCACCAAAAAAATCTTAACACAAAACTACAGAAAAGCAGACTGAGACAGGCCAACCTTCACTCAGTTCACAGAAACAAAGCTCCATAACTTCACTACAGACAATTTCTTATCACTAGATCATGCAGTTTCACACTTCATCAACACCTCCAACCACATCAGCAAAAAGCACATACTTCAAGGGCACAGAAAGAAATACATCACAAACTTCTCCAGACAAATTACACACTTCACAATGCAAAGAGACTAACTCGAGCAAAACCATTCTACATCAGCTGAAATTAGAGAACAAATCCAAGCTTTAAACACCATCACTAACCTAATCACTGAAAGGCAAGCTGAGAATTGGCACTCATTCCTCAATAGAGTCAACAACAAGACCCACAGCAACCAACTTTGCTGCACATTAAATAAAATCCAGTCATATCACACCAGTCCAACCCACACTCATGAAGCACTACTAATCCACTCCAATGAAATCCCATCTCCCAAAGAACATACAAACTCTTGAGAGACTACTTAAATAAATATTAGCCACAACCCAACCTTACCCCTAAGCAGAAAAGTCATGATAAACCTACAAAAACTCAATTCAGAAACAACTGCCCACCCACCTTTCATTTCCACTGATACAAGTAATGCAATTAATATTATGAAGAATCCTCCTGCTATAGGCCTTAACAATATGTCAAACTTTCACTTGAAACACTTAGGCCCACATGCAATACAAGAACTTTCAGAATGTGCAACATCTGGAAACTCACCAACATAATACTAATCCTAAAACCCTCCAAACTATTCAACTACCCCAGATAGTGTCTCCCTATATCACTTTTGCCCTCAGTATCCAAACTCTGTGAAAAATTACCCACAAGATCAAACATAGAATTCTTACAAGGAAGAAGTGCAAATGACTGGGAGATGTACAAAAGGTAGAGGGCAAATGAGAGCTGGGGTGAGAAGTATCATTAAACTTTAGGGAGAATAAAAAGATGTTTTGGAAGGAGGTGAATAACTTGCGTAAGACAAGAGAACAAATGGGAACATCAGTGAAGGGGGCAAGGGAGGAAGTAATAACAGGTAGAAATGGAGTGAGAAGGAGATGAAGTGAGCATTTTAAAAGTCTGGTGAATGTGTTTGATGATAGTGTGACAGATGTAGGGTGTTTTGGTTGGGGTGGTGTGCAAAGTGAGAGGGCCAGGGGGAATGGTTTGATTGAGAGAGATGATGAAATCTGGCAAGGCGATGGGTTTGGATGGTACTGCAGTTGAATTTATAAAGAAAAGGGGTAACTGTGTTATTGATTGGTTGGTAAGGATATTCAATTTAAGTGTGGATCATGGTGAAGTGCCTGAGGATTGGCAGAATGCATGCATAGTGCCATTGTACAAAGACGAAGGGGATAAAGGTAAGTGTTCAAACTACTGAGGCATAAGTTTGTTGAGTATTCCTGGAAAATCATATGGGAGGGTATTGATTGAGAGGGTGAAGGCATCTACAAAACATCAGATTGGGGAAGAGCAGGGTGGTTTCAGAAGTGGTAGAGGCTGTGTAGATCAGGTGTGTGCTTTGAAGAAAAACAGATGGATTTGTATGTAGCATTTATGGATCTGGAGAAGGAATATGATAGGGTTGATAGAGATGCTTTGAGGACAGTTTTAAGAGTATATGGTGTGAGAGGTAAGTTCCTAGAAGCAGTGAAAAGTTCTTGTCAAGGATGTAAGGCATGTGCATGAGTACGAAGAGAGGAGGGTAATTGGTTCCCAGTGAATTTTGGTTTGCGGTAAGGGTGTGTGATGTCCCCATGGCTGTTTAATTTGTTTATAGATGGGGTGGTTAAAGAGGTGAATGCAAGAGTTTTGGAGAGGGGCAAATATGCAGTCTGTCGTGGATGAAAGGGCTTAGGAAGTGAGTCAGTTGTTGTTTGCTGATGATACAGTGCTGGTGGCTGATTCGGGTGAGAAACTGCAGAGGTTGGTGATTGAGTTTGGTAAACTGTGTGAAATAAGAACAAGGTTATTATGTTCAGTAGGGGTGAGGAACAAGTTAATTGGGAGGTAAGTTTGAATGGAGGAAAACTGGAGGGAGTGAAATGTTTTTGATATCTGTGAGTGGACTTTGCAGTGGATGGAAACATGGGAGTGCGTCAGGGGGTGGGGGAGGAGGCGAAGGTTCTGGGAGCATTGAAAAATGTGTGGAAGGCGAGAAAGTTATCTCAGTGAGCAAAAATGGGTATGTTTGAAGGAATAGTGGCTCCAACAATGTTTTCACTCCATCCTTCCACCTCCAATTTGGTCTCCCACCTCTCCTTGTTCCCTCAACCTCTGACACATATATCCTCTTTGTCAATCTTTCCTCACTCATTCTCTCCATGTGTCCAAACCATTTCAACACCTCTTCTGCTCTCTCAACCACAATCTTTTCATTTCCACATATCTCTCTTACCCTTTCATTACTTACTTGATCAAACCACCTCGCCCTACATACTGTCCTAAAACATTTAATTTCCAACACATCCACCCTCCTCACAACCCTATCTGTAGTCCATACCCCACAACCATATAATGCTGTTGGAACCACTATTCCTTCAAACATACCCATTTTTACTCTCCGAGATAATGTTCTCACCTTCCATGCATTCTTCAACACTCCCAGTACCTCTGTCCCCTTCCCCACCCTGTGACTTGCTTCCACTTCCATGGTCCCATTCACTGCTAAGTACACTCCCAGATATCTAAAACACTTCATTCCCTCCAGCTTTCCTCCATTCAAACTTGCCTTCCAATTACATTGTCCCTCACCTCTAGTGAACCTAATAACCTTGTTCTTATTCACATTCACTCTCAACTTTCTCCTTTCATTTCATCAACTAGCTCCTATGGGAGGATGAAGAGCTGAATGAAATGTAGACTGGCTGCTATGACCAGGATTTGAACCTATGTGGGTTTGATCCCATGCAGCCCATCCATGAATGACAATAATAATGAATGCTGTATGACAGAGATCCATGTATATATGTTTAAGTGTGTGTAAAGAAAATAAATAAACAAAGAGGTTTATTGATTAGGCCTCCTTTTGGCTGAAAGTATGAAGTTGAAGCATTATAGATACAACAGAACCAAAAAGTCATACATGTAACTTGTTAGATAATCATTAAAAGAGCTTAAGATTACCTAAGATGCATGTGTTCTAATGATGAAATGAACAGCAAATACAAACCTGAGCCTCAGGAAGATCCATTTTGTTGGCAACAACAGCATGAGGTCGAAGAGAGAGACCCTTCTGGTACTGCTCTAGTTCATTCCTAAAAAAGCAGATAGCATTTATCAACAGTGATAAGCCATAACAAGTCAGCATTTGTATTTCTATTATGGCAGGAATGAAATTATCCCAGACTTTTCAGTTCTGCAGAGATCCATGCACAATTTATTGATGGTCACAGAAATGCTTCATTTATCTATGGGAACAGTTAAAACATACAAGCAACAATTATTTACAACTAAGTTCAATGGCCTTGCTATCACAAAGAATCAAGTTCGTTCTGCATAAATTTTGAGATATCAAGCGATAATATATGATATGGCTCAAGGGGTCTCAATAAATGAGGTATCTTGAGTTCAAAAGTGAAAGTGTTAAAAGTTCAGTACAAGCAAAGACATATTTTTGAGGATATGGCATATATGAATTAATCCTATCCCAACTTATATCAATTTTATGTCTTAAATCTGGCACCCTCAATTGTGACATACATCGCTCATTAGTACACAATCCCTGCAACATACATCGCTCATTAGTACACAATCCCTGCAACATACATCGCTAGAGATACATTTCAATCCCACTGTTTTAAATTGAATGCCAAGTGTAAATTTCAACATTCTACCATTTTCCAAAAGAAGGAACAGAGAAGGGGGCCAGGTGGGGATGTTTCCTCAAGGGCCCAGTCCTCTGTTCTTGGCGCTGCCTCGCTGTCGCGGGAGGTGGCGGATGGTATGAAACCACAGCAAATCAAAGACAGATTCTGTATATAATTGATCTTTTTCATACTTCTGCACGCATACATTTAATTCATTAGAATACATGTTTTTAACAGTTCTTCACATTTTTTCTTTTTTTGTGCATACAGTGGAAGCTAAGTTTTCCAGTAGCCATAGTGTAAGGGTTAAAAGTGCACCAATTTCATTTCCATGTTGACAAAAACAACCAAGTCCTATGATGCCTTTGCTCTTATTGAAAGAAAACAAAGGGATGAGAGTCTTAGTTGAGCTCAAGATGTTTGAGGGAGGAATATAACATCGCATAACTGCAGTAGGGAATAAACAAGGAATCTACATGGAGTTTCTTTTTATTTAAAATTCCATTGATTTAATGAAAAATGGAAATTTATTTACACATATCAGCAAAAACAAATACTAAAATGTTTTTTTTTTTTCGCTGTCTCCCGCGCCTGCGAGGTAGCGCAAGGAAACAGACGAAAGAAATGGCCCAACCCACCCCCATACACATGTATATACATACACGTCCACATACGCAAATATACATACCTACACAGCTTTCCATGGTTTACCCCAGACGCTTCACATGCCCTGATTCAATCCACTGACAGCACGTCAAACCCGGTATACCACATTGATCCAATTCACTCTATTCCTTGCCCTCCTTTCACCCTCCTGCATGTTCAGGCCCCGATCACACAAAATCATTTTCACTCCATCTTTCCACCTCCAATTTGGTCTCCCACTTCTCCTCGTTCCCTTCACCTCCGACACATATATCCTCTTGGTCAATCTTTCCTCACTCATTCTCTCCATGTGCCCAAACCATTTCAAAACACCCTCTTCTGCTCTCTCAACAACGCTCTTTTCATTTCCACACATCTCTCTTACCCTTACGTTACTTACTCGATCAAACCACCTCACACCACACATTGTCCTCAAACATCTCATTTCCAGCACATCCACCCTCCTGCGCACAACTCTATCCATAGCCCACACCTTGCAACCATACAAAATTGTTGGAACCACTATTCCTTCAAACATACCCATTTTTGCCTTCCGAGATAATGTTCTCGACTTCCACACATTCTTCAAGGCTCCCAGGATTTTCGCCCCCTCCCCCACCCTATGATCCACTTCCGCTTTCATGGTTCCATCCACTGCCAGATTCACTCCCAGATATCTAAAACACTTTACTTCCTCCAGTTTTTCTCCATTCAAACTTACCTCCCAATTGACTTGACCCTCAACCCTACTGTACCCAATAACCTTGCTCTTATTCACATTTACTCTTAACTTTCTTCTTTCACACACTTTACCAAACTCAGTCACCAGCTTCTGCAGTTTCTCACAATCACAAAATTGCATTGATGTTACAGAAGCAAGAAAAGTGCATCAGCATACTTAGGGAGAGACTGTTCACTGCCACAGAAGAAATAAGTTACATACTTTTTTTCCAGCCACATTGGGAAGGTAGGATTTTCCTCCAGCCACATGGAAAGAGTTTTAAAAAGAAAAATTCAAAAACAAAAAAAGCATCATCACAGTTCCCTAATGAAAACTTTCTTCCCACTTGAAATTTTTGTAATGTACTTATCCCAAAGTGATACTTTTCTTCACTACTTCACTGGTCCTCTACTTCTCGCTACTCTTTTCCAACAGTTTTTATTGACCTTTTATGTTTGTATCAATGATGTTGAGCTTTTACATTTTTGTCCTTTTAAAACAAGCTTTATATTATGCACTGTAAGTGAAACACTATGATTTCACTTCAGTAATATATCTCGTTTTTATCTTTCTTGCAAGTTTGCCGTTTCCCACATTTACGAGGTAGTATCAGAATTGGACAACTGGGCCTTAGAAGCAATCAAGTGTCATGAAAATATCCAAAGGTAAGTAAATTCTATAGTTAAGACCTCCGCTACAGCTGAAGTGTGAATTATTTTATATTCATGATACTTAATCGCTGTTTCCCGTGTCCGCAAAGTAGTGCAAGGAAACCAACGAAGAATGGCCCAACCCTTCATATACACATATATATATATACATAAATGCCCATACACCTACATATACATACCTATACATTTCAACGTATACATACATATATACACACAGACATATACACACATATACATATTCATACTTGCTGCCTTCATCCATTCCCATTATCACCCCACCACACAGGAAATAGCACACCCCCCTCCAGCAAGGTAGTGCCAGGAAAAGACAAAATGGTCACATTGGTTTACACTCAGTCTCTAGCTGTCATGCGTAATGCACCAAAACCACAGCTCCCTTTCCACATCCAGGCCCCATAGACCTTTCCATGGATTACCCCAGATGCTTCACATGCCCTGGTCCAATCCATTAACAGCATGTCGACCCCGGTACACCACATTGTTCCAATTCACTCTATTCTCTGCACTCCCCTCACCCTCCTGTATGTTCAGGCCCCAACCACTCAAAATCCCCCATCCTTCTCCATGATATCTCTCTTAGTTGCAAAGTCACAAGATCCAAAAGAATGCTTTATTAGTTCATGTAAAACAGATGTACGATGAACTATGCTTATCTTGCAGCTGGAGTTTCATTTTTAGGGGGAAAATATCGTGATAAGTGCAAATAACTTCACCATAGATCTTTCAAATGTTGAATGAATTTCTCTTGTTCACGGACGCTTTCAAACAGTATTCCCATCTCCTTCACAACAATATATAACATGACTTGGTAAAAATCACCTACAAATCAAAGATAATTGTACAAAATTGTAATTATGTTCTGCTACTATGAGTCTACAAAGCTGTGAAATAGAACAATATGGTTAGTTAAAAGATATTTACTGCTTGTCTTTATGACACAGATGAGATATGTGGACAAGTTTCTTGGTTGGATGATTAACAAAGAATTGATTGTTATGATGTCTCCTTCCCTCAAATAGCTAAGCCAAGGGAATTCTCTTCCTTCTTTCACCTTTCCCTCCTCATATAACATTTCTTACTTTAGGAGTTGGATCTACAAATACCTGCGAAGCCCTGATAAATTCCTACTTACTTTTTCTTTTACTTTTTTCTTTTACCAGAGATGGCCCCGATTGGTATGTTGTTTAAGATTCATTTCAAATGATATGTAATTATTTTGAATTTATGATAAACTTAAATATCAAAATGATCCCAAACAAAAATTTTTTCTCAAAATCATGCTCTGATGAAATTATAGATGATCAGGTAAAGCTGCATTTCTGCAGGCGGTGAGCTACAGGGTTACCAGTGAGAACTCGCAACTTTTATTGCTTATATCTCTTGACAAAATTGATTATAATCAATGACTATCATGAAGGGACATTTCAAGCATATGAATACTTTTCATAGCATTTGAGATTAATGAAAATCATATTTACTTGGATTTACAAAGAATGTCTTAACAAAATTCAATTAACTTTCATCTTGAGTCCGGCGGTGGAAAATCTTTTTAACCAGCTCTGAAAAGAGATTTAGGTTTGTAAAGTTTAATATGCAAATGCGAAACAGAGGTTTTCTGGCAATATTTCTATCTTGCAAGTCTGGACTTCTATTTAAGCAAGTTAATATTCACTATGATTTAATTACAACAATAAAGAAAATTTTTTACCAAACAGTATACAATAAAACTAAAAAAGAGATAAACATATTTTGAGAGAAGAATCTTTATGGGGTAAGCAGTGCTTACCTTGCTTCTTAATAGTGTACACCACTGCTTACAAGAAAGATCCTCACTTGACTACTTCCTCTGTTCAGTCTTTTGTTAAATAATAATGCAGAAGGGAATGATGTCCAGCCTTCCACTCCTGTCCTTATTCACCTTCTAAGACACACAAGAGATATGTGGGTAAAGTGGTGTTCTTAATACCCAATCCCAAGGGACTACCCATTCCCAAGGGATAACAGTAATACGTACACCATCATAAATCATGGTGAAGCAAAGACTATAAAGTCTACAGGATCAGACCCACTTCCATGAGTTGATTATTTTGGTTACAACATATCTGACAACAAAATTCGAAGTTTTATACAAAATGCATATTCATGGATGTCTTAAAAGGTGAATTCTGAAAAGGAGATTTGTTTTCAGAGAGCAATGAGCAAATTCCTGTGACTTACAGTTGCAGATGGACCCATCTGGAATAAAAAGGCAATGACTTCTGCAGAGGTATATGATGGTCTTAAAGCTTAAAATGTATGTGAGAAATACTTAGAAAAGCAAATGGATTTGTATGTAGCATTTATGGATCTGGAGAAGGCATATAATAGAGTTGATAGAGATGCTCTATGGAAGGTATTAGGAATATATGGTGTGGGAGGCAAGTTGTTAGAAGCAGTGAAAAGTTTTTGTCGAGGATGTAAGGCATGTGTACCTGTAGGAAGAGAGGAAAGTGATTGGTTCTCAGTGAATGTAGGTTTGCGGCAGGGGTGTGTGATGTCTCCATGGTTGTTTAATTTGTTTATGGATGGGGTTGTTAGGGAGGTGAATGCAAGAGTTTTGGAAAGAGGGGCAAGTATGAAGTCTGTTGTGGATGAGAGAGCTTGGGAAGCAAGTCAGTTGTTGTTCGCTGATGATACAGCGCTGGTGGCTGATTCATGTGAGAAACTGCAGAAGCTGGTGACTGAGTTTGGTAAAGTGTGTGAAAGAAGAAAGTTAAGAGTAAATGTGAATAAGAGCAAGGTTATTAGGTACAGTAGGGTTGAGGGTCAAGTCAATTGGGAGGTAAGTTTGAATGGAGAAAAACTGGAGGAAGTAAAGTGTTTTAGATATCTGGGAGTGGATCTGGCAGCGGATGGAACCATGGAAGCGGAAGTGAATCATAGGGTGGGGGAGGGGGCGAAAATCCTGGGAGCCTTGAAGAATGTGTGGAAGTCGAGAACATTATCTCGGAAAGCAAAAATGGGTATGTTTGAAGGAATAGTGGTTCCAACAATGTTGTATGGTTGCGAGGCGTGGGCTATGGATAGAGTTGTGCGCAGGAGGGTGGATGTGCTGGAAATGAGATGTTTGAGGACAATATGTGGTGTGAGGTGGTTTGATCGAGTAAGTAATGTAAGGGTAAGAGAGATGTGTGGAAATAAAAAGAGCGTGGTTGAGAAAGCAGAAGAGGGTGTTTTGAAATGGTTTGGGCACATGGAGAGAATGAGTGAGGAAAGATTTACCAAGAGGATATATGTGTCGGAGGTGGAGGGAACGAGGAGAAGTGGGAGACCAAATTGGAGGTGGAAAGATGGAGTGAAAAAGATTTTGTGTGATCGGGGCCTGAACATGCAGGAGGGTGAAAGGAGGGCAAGGAATAGAGTGAATTGGATCGATGTGGTATACCGGGGTTGACGTGCTGTCAGTGGATTGAATCGGGGCATGTGAAGCGTCTGGGGTAAACCATGGAAAGTTGTGTGGGGCCTGGATGTGGAAAGGGAGCTGTGGTTTCAGGCATTATTGCATGACAGCTAGAGACTAAGTGTGAACGAATGGGGCCTTTATTGTCTTTTCCTAGTGCTACCTCACACACATGAGGGGGGAGGGGGATGGTATTCCATGTGTGGTGAGGTGGCAATGGGAATGAATAAAGGCAGACAGTGTGAATTGTGTGCATGGGTATATATGTATGTGTCTGTGTGTGTATATGTATGTGTACATTGAGATGTATAGGTATGTATATTTGCGTGTGTGGACGTGTATGTATATACATTGTGTATGGGGGTGGGTTGGGCCATTTCTTTCGTCTGTTTCCTTGCGCTACCTCACAAACACGGGAGACAGCGACAAAGCAAAATAAATAAATAAAAAAAAAGCTTAAAATTGATTTCAGGGATAAAAACTATGTAAATACTAACAAGATTACTCACATGAGAATCTTCAAATGCTCCCAGGGTCTTGGCTGAGAAGTATCAAGTACATAGAGAAGGCATGTACATCTCTCAATATGCCGTAAGAATGTTAATCCCAAACCATAGTTATTATGAGCTCCCTCAATTAGACCAGGGATGTCTGCAACTGAAGAAGTCCAAAAAGTATAACAAACTTTCAGTGTATAAAGACAGGGCAATGAAGTTTTTGTAAAATATAACAGGTACATTATCAGTAATATTGCTCATAACTAATACTGCAAGTGAGATATGCTAACAATACACCAAAACATGTTACTTTGTATGTTTATACAACTTTAATGTAAGTTCACTGTTCCAATGCAAACTTAGCAGATGATGTCTTACCTGCTAACTGGTGATGGTCAGCATAATGAATGATGCCAACATGTGGGTTGCGTGTAGTAAAAGGGTAAGACGCCACTTTAGGCCGAGCTCTGGATATTGCACGTAAAAGTGTGGACTTGCCAGCATTGGGAAATCCTATCTACATGAAAGCAAAGCAAAGGACGTAAATTAACATCCTACAATCTCCAAGAGGAAGGAATGCTTTTAGAGTATCGGGCTACATGCTTTGTTAATTTAACAATAATAAAAGATATTCTGAAAAGCCACGCTTTAATGTAGCTATCCAATGTGCAGATTCAATCTATCATATTTAGACCGTGAAAAAGGATGTTGTTATTTACATAAGTTCCAAATTATTTTGCCAAGAAAATGGACAAATTATTGGCAACTGTGTTTGAGGATTAGTTAGCATGCATTTGGCAGCTGTCTTTTATGTCTATAGATGAGGAACAGACAGGGCAATCTTTCTATAGTAAAGATTCGATGTTAAGAACTATTTTGATGTTGGTGGACACTACAAAAATGCTTGAATTACCTTCCATGAACAGCAGTGCAACATACTGTAATTTCAAAATGAATGTGTTTTTCCAGCTGATCAAAGAAGCAATAGCTATTTTCAAGTAGCAAGGCTGATGGCCACTTGTCTCTCCACCTTATCCCATTTCTTTCAAGATTTACAACCACTAGTAAAATGTTCATGTTGTCTGTATTTTATATTCAAGTTTATATAAGTACATGTAATATTCTGGACTGTATATCAAATCATTCTGTTTTAGTTTATAGAAAATTATTAGTGAAAACGTTCCCAAGTTAGATCTCAAGGAATGGAACTAGCCTTAAAACATGGGTTCCTATGAGAGAATTTTTTTTCGACTTGAGTCACACTTCTTAGGAATGCAACACCAAAGTTAACCAAGTTTAGCTGACATCAAAAGGGACCAAGACAAAACATCAACCTTGGTCTGATAAATGTCTGGTGAAATTTAATTTGAGTAAGTGCACAGTAATGAAGATGGGACACAGTAAAAGAAGACCTCAGTGAAATCATTACCGAGCGGGAAATGAACTACAGGAATTTATATACAAAACAGACATTGAAGTCAAAATTGTACCTAACTTGTTACTAGGTTAGGGCAAAGTTTGGTAAACTATCCACAACACATACCAGAATTGCATTATGTTTCTCAAGTTTAGCCATCACGCATAAAGAAGCCCAAAAATCTAATAGAATCCAGAGAAGCTACAGTGAGAGTTTGAGCACTACAACTCTGCCTAATTATGGCCTTCAAGTTTCTAAATCAGTTGGGTGACATCAGCAGTGAACAGTTCTTCATGAGATACAAGGACAGAGTAACCACAGGTCATAACAAGAAGCTAGCAAAAAGCTTGTAGAAAGGACATGAAGATGTACTGTTTTAGTGTCAGGGTACTGCATGATTACAATAAACTTAGTAATATAATTATAATTTCTGACACAGTAGAAAAATTTTTAACAGTGTATTTGATGGTGAAGAAAAGTAAAGAGATAGGAACGACAAGTGTAGAAATCTTTCCCCACATTGTACGATAAGTAATTACAAAGTGCTTTGCTTAGCATTGTGACAAGACTAATATGCTTGGATTCAGATCGTGAACAAGGGCAGGGATCTCACATGCAACCCCACTATTCATTCTTCCCTTTGGGACTAGTTAACAAGTAGAAACCTGATTTAAGCTAAGATGCATATGTGTTTCTATAAATATATTCAACACATGGTATAAGTACAGGTTTAAGAGATAAGGCAACATGAGCACAAAACTGTCTCTCTCTTTTCCATAAATGCAGTAATCACAAATAGTAATGACATACAAAGTGGAGATCTCCCTACCAATACAATACTTTATAACTAATGGTAGGCTCCATATAATGCCTCCTCAATTAACACTATTTTGCTTTAACATCCTCTTTCAGTTACAAAACAGATTTGATCAAAATCTTGAAGTTCCACTTCTAGGTCACTAACGTTGTGAGGTTGCAACATCAGTTTTGAAGAGGGTACCAGATAAACCACTTTGAGCCAAGGTGTAAACATAATATAGGTTGCACTCCACATTGTGCCTCCTTCAAGTCTCCTTACACTGCTATTGTGTTTGTGTGAAAAACATTCTCAGTTTTTATATCAAAATTTATGGTTTAATTCACCAATCATGAGTCAAAAATGCTCAACAAGAGACAAGAGTGAGCTTTCTATGAGTAAGAAAAGGAAGAACATTAAATATGATATTATATGTCTTGAGCCATTCAGATGCTGTTGACCAAGCAGTGGACACTGGGTGAGCACTTAGCTTACCTCCCAAACCTGAAAGAACAATATGTCTAAACAGACATGTTCAAGCAAAAGAAAAGCCAGTCCAACAGTCTTTAAACATATTCTTCAAAACAAAACTGCAGCCAGGGAAGCTTTAAGTCTACAATACATTTCTACTTAAAATATCACCCATAGTTTCATCTGCAGACGATTTTGCCCCGTCATCCATCTTGCTCTTCCACTTGACCCTCCACCTCAAACTACTTTTATAAGCAAGATTCATGATTCTATATGGTATGTTTTCAAGTTTTTTATACTGTACTTTATATTGCAATAATATCTATGCATTACACATGACAGCTTGTGTATGGATGTAAGCGGATGTGAGCTTCTTCGTCTGTTTCCAGGTGCTACCTCACTGATGCAAGGGGCAGCAGTCAGGTGTGGGGGAGAGGAAAAGAATGTATATGTTATCTTTTTTCAATCCTTTCATGCATTCTGTGCAGTTTTCTGTGGGGTAGGGATGCATTGGGAATGAACTGAGGCAAGCAAGTATGAATATATACATTTGTGTATATGTATAAGTATGTGTTATCCCTGGGGATAGGGGATTAAGAATACTTCCCACGTATTCCCTGCGTGTCGTAGAAGGCAACTAAAAGGGGAGGGAGCGGGGGGCTGGAAATCCTCCTCTCTCTTTTTTTTTTTTTTTTTCTAATTTTCCAAAAGAAGGAACAGAGGGGGCCAGGTGAGGATATTCCAAAAAAGGCCCAGTCCTCTGTTTTTAACGCTACCTCGCTAACGCGGGAAATGGCGAATAGTTTAAAAGAAAGAAGGAAAAAATGTGTATGTATGTATATATATTCATTTATTTATCTATTTATCATACTTGATTGCCATTTCCCGCATCAGCAAGGTAGCCAGCAGGAAACAGACAAAGAATGGTCCATTCACTCATATACACATATATACACATAAACGGCCATACTCACAAATATACATATCAACATAAACATACAGACATATACATGTATACTTATTTTATTTATCATACTTATTTGCTGTCTCCCGCGTTAGCAAGGTAGCACAAGGAAATGGACAAAAGAATGGCCCCGTGTATATACATAAACTCCCACACACGCACATATACATTTCAACGTATACTTACATATACATACACAGACATATACATATATACACATGTACATATTCATACTTGCTGCCTTCATTCATTCCCGTCACCACCCAGCCACACATGAAATAGCGCACACACACACACCACACGCACACGAGGCAGCGCTAGGAAAAGACAACAAAGGCCACATTTGTTCACACTCGGTCTCTACCTGTCATGTGTAGTGTACTGCACAGCTCCCTTTCCACATCCAGGCCCCACAAAACTTTCCATGGTTTACCCAAGACACTTCACATGCTCTGGTTCAATCCACTGACAGCACGTTGACCCCAGTATACCACATCGTCCCAATTCACTCTATTCCTTGCACGCCTTTCACCCACCTGTATGTTGAGCCCCTGATTGCTCAAAATCTTTTTCACTATATCCTTCCACCTCCAATTTGGTCTCCCACTTCTTGTGCCCTCTACCTCTGACACATATATCCTCTTTGTCAATCTTTCCCCACTCATTCTCTCCATGTGACCAAACCATTTCAATACACCCCCATCTGCTTTCTCAACCATACTCTTTTTATTACCACACATTTCTCTTACCCTTTCATTACACTCGATCAAACCACCTCACACCACATATTGTCCTCAAACATTTCATTTCCAACACATCCACCCTCCTCCGCACAACCCTATCTATAACCCATGCCTCGCAACCATAAAACATTGTTGGAGCCACTATTCCCTCAAACATACCCATTTTTGCTCTCCAAGATAACATTCTTGCCTTCCACACATTCTTCAATGCTCCCAGAACCTTCGCCCCCTCCCCCACCCTGTGACTCGCTTCCACTTCCATGGTTTCATCCACTGCAAAAATTCACTCCTAGATATCTATAACACTTCACTTCCTCCAGTTTTTCTCCATTCAAACTTAGCTCCCAATTAACTTATCCCTCAACCCTACTGAACCTAATAAACTTGCTCTTATTCACATTTACTCTCAGCTTTCTTCTTTCACACACTTTACCAAACTCAGTCACCAAGTTATGCAGTTTCTCACCTGAATCAGCCACCAGCACTGTATCATCAGCAAACAACAACTGACTCGCTTCCCAAGCCCTTGCATCCAGAACAGACTGAATGCTTTCCCCTCTCTCCAAAACTCTTGCATTCACCTCCCTAACCACCCCATCCATTGACAAATTAAACAACCATGGAGACATCATGCACCCCTGCCGCATACCGAGATTCACTGGGAACCAGTTGCTTTCCTCTCTTCCTACTCATACATATGCCTTACATCCTTGGTAAAAACTTTTCACTGCTTCTAGCAACTTACCTCCAACACCATATACTCTTAATACCTTCCACAAAGCATCTCTATCAACCTTATCATATGCCTTCTCCAGATCCATAAATGCTACATGCAAATCCATCTGTTTTTCTGAGTATTTCTCAAATACATTCTTCACATAAATGTATACATTTGTACATATTCATACTTGCTAGCCTTCATCTATTCCTGGTGCTACCCCGCCCCACAGGAAACAGCATCACTACCCCCTGCTTCAGCAAGGTAGCACCAGGAAAAGACAAAAAAGGCCACATTTGTTCACAGTCTCTATCAGTCATGTGTAATGCACCAAAACCACAGCTCCCTATCCACATCCAGGCCACACAGACCATTCCATGGTTTACCCAAGACATTTCACATGCCTTGGTTCAGTTACTGACAGCTTGTCAACCCCAGTATACCACATCATTCCAATTCACTCTATTCCTTGCATGCCTCTCACCCTCCAGTATGTTCAGGCCCCGATCACTCAAAAATCTTTTCACTCCACCCTTCCACCTCCAATTTGGCCTCCCACTTCTCCCTGTTTCCTTTACCTCTGACACATATATCCTCTTTGTCATATATGTGTTTGTGTGTGTGAGTGGGTGTGTCTTCTCTTTGTTTGTTTCCTGGCACTAATGAGGGAAACAGCCATCAAAGGTGAAAAAAATCTACATATGTACTATACTGTATTGTATACCAGCTTGTTTTGTCTTTTGATGTAGAAAATATTCTCAAGTCCCAAGGAACATAACTAACCTTTATACATTAGTTCCTGTGGAAAATGGAATTACTCAGTCATATTTTCCAGTAACATAACCCTAACAGTAACTTTGGCCAACCTGTTGGTAATAACTCACTGTGGGAAATGTTAGAAAGAGAATTTTGAGTGTAAATAAGAACTGCAAAATCCCTGGGGATAGGAGAGAAAGAATACTTCCCACGTATACCTTGCGTGTCGTAGAAGGCAACTAAAAGAGGAGGGAGCGGGTGGCTGGAAATCCTCCCCTCTCTTTTTTTTTAATTTTCCAAAAGAAGGAACAGAGAAGGTGGCCAGGTGAGGATATTCCCTCAAGGGCCCAGTCCTTTGTTCTTAACGCTACCTCGCTGATGCGGAAAATGGCGAATAGTATGAAAGAAAAAATGAAAAGAACTGCAAAATATATGACATGAATCAGTAGATGGGAAGTTTATAAGAGGGCCATGGACAAAACAGTGATAAAAGACTTCCATTCATTTCAGAGCTTACCAATCCTACATCTGCCATAGTTTGAAGCTCAGCTAGATATTCAATGACTTCTCCTTTACCACCATATTCAGCAACACGTGGTGCCTGATCTCTGAAATGTAAACATCAGCTTTGTTATGATGAATCTTCATGAATTCATTTATCTATTTTATCTTGAAAACATTTTGTTTTGTTACTGTCACACTATGATCTAAAGTACATGGTGAATAGGCATTGGGTTAAAATTAAAATAGAACACAAACAGCATTCAGTCACACTACAAATGATACTGGGGTGAATCATGAAGGGATCCAAGTGTCTGAATTAAGTTTAGATGAAAACTGTGGTTAAAAATATAATGCAAAGAGAAAAATAGTGTATTTCCAGAAAAGAATATGATTTTTTTGTTATGCATATCTTTTTTGCTTTAGCCAAGCAGCATAAGGAAAAAACAAACAACAACCTCATTTGCATACATCTAGTCTAGTTTCCAGGTATAAAGTACTGAAACTTGACTGCAACATCCAGACCCAAGCCCCATAGAAATATTCCATGGTTTACTTTGACTGCTTCATATTTCTTGGTTCAGCCCACAAAAAGGCATGCTGTCCCTATATAAAACTTCGAATTGTTTCTTTACAATGAATGCTCCTCACACTCCTGAAGCCTCCTTAACTCCATCCTTCCATCCACACCAATCTCCTCCTCTGCTTGCTTCTTCCAAACATAGATATTAGTCAGTGTCACTTCTCTTATCCTCTCCACATTCCTGAAACTGTTTCATCACACCCTGGTCAGCTCTCTCGGTTAGATTAGTTGTTACCAAAACTCTCTCCAACAGCAGCATTTCTCATATAATCAACCTGGTTTAAACTACATACTGAACTCAGGCATTCCATTTCTAGCACATCAACCTTCTTCCTTTTGTCTGCAGTCAAGGCCAAAAACTCGAACCCATACTATAGTGGCAGGACTAATATTCTTTTTTATCACTTTGGAGGCTCAAGTCACAGACGAAAGTCCACATTAAGGCCTTGGTGTAATGGAAATATAAAGAGGTTACTGGAAGGGAATAATAAAAGATGAGGAAATGTATTTTTGAATTTTGGAGGAAGTGAAAAACCTGTTTTTTAAAAAGTGCTAGGTCATGGTTGGTGGGAAAGATATGAGAGGGTGTGGCATTCCAAAGCTTTGAGGTGTAGGGAAAGAAACATTTATCAAAACTGCCCACCCTTGAGTTGCCAACACCCACATAGTAATCACTGTAACACAGCTGCTTGCTGAGTATTGCATGGTCCAGTAAGTGGTGGGTGGCACAAAAGCAATCAGCTCTTGGGGGCATAAAACCAAAGTAATACCTATAGAAGACTATAGAAGTACCTATAAAAGAGGGAAAGTGAACTAATTTTGTGGTGTATGGCAACTTTGTCCCTACAGACAATGACATTTCTTTTAAGTCTCTCCTTAACCCTTTAAAGACTGCTACATTAACATATTTATACAACCCTAGCAACAGGCTACAAGTGCAAATTTACATTTTAAGCTTCATATCTCTTGTTTGTATTCAACAACAGCTGTAGCTATCATGTATGATTACCAAATGTCATTAGGGTCGTAAATTGTTCTCAGGAAAAACATTTACCCTCTAACTGCTGCACAGAAAATGATAAGTTTGCAACTACATGAGACTGTCTGCATTAAACACCCTGTAAAGCGATGATAGGATATATCTGGATTTTTCTCCTTCACTTTTATAATTTGTTCATCATAATCTTCCATTCATGACAACATAAAATATTCACAAATAGCATTAATGTAGCCTAAGACAATCAGAGCTGTATGGAGTTTTTCTCTTTTTTTGAGTGTGTTTATTTTCATTTACAATCTTTCATTTCATGGCAGAAAAAAGAATTCAGAAGTCTGCCTGTGACAGGACCTTTAAACCCTTCTACTCATGACTCCCTCAAGCCTTCTTGGTTCCATGTCCACTTTGCAGTCTTCAAATCCTCCCTCATTTAAACTCACATTTGAAGTGTCATATGTCACCCTTCATCCTTCTGTTACAACTCATTAACTTACTTTTGTTCATACAAACTTCCCTCTTTTACATGTTCCCAAACTCTGTCACTTACCCCTGAAATACCCCTAAATACCCCTGGAATTTATATTTGAAGGCTGCTATCAAAGCCATGTCATCTAAAGTCGGTGAATTATATACCTCCTGTACATTGCAGACCTGATCTTTAATCTAAGACTATCTCGTTTACCTTCCTCACCATCACATCCACACACAAATTTATCAGCCATGGTGACATCAAACATCCTTCAGTGGGAACAAATTACTCTTTTTTCCCTTCCCACTCACATACTTTTTTGTCTTCTGGTAAAAACTCTTCTACAATTACTAACTTTCCATTTATTTCACATATCCATAGCAACTTCCATATGATATCTTTGTCAACCTTATCATAAACTTTCACCAGTCCCATAAATGCCCTATAAAAATCCTTCTTTTTCTTCAAGCGCAGTATTATTCAAACAGATTCTTCAAAGCTAACACTTGGTCCACCCTCTGCTCTCCTGAAACTGCATTTCTCACTCCTCAGAAGCTCCTCTGTGCACAACACCACCCTTTCAATCACAACTTTCCCACAGAAATATCCAGATTGCCTGAAGAGATTCACACCTCTACAGTTTCAACATTCATTTTTGTCCCCCTTGCCTTTGAGCAAGCCATGTAAATGCACTCTGACAGTCCTCAGCTACCTCACCTGGACCTTATAAACAAACAACCTGACTAAATGATCAACAACACCATCACTCCCTTTTGTGAGAAATTCCACTGCAATCCCAGCTACTACTGTTCCTTTGTCTCATTTCATCTTGCCCATGGTTTCCACTTCCCATTGCCTTTTCACCATCCTGCTCCCCAACACACTCTCACTCCACATCCCTACTAGGCCTAAACATATTATATCACATATTATATCCAACTCAGTATCATCAGACATATTCAGCAGTCCTTCATGACTTCATCTGCCCTCCTTACTGTCACCTCTATTTGTCCTGTTCTTCTTACACTATTCACCTTTTCAAACATTTTCTTATTCTCTCTCCTCTCCCTTCTTATTAGCCCCCTTTTTAAGTTTTCATGCCTTTCTCTTGACTTCATGCAGCTTTTTCTCATACCAAAGCACTTGCCAAGCTCCTCTTAAAATGCATTTCACTCTTCCTCACTCCTCTTACTTCCAGGTTCATAAGCCTAACAGTGACCTAACTCTCATAATCTTCTCTCATTCTGACCCACACTCACTCCTTTCCTGCAGATACCAGTCATGCACCTCTCTTTTCCTTGTGATTCAACTTTCTTGCTCCACAACTCACTGCCCTTTCATATCGGTTTACATCCCACCTTCCACAGGATACACACACACTACATCCAGACAATCAAGCACTGGTTCCTTTAATGCCTTTCACTACCCTAGTTTTATGTACTCTAACCCTTCATAATTCTTTATTCAATTTCTTGTGAACCTATGCACACAGGCCAGTTTTCTATGTTTGCTTACTTTCACCATTACTTTCACGTGATACTTCCAGTTTCTTAAAATCAGCAACTTCCACTCTCCCCTCCATCAAGAAATGATCAAGCATTCCACCTTCTACTCTTGTAAGCATGTTCACATCTAACTTCTCTTTTGCTTATCCGTCAGTTTACATATGCACCATTGATGTTTGTGAGTACCTTTTCTGGAAGCTTTTATTCCCAAACACTATTCCTTTTCAAGCACACAGCTAAGAAAAAAAAAATTCTTTCTCAATTTTCAGTTGCATCAGGGACTCCATGCCCAATGGTTATACCCTAAACTTCCACATAGCCCACCCACCCTTTCAGATTCCAATGCAGTATGATTTGATGCCTTGCATGAAAACTACCAAAGCACTTGCCAAGCTCCTCTCAAAATGCATTTCACTCTTCCTCACTCCTCTTACTTCCAGGTTCATAAGCCTAACAGTGACCTAACTCTCATAATCTTCTCTCATTCTGACCCACAACAATGTTGAACACCATCTCTCACACTCTTTAACGTAATCTCATACATCCTACACATTCCAGAATCACTCTGACCCCTTACCTTTCAGCCTTGAGTCAGATCCTGAACATCTGGATTTCTTTCATCAAACATAGCACCTTTCTCTTCCTTCTTTTTATTTCGGTTATTGTTCCACACATTGAGACATCTGTGCCTGAGCATCTGAGGAAAATTCCTCACTTAGTTCCTTCCCATTTCTTATTTTAGAAAGTTATTATAAAGAAGGGAAAGCTTTCCAGCCCCCTTCCCCACATTCCCACCCCTTTGTACAGCCTTTTATGACAAGCCAGAGATGCATAGGTAATGTTCTTTCCTACCTCTCCCTAGGGGTTACCAAAAAGTGAATGCCACAAGAGCAAGTGTTGTACTTAGTATAACAAGAAATTACTCTACATGACAGCAGTGAATATATAGTATAAAACAGAATGGGGATTCCAAATGTCGATACACAACTGTTTGTAAAAAATATTCAGCAGCCTATCCAAAACAAGGAGGATGAGTTTAAAACTTGCCAGAGGTTTTTACGACTTAGGTAGTGATATTAGTTGCTCACAATAATGAAACCAAGAATGATCACAGTACATTTTCTTTTGAAAACAGAACAGCTGGAGTAATGGGGAACAACCTACTATTAAGACCCATGGAAGCCATAACCTTTTGGTCAAAAATTTATTTCCAGGTTTAAGGAAGATATAATCTATATACTCTAAGATGGCGAAGGTGAAGATATGTAGAGGTTTTCAGAAAAGAAGAGAGAATGTTGGGGTGAAGAGAGTGGTGAAAGTAAGTAAGCTTGGAAAGGAGACTTGTGTGAGGAAGTACAAGGAGAGAGTGAGTGCAGAATGGAAAAAGGTGAGAGCAAATGACATGAGGGCAGTGGGGGAGGAATGGGATGTATTTAGGGAAGCAGTGATGGCTTGCACAAAAGATGCCTGTGGCATGAGAAAGGTGGGAGGTAGGCAGATTACAAAGGGTAGTGAGTGGTGAGATGAAGAAGTAAGATTGTAAGTGAAAGAGAGAGGCATTTAGACAATTTTTCCAGGGAAACGGTGCAAATGACTGGGAGTTGTACAAAAGAAAGAGGCAAGAGGTCAAGAGAAAGGTGCAAGAGGGGCAAAAGAGGGCAAATGAGAGTTGGGGTGAGAGAGTATCATTAAATTTTAAAGAGAAATAAAAAGATGTTTTGGAAGGAGGTAAATAAAGTGCGTAAGACAAGAGAACAAATGGGAACATCGGTGAAGGGGGCAAATGGGGAGGTAATAACAAGTAGTGGTGAAGTGAGAGGGAGATGGAGTATTTTGAAGGTTTGTTGAATGTGTTTAATGATAGAGTGGGAGATATAGGGTGTTTTGGTCGAGGTGGTGTGCGAAGTAAGAGGGATAGGGAGAATAATCTGGTAAACAGAGAAGAGCTAGTGAAAGCTTTGCAGAAGATGAAAGCCGGCAAGGAGGTGGGTTTGGATGGTATTGCTGTGGAATTTATCAAAAAAGGGGGTGACTGTGTTGTTGACTGGTTGGTGAGGATATTCAATGTATGTATGATTCATGGTGAAATACCTGAGGATTGGCAGAATGCATGCATAGTGCCATTGTACAAAGGCAAAAGGGATAAAGGTGAGTGTTCAAATTACAGAGGTATTCCTGGGAAATTATATGGGAGGGATAGGGGAGAAAGAATACTTCCCACGTATTCCCTGCGTGTCGTAGAAGGCGACTAAAAGGGGAGGGAGCGGGGGGCTGGAAATCCTCCCCTCTCACTTTTTTTTTTTAATTTTCCAAAAGAGGGAACAGAGAAGGGGCCCAGGTGAGGATATTCCCTCAAGGGCCCAGTCCTCTGTTCTCAACGCTACCTCGCTAATGCGGGAAATGGCAAATAGTATGAAAGAAAAAGTATTGATTGAGAGGGTGAAGGCATGTACAGAGCATCAGATTGTGGAAGAGCGGTGTGGTTTCAGAAGTGGTAGAGGATATATGGATCAGGTGTTTGCTTTGAAGAATATATGTGAGAAATCCTTAGAA
The DNA here is from genome assembly GCF_036320965.1 of Panulirus ornatus. Taxonomy (NCBI): domain Eukaryota; kingdom Metazoa; phylum Arthropoda; class Malacostraca; order Decapoda; family Palinuridae; genus Panulirus; species Panulirus ornatus. The sequence goes on from NC_092225.1 coordinate 93,373,862, forward strand.
AAACAGATAGACTTGAATGTAGCATTTATGGATCTGGAGAAGGCATATGATAGAGTTGATAGAGATGCTCTGTGGAAGGTATTAAGAGTATATGGTATGGGAGGTAAGTTTGTAGAAGCAGTGAAAAGTTTTTATCGAGGATGTAAGGCATGTGTCTGTACATGCCTTCACCCTCTCAATCAACACCCTCCCATATAATTTCCCAGGAATACTCAACAAACCTATACCTCGGCAATTTGAGGAATCAGTTTTATCCCCTTTGCCTTTGTACAATGGCACTATGCAAGCATTCCGCCAATCCTCAGGCACCTCACCATGAGTCATACATACATTAAATAATCTTATCAACCAGTCAACAATACAATCACCCCCTTTTTTAACAAATTCCGCTGCAATACCATCCAAACCCGCTGCCTTGCCGGGTTTCATCTTCCGCAAAGCTCCCATCACCTCCTCTCTGTTTACCAAATCATTCTCCCTAACCCTCTCACTTAGCACACCACCTTGACCAAAACACCCTATAACTGCCACTCTATCATTAAACACATTCAACAAACCTCCAAAATACTCACTCCATCTCCTTCTCACATCACCACTACTTGTTATCGCCTCCCCATTACCCCTTTCACTGATGTTCCCATTTGTTCCCTTGCCCCACGCACCCCATTTATCTCCCTCCAAAACATCTTTTTACTCTCCCTAAAATTTAATGATACTCTCTCACCCCAACTCTCACTTGCCATCTCCTTCACCTCTTGCATCTTTCTCTTGACCTCCTGCCTCTTTCTTTTAAACATATCCCAGTCATTTGCAATATTTCCCTTGCAAAAATCGTCCAAATGTCTCTCTCTTCTCTTTCACTAATAATCTTACTACTTCATCCCACCACCCACTACCCTTTCTGATATGCCTTCCTCCCATGTATCTCATGCCACAAGCATCTTTTGCACAAGGCATCACTGCTTCCCTAAATACATCCCATTCCTTCCCCACTCCCCTTATGTCCTTTGTTCTCACCTTTTTCCATTCTGTACTCAGTGTCTCCTGGTACTTCCTCACACGTCTCCTTCCCAACCTCACTTACTCTCACCACTCTCTTCACCCCAACATTCTCTCTTCTTTTCAGAAAACCCATACAAATCTTCACTTTTGCCGCCACAAGATAATGATCAGACATCCCTCCAGTTGCACCTCTCAGCACATTAACATCCAAAAGTCTCTCTTTTGCATGCCTATCAATTGACACGTAATCCAATAACACTCTCTGGCCATCTCTCCTACTTACATACGTATACTTATGTATATATCTCTCTTTCTAAACCAGGTATTTCCAATCACCAGTCCTTTTTCAGCACATAAATCTACAAGCTCTTCATCATTTCCATTTACAACACTGAACACCCCATGTACACCAGTTATTCCCTCAACTGCCACATTACTCACCTTTGCATTCAAATCACCTATCACTATAACCCGGTCTCGTGCTTCAAAACTACTAACACACTCACTCAGCTGCTCCCAAAACACTTGCCTCTCAAGATCTTTCTTCTCATGCCCAGGTGCATATTCACCAATAATCACCCATCTCTCTCCATCCACTTTCAGTTTTATCCATATCAATCTAGAGTTTACTTTCTTACACTCTATCACATACTTCCACCACTCCTGTTTCAGGAGTAGGGCTACTCCTTCCCTTGCTCTCATCCTCTCACTAACCCCTGACTTTGCTCCCAAGACATTCCCAAACCACTTCCCCTTTACCCTTGAGCTTCGTTTCACTCAGAGCCAAAACATCCAGGTTCCTTTCCTCAAACATACTACCTATCTCTCCTTTTTTCTCATCTTGGTTACATCCACACACATTTAGACACCCCAATCTGAGCCTTCAAGGAGGATGAGCACTCCCCGCATGACTCCTTCTTCTGTTTCCCCTTTTAGAAAGTTAAAATAAATATTAATAAATATATATATATATATATATGGATGGGGTTGTTAGGGAGGTGAATGCAAGAGTTTTGGAAAGAGGGGCAAGTATGAAGTCTGTTAGGGATGAGAGAGCTTGGGAAGTAAGTCAGTTGTTGTTCGCTGATGATACAGCGCTGGTGGCTGATTCATGTGAGAAACTGCAGAAGCTGGTGACTGAGTTTGGTAAAGTGTGTGAAAGAAGAAAGTTAAGAGTAAATGTGAATAAGATCAAGGTTATTAGGTACAGTAGGGTTGAGGGTCAAGTCAATTGGGAGGTAAGTTTGAATGGAGAAAAACTGGAGGAAGTAAAGTGTTTTAGATATCTGGGAGTGGATCTGGCAGCGGATGGAAGCGGAAGTGGATCATAGGGTGGGGGAGGGGGCGAAAATCCTGGGAGCCTTGAAGAATGTGTGGAAGTCGAGAACATTATCTCGGAAAGCAAAAATGGGTATGTTTGAAGGAATAGTGGTTCCAACAATGTTGTATGGTTGCGAGGCGTGGGCTATGGATAGAGTTGTGCGCAGGAGGATGGATGTGCTGGAAATGAGATGTTTGAGGACAATGTGAGGTGTGAGGTGGTTTGATCGAGTAAGTAACGTAAGGGTTAGAGAGATGTGTGGAAATAAAAAGAGTGTGGTTGAGAGAGCGGAGGAGGGTGTTTTGAGATGGTTTGGGCACATGGAGAAAATGAGTGAGGAAAGATTGACCAAGAGGATATATGTGTCGGAGGTGGAGGGAACGAGGAGAAGTGGGAGACCAAATTGGAGGTGGAAAGATGGAGTGAAAAAGATTTTGTGTGATTGGGGCCTGAACATGCAGGAGGGTGAAAGGAGGGCAAGGAATAGAGTGAATTGGATCGATGTGGTATACCGGGGTTGACATGCTGTCAGTGGATTGAATCAGGGCATGTGAGGCGTCTGGGGTAAACCATGGAAAGCTGTGTAGGTATGTATATTTGTGTGTGTGGACATATGTATATACATGTGTATGGGGGTGGGTTGGGCCATTTCTTTCGTCTGTTTCCTTGCGGTACCTCGCAAACGCGGGAGACAGCGACAAAGCAAAAAAGAAAAAAAAAAATATATATATATATATATATATATATATATATATATATATATATATATATATATATATATATATGCTTTATTTTTTGCCATACAAATTTCCCATGTTAACAAGGTAGCATCTCTTGAGCCTTAGAGGGAAAATCCTCATTTGGCCCCCTTCTCTGTACCTTCTTTTGTAAAAGTGAAAACAGGAGGGGAAGATTTCCAGCCACCCACTCATACTCACAATTTCATGAGTGAACTTGGTAGAGTCAAGAACAGATGACAGAGCCTTGGCGGGAAAAATCCTCACTTGTCTCCTTGGTGTGTTCTTTCTTTTGGAAAGTAATACAGGAAGGGAAGATTTCCAGCCACCCAATCCTACCTCTCTCAGTTGCCTTTTACGACTCACAGGGAATACATAGGCAGTATTCTTTCTCCCCTATCCCAGGGGATAATGCATATACAGATATATATGCCTCAGCTTGTGCCAGGTATCCATTTACTGACCAACCACAAGGGATGATGAACTGCTAGGCTGACTGTTGTATGAATTTGAAACACAGTGGACCTTTGCACAACTCATGGTCAACAGTGCTAACCACTACAGTTTGTAGGTTGACTTTCTGGTAAAATCAAATAATTGATTTTCATTGTTACAACTCTGATTTAAACAGTACCATAAATGCATAAAAGCAATAAGTCATTTAATAAACCACATCAGACACGAAGCCAAGGAGGCAAGGAAGGCAGAGAGGCAAACACATGGATAACAGAGCCACCATATCTTCCTCTACACACACTTCTTGCCCACATCTCCCTTATTCACTCCAAGTATGCTCCATCACAACTATATTATGATAGTTTAAAACATTTAGAAAATAAAAAGAAATTTGTATTAAGCTGCATGCAAGACAAAGGGAGGCAAGCCAGCAAGAGCGGCAACAGGTGAGGTTTCATTTTCTGAGGATGTCAAATTCAGCCAGTTTAAAACCTGTAGGTCTCAGCCCTAAAGCAATTATTAGATAATTACTTTGCACTATTTTTAGCTACACAGCAGATGAAAATTGGTAATAATAAAACATCAAAAAAGAAATATCAAGTGTCATGGGAGGAGGTCGTGGAATGGGTATAAGGTAAAATTTTATTTATTCATATATTTTTTATTATACTTAACCGCTGTCTCCCGCATTAACGAGGTAGCGCAAGGAAACAGACGAGAAAGGACCCAACCCACCCACATACGCATGTATGTACATAAATGCCCACACATGCACATATACATACATATACATTTCAACGTATACATACATAGACATATACATACATACACATGTACGTATCCGTACTTGTTGCCTTCATCCATTCCCGTTGCCATCCCACCACACATGAAAAAGCATCCCTCCCAAGCAAGGCAGTCCCTGGAACAGACAAAAAAAGGCCTCATTCATTCACACTCGGTCTCTAGCTGTCATGTGTAATGTACCAAAACCACAACTCCCTTTCCACATCCAGACCACACACACCTTTCCGTGGTTTACCCCCAGACGTTTCACATGCCCTGGTTCAATCCACTGACAACACATTGACCCTAGTATACCGCATCATTCCAATTCACACTCCATACATCATGTGCCTGCTGATTTTTCTCTCTTATAATAGTGTAAATGTACTCATGGCATTGTCTTTATCCCAGTGCTCTTTTGCCTGTTAAAGGCACCGGTTTGAGAAGGAGTCATGACATACTTTCCTTGGGCAAACTACCAATGGTGGTGGAGATGGTCCCCTGAGCTGGCCTTCCTTATAATTCCACTAAAGTCAACCATTTCTTAATATTTATCATATTATTCTTCACTTTCCCAACAAACTGACACATATCTATGTTCATCCTTATCATTTAAATCATCCATCAATCTATGTATTTTCCGTAGGGTCATCATGTATACATAACACATAGGTCATTGGGCCTTCACTTGTGGTAGTCTTAAGGGTAATGAGGAGAGCAGTGAATTTGCCATGCCTTTCTGGCAATGAAAATGACCATTATAGGCTACTTATGTCAGATAGATATTCCAACAGAGGTGGGAAAAGTAAAAAAAATCATGTGACAATGGAATCAGTCCTTTAAGGGTGCCAGATGATGATGGGAGCACTGTAAGTGTTAAATAGTTGCAAACTAATCATGCCAGTGCTGCTTGCATGTAGCTAAAGTGCCAAAACCAGTTACTGAAAATATTAACATCATTTATTTTTACTCATGCTATACCATTTTTTCTTACATATCAGTAGCAAAGAATGCATTTCCCTTGCCTCCAGCTCCTCCACGTGCTGCAATAAAGAGACTTCCTTCCTCCTCCAAGCTTGCCACAACTTCTCCATCTATCTTAAACACTGTCCCAATAGGAACCTGAAAGTGAAAATAAATCAGTAAAGATTTTCTAAAAGTAATTCTAATTGTGTAAAGGATTCCTTAAATTCTTCCTACCCAACTATCAGAATCTGTATACCACATAATAAGTACTGGTTGAGCATCCCTAATCCAAAAATCCAAAACGCTCCAAAATCCAAAACTTTTTGAGCAGCAACATGACATTACAAGTGGAAAATTCCACACTAAACCTTACGTGCTCATGCTGGGCTCTGATGCTCTCTTGGCTAAACAATCATGACCACCAGACCTATGTGTATTAATGTTTTTTACTTATTCTCTGCTCTGTGTGAATAAGTGTAAGAAAATTATTGCTCCTCAGTAGCATATAAATTCAGAGTCAGGGATGAAGGTGATGCTAAACAACCAAAGATTGTCCACATGGGCAGCTGAGGTTGTGACACCTTAACTTTCTGATGGTTGAGTGTTACATAAACTTTGTTTCATGCACAAAATTATCAAAAATATTGAATACATTAACTTCAGGTTATGTGTATAAGTTTTATATAAAACATATATGGATTTTGTGCTTAGACTTGGGTCCCATCCTCAAGATTTATCCATCATGACAAATGTAGAAAACAGGATGGTATGGAAACAAATGGGTTAGAGCTGAGACATAATGTTTTGACCATTCAGTTGCCTTCCTCAGGAAATACTGACTCCAGCATTCAGTGGGTCCATATTCCCCAGCAACTGATGGTCATCCAGTCAGATGCCTTCGCGTGTCACTCTCTGATTGGATCGCTTGTCCTGCTGCCTCCACACTTTCACAGCGATCCCCACTGCCTGACATGACCAGCAGATGAACCCAGACCATGTGTTAATGTTGTTCTTAATCCCTTCCTCTAGGTATGTTTTCACACTATCACTAAACAGTTGACACCAAGGCAACTACAGGCAAGTGATAAACGGTGTAGTGATAGTGTGAAAGCTTACCTAGATTAAGAACAATGTTAACACAAAGTTTGGGTTCATCTGCTCGTCACTTCAGGCAGCAAAGATTGCTGTGAACAAGTAGAGGTAGCAAGACAAGTGATCCAATCAGAGAGCAACACACCAAGGCATCTGACCAATTGAACATCATTGCCAGGAACACAGCTCTGCTGAATGCTGGAATCAGTATCTCCTGAGGAAGATCGCCGAATGGTCAAAACGTTGAGATATATCTCAGCTCTAACCTCTTTGTTTCCATACCATCATGTCTTCCACATATCTCATTAGGTACATAAAATATTACAAAATCCGGAACACTCCTGGTTCCAGGCATTTCGGATAAGGGACACTCAACCTATTGTGTCACTTTCTTGTAGGTAAGCTATTGTACCATCACCTACAAACACTTTATTCACAATACATCTCATATTCTAATATACCAAAGTCTTATGACAGGAATGATAAATGTGTATAATGAAGCTCAGTGAAAAGCTAAAATCATTAAAGGAGAAAGTCTCATAAAAGACTTACGAAAATTCGTAAGTCTTTTATGAGACTTTCTCCTTTAAGTCTTGTGCATATCCCAGTTTCTAAAAATCAGACCCTTCCAGTTGATGTGAAACTCAGCCCTGCCTTATGAGGATATAATTGTCATGCAAGGGCTATAAGGGAGGAATAAAATGATGCTGAGTGAATGATAATCTATCCATCTATCCATTTTTTTGTTGTATCATATATTCTCAATCATCCTCTCCATCCTTGCACTATTTATCTATATCTCTGACACCTGTTCCAATTGGAACTCCTTCAAAGAGGTGGCCATGGCAACAGAGTTTCCATAATCAAAGAACTCTAGGGCCACTTCTTAGCCTTTAGTGCCTCACCCTTAACAGGCCACTGGCAGAGGGCAAGTCCAGCGCAGTGTTTGCAGAGGCACCTACCTAATATTCCTGATGACTACTACTATCTAATGCTCCTACCTTCCAATACTACTTAATATTACTACCTAATGCTCCTGTCTAACTCTTCCTACTTACTACTTCTATCTAGTGCTCTTACCATCTTGCCAAAAGGCAGGGCTAATGCATAGTGCTCACCACAGGAAAATCTAGTTACAAAGAATGAGATGCATGAGTTAAGTGTTGTCAAGTGTTATGCACATATTAGTAATGCAGAAAGAAAAGACAGCTACTTGGGTAAGAGTGCAACCTGACAACCACTAAAGTGCTGGCTAATTTAGATGTTGCTAACCCTCCTGATACCAAGGTGGGTTGTACTGGTGATATACCTCCCCAGTCGCTGGCTGCATACCAACTACTACCTACCATCCTTATACGATTCCAGATATTCTTTAATAATTACATTCCGCTCAATAACATCGTTTCCTTACTTCCAACCAACTCTCATCTCGCCTGCTTGCTGCACCTATCACCACAATCATATATATTATCTCATGTCATCCTTCCAGTATTTAAAGTATAGTCTACACATGCCCAAACTATCTCTGCAATTCATTCTTCATTTTCACAAGCATTCCATCATTTTATAAATGCAAACCTAGAATTCATTCTCATGTATCAAGCCATACTTTCTAACAAACTGTGTTAAACTCCCAGACTCACTTTATTCTTCATCAGTCCTTTCCTCTATTTCCATCTCCTCACCATCCAACTAAGTATCATACACCAAGTCTCCTCTCTGAAACACCTTACTTTGCTCCAGTCAGCATTTAATTTCAACTTTGGTAGAAGAGTAATGGCGACAGTGGTATCACAGTAAGATGGAGCATTAGGGGATATGTAAATGGAGAGAACTTGCTGCAGTTGTAAATATTCATCTATTTACCTCCAATACTTTACTTAGGTATAAACCAATTAATTCAGGGAGAATATTGAAAACCCTATTTCAAAAATCTATAAACTCCCCATGTGTCTAGTCCAGCATGATTAAGATTAAAGCCAACTTGGAGCATGAATTTCCAATACAGGACTGAAAATGCTTCCCTTATTTCAAATGCACTCTTTTTTCATACTTACTCTTATTTCATGCACCAACAAGTTGTTGATAGAGAACATCAACATAAGTAGAAATATTACACTCTTCATACAATATATAAATGTAAGGATAGAATGGCTGGTATATGGGGAATATATTACATTTTTCTTTTTTAATATTGTAGCTTTCATTCATATTCTGTTACATAAGTCCTTCATTACCCCAGGATTACATAAACAGAAAATTAGGCACAACTGTTAAGTAATCTCTTCCACATGTGCAAGCCTGCTGGTTATGCATCCCCCTCTTTCTTACATAATCCCCTAAAATCACTAATCACTTATTTCCCCACATTTATTAAGTTCTTTTCCTTCAATTTCCTCACTAACTGATACATATCATCTGTTTTCTACAAGTCCACTGTTTACACACGAACTTCGAAAGCCTTGCATTTATAAGCATGGTCCTAAAGGTAGAGGAGCGCAGATTTGTTTCTACTTCTTAGTGATGAATGAGACCCTACAGGCTACTAATGGTACAAAAAGTTAGCTGGATGTCTAAAAAGAGACAGGAAAAGTTAGAACAATAAATGGTACCAGCCACTGTTTTCTGAGAGAACATCAATTGATATCAACTGCTGTTTGTGGGTTAAGAGTTAAATTCCCCTTTAGATATCAGAGGGAGGAGTTAGATGACACGTTGCCACAAGAGGGGAACAAACTTCAGTTGAGATTTTTTCCAATTAAGCAAAATAAATCTTTTCATGAACTAATAAGGACTAACACAAATGCTAAAAAGCTACAAAGAAAACGTTTTGTATTAATGTAACAGAAAAGAGAAAAACACGTTAGCACTCATACATTTGGCAGCACTAGTAAGTTGATGTCATGCCTCAAAGTAGCAGAATAAAGAAGTGTCTTTAAACTGGTTCTAAATTTTCTTACAACTAAGGAAAAGGTCTCTATTAATTTCCAAAGTGAAAGGATGAGAAACAATTTCTCTACAATTTTTCATCTCCCCCAGCTGCAATTTGGGGGGAGTGAACTTTTCCCTGTCTGCAGTGAACAGGTTAAACACTCTGACTCTCATTGCCTTCTTTCTGATCCCCAATAAAGCATTCACAGTGCATGGTCCACTGGTGACTTCTGTGCCATGAATGACCTCTGATCCTTCCCGCATGAGAGCTTTGGTACATCTTTAGTCTTGTCCTTTGACATTAAATTTCCTTATCTGCTTTTCTTTGTTCTCTAGAGCATAACTTCCTTTCTAGCTTGTTCACTGTTATAGTCAATGACAGAGAAACTTATCCTGTTACCTGGGATGTCCCTTAGGGCTCTGTTCCATTAATCACCTAATCATTCTTCTCAACAACCTCATACCCTATTCACTTTTATCCTAATGAATCCATGTTACATACTTCATCTCACTTTCTCTCCTCTCTTGACTCCATTAGTCATTCTTTTTCTTCCACTAAACATATCTTCTCTCTTAGTTTGGAACTGAACAACATCTTAGAGTGGGGAAACACAGGTTTTACCAATATCTCTGTCCAAATCTCATTCATTTCCTGCAACTGGTAAATATGTTAAGTATAACCATATCTTCTACTCTCTCCTGGAAACCCCACACAATAAGCATTGTAAAATCTGCTTCGTAAATGATGGGGGTGTTGACAGGCATCATAATAATTTTTCTTTTGGGCAACTATTCCGTATCTAAGGGAGGCCTTATACACCGTACATCTAGAATGGCTCTTCCTTCCTCTTTCTTTCAAGTAGGATGGATTAAAATGCCTTCCACCTTACTATATCTCCTGCTATCGCTTCCCTTCAACCATCCCTTTCTATCCCTATGATTTGTTGCCCTCTCTCAATTCTACTGATATTATGATACTGCTCTATTGAACTGTCTATCTCTCCCAACCAATAAGGCTTGAACCCAAAGCAAGTGAATGGCTACTGGTTCCTCCTCCCTTCTTTGAACGGTGAAGCTGAAGAAGTCTCTTTTTCCTTTTGTTTTACCCTCTTCTAATGAGATCCCGACTTTTAAATGTTAGGTCTGCCGAAAGCTAAGGAGCTCTAATCAATCTCTTCCTTTTATTTTCCACCTCACTTTTTCTCTATGACAGCCATCAGAGGTATATTCTTTGACAACTGCTAGAAAATGCTAATGAAGTACAAAACAAATCCTTCAACTGAGGAATTACACAATCACACATGATCATACAACTTAGTTACTCACTTCATACTTTTCCTCCAAGATCATCATGAAAGGCACATTTCTGAGAAATACTATAAAAGTTGCATACGGTACAATTCAGATTCTTCAACATGGTGGCACACTTCAGTTACACAGGAATTATGCAACCTGCAGTCACACATTTATACCCTAGGGAATCAGTCACATGGCTGTGTAAAGTTTCACTCTCCAATGAAAATCTCAGACTAATGAAAGCATCATATTACCAACCTCAATGATTCTGTCTGGAGCATTCTTTCCATGACAATCTTTATTATGACCTGGTTTGCCCGCTTCTGCTTGATTATATGAGGACAAATGGGCAAGGCTTCTCATTCCCTGCAAAGCCTGCATCAAATAAGATTTAATGGTCAACTACTTGAAGACAAATCTAGGAAAGTTCTGTAATAGTAGCACAAGTATAAGAGAAATGCATGATAAGGTGAATATAAAAAGATGTGGGAGAACAAGAGTGCTTTGAAAAGGTTCTTTTGAAACTACAGTTTGAAGCAAAAGAAAAAAAATTACTGAATATATTAATAAAAACAAGGACCTAGAAAATCATTTTATCTAGGATTGAAAATCATTTTATCTAGCATTAATATGAAAATGTAGGTGAGTTAATTTTAATCGTAACTGCTTTCCTCTACGTACACCACCAATTAACCCCTAAACGACCTTAGCCATACTAGTACATTATATGGTATGGAGACCTTAGCTATACTGTAATTATTACTAGGAAAAATACTTTGTGTAATTTATCTATTTATGTCTCTGAAGCCTATTCCCTTTGGGAACTCCGAGTGTTTGTCCGCAACAAAAATCTCCACAAGTGGTGAACTCCAGTGCTGCTTCGTAGCCTTTTGTCTCACCATTACTGGGCCACTAGCAGAGGGCAACTCTAGCACAGTGTTTTCAGAGGCTTCTACCTTATATTCCCACCAACTACTATTACCTGATATGTCTACCTGATGTTCCAACCAAATAATTCTAAATTCTAAATTCTAATGCTCCAACTAAATGTTCCTACCTACTACTTACACCTTATGCTTCTACCTAATGCTCCTATCTAATGTTCTTACCGACTACTTCTATCTATTGCCCCTACCATTTTGCCAAAAGGCAGGGCTAGTGCAAAGCAATTACTGGACAAAAATCTAGAGTTATGAAGAATGAATTTTGTGAGTTAAGTGTTTGTCAAATGTCATGGGTGACAAGGAGAGATTGTATGTTTGTGGACAGAATACCCGCAGTCCTCATGTGGGTGAGGTAAAAGGAAAAAAAAAGATATTTGGGTCATAACAGTGCAACATGACAACTGCTGAAGTGCTAGCTCACTATGCAGCTGTCACTACCCAACCAACACCCAAGCGGGTAGTACTGGCAGTATACCTCCTTGGTTGGTGGTTGCCTACCAACTACTACCTACTACTAGTACTATCTTCTGTAATGATTACACACGTAGAAGTAGCCTTAACCATCCTTATACAGGTTGCCTTTTCCCACCATCATTTAAACTGGAAAGTATGTTTTATGGAGTGAGTATTTTGAAGGTTTGTTGAATGTGTTTGATGATAGAGTGGCAGATATAGGGTGTTTTGGTCGAGGTGGTGTGCAAAGTGAGAGGGTTAGGGAAAATGATTTGGTAAACAGAGAAGCGGTAGTAAAAGCTTTGCAGAAGATGAAAGCCGGCAAGGCAGCAGGTTTGGATGGTATTGCAGTGGAATTTATTAAAAAAGGGGGTGACTGTATTGTTGACTGGTTGGTAAGGTTATTCAATGTATGTATGACTCATGGTGAGGTGCCTGAGGATTGGCGGAATGCGTGCATAGTGCCATTGTACAAAGGCAAAGGGGATAAGAGTGAGTGCTCAAATTACAGAGGTATAAGTTTGTTGAGTATTCCTGGTAAATTATATGGGAGGGTATTGATTGAGAGGGTGAAGGCATGTACAGAGCATCAGATTGGGGAAGAGCAGTGTGGTTTCAGAAGTGGTAGAGGATGTGTGGATCAGGTGTTTGCTTTGAAGAATGTATGTGAGAAATACTTAGAAAAGCAAATGGATTTGTATGTAGCATTTGTGGATCTGGAGAAGGCATATGATAGAGTTGATAGAGATGCTCTGTGGAAGGTATTAAGAATATATGGTGTGGGAGGCAAGTTGTTAGAAGCAGTGAAAAGTTTTTATCGAGGATGTAAGGCATGTGTACGTGTAGGAAGAGAGGAAAGTGATTGGTTCTCAGTGAATGTAGGTTTGCGGCAGGGGTGTGTGATGTCTCCATGGTTGTTTAATTTGTTTATGGATGGGGTTGTTAGGGAGGTGAATGCAAGAGTTTTGGAAAGAGGGGCAAGTATGAAGTCTGTTAGGGATGAGAGAGCTTGGGAAGTGAGTCAGTTGTTGTTTGCTGATGATACAGCGCTGGTGGCTGATTCATGTGAGAAACTGCAGAAGCTGGTGACTGAGTTTGGTAAAGTGTGTGAAAGAAGAAAGTTAAGAGTAAATGTGAATAAGAGCAAGGTTATTAGGTACAGTAGGGTTGAGGGTCAAGTCAATTGGGAGGTGAGTTTGAATGGAGAAAAACTGGAGGAAGTAAAGTGTTTTAGATATCTGGGAGTGGATCTGGCAGCGGATGGAACCATGGAAGCGGAAGTGGATCATAGGATGGGGGAGGGGGCGAAAATTCTGGGAGCCTTGAAGAATGTGTGGAAGTCGAGAACATTATCTCGGAAAGCAAAAATGGGTATGTTTGAAGGAATAGTGGTTCCAACAATGTTGTATGGTTGCGAGGCGTGGGCTATGGATAGAGTGGTGCGCAGGAGGATGGATGTGCTGGAAATGAGATGTTTGAGGACAATGTGTGGTGGTTTGATCGAGTAAGTAACGTAAGGGTGAGAGAGATGTGTGGAAATAAAAAGAGCGTGGTTGAGAGAGCAGAAGAGGGTGTTTTGAAATGGTTTGGGCACATGGAGAGAATGAGTGAGGAAAGATTGACCAAGAGGATATATGTGTCGGAGGTGGAGGGAACGAGGAGAAGAGGGAGACCAAATTGGAGGTGGAAAGATGGAGTGAAAAAGATTTTGTGTGATCGGGGCCTGAACATGCAGGAGGGTGAAAGGAGGGCAAGGAATAGAGTGAATTGGAGCGATGTGGTATACCGGGGTTGACGTGCTGTCAGTGGATTGAATCAGGGCATGTGAAGCGTCTGGGGTAAACCATGGAAAGCTGTGTAGGTATGTATATTTGCGTGTGTGGACGTATGTATATACATGTGTATGGGGGTGGGTTGGGCCATTTCTTTCGTCTGTTTCCTTGCGCTACCTCGCAAACGCGGGAGACAGCGACAAAGCAAAAAAAAAAAAGAAAAAAAAATGTTTTATGTTACAAGCAGTTAACATTAGCACTGGGAAACAAAGTATCTCAGTTACCCATGTAACACAACAGAGCAAGTATAGCCCTAGTGTACACCCCAAATCAATTACTGGCTAATTAGCAATATTGTTTAGGGCACTAATCATAGTCATAATGATTCAGCAGATGTTGAACTGTTAGCACTGTAAAAAGTCCTTTATGTATCAGTCATCCATTGATGGGGCAGAAAAGACAATGATGTATGAGTCAGTGAAAATAGACAAACATGGTAAGTCGAGCTCATAAGGTGCAAAAATCAAATGTCTGTACAGTGGCAAATATGATAATATACCAGATTTTCCCTTTAAATTTTCTTGATATGCCTGTTACTGTAATTAACGACTAAAATATTTGAATTTCCTTATTACCCTGGTCTTGTGGAGCCTCCTAAATTTCCAGGCTCAGTCATGGGGTTAAAGAGGCTTAAAAATGTTTTAGCATTCACCTCAAAATATTTTACCTTAAATTACTAACCTTAAAAATGACATGGCCGCCATTACCACCATCTGCGCCATCAGGTCCAGCATTTTCGTTCCTAAAGACACTAAGGAAAGATATGCAGCCATCACCACCATCGCCACCCTGTGCCCTTATATGTCGACAGTCAACAAAGTGATGGACCTGATGAGGAATAATAATTTCTTAACATTTGGCTATCCATCTATCTTTAGATTCCACAAACTGTTTCAATTTATGTAAAAAGTAACAGGTGCATATATTCTCGATTCACTCATGTCTATTTCTAACATGCCCATTGTGCTACCATAAATTAAGACTCCCACACACATAGCTGATTTGTTAAATGAGACTGCCATACCTCCACAATAACTCCATCAAGTTACTTTTACACTTAACCCTTTGAATGCATCACCAAAATTTCGAGGTGGTTCCCAAAGTGCCAAGAATCCACTAAAATATTAAAACATTAATGACATCTTCTATTATTCTTTTTAACAAGGAGAGAAGATATGTTTTTCATTTCTGGATTTTAAGAATAATTCATACCAAACGATGCACAAAATATGTAAGAGTGCTCTCAAATACATGGTATAAAAACAAGCCAAACTTAGTTAATAAGAGGCCCAAATCAGTTCAACTCAAAAATATTACAAGTATAGTATTATTGTCTTCATATATATGTTATGGGTCTTCCTGGCAATTTTCTGCTAAAAGATGTCTTTATTTTTGTCATGCTTTTTATTTTCATAACTAATCGTTCATTGCAGATTATGGAACTGATATTCAAATTTCTATGCATCCATTGAAATGCTGTTAAGCCTAGGTTTTCTGTTCAATGCTCAAATTATACAAATGAATAATACCTGTGTATGTCATGTCATTCATATCATATTCAATCCCTTTTTACAGTACAGAACTTATGTATTATAGATGTTTTGCAATAATCACTTGCCTGTGCATTGACAAACTTTCTTTTAGCTGTATTTGTCCTTGCATGGTATTCCTCAAAACATGATACAACACAGTGCAGGCTCATCAAGACACTAAATAAAAAAACCTTCAGCATATTTCAGTGTAGTTATTATTATACAATCCCAAACCCCTAAGCCAGAGGCTCCTGGCAATTCAAGACTATGCTATACTCAGTAGTAGGAACAGGATGAACTCCTTTGAAATGAGGTTCTTTGGTGGGGCTGAACTCTCTCTCTTCAAATGATGATGCTGCAGCCTCAGCAAAGGCGAAACTGCACTCACAGTGTAACATTGTGCAGGAAGAGCCTTGTAACACCTCATTTATTAGTATATCAGAGGATGTAAGTGCTCTTACGCTAGAAATCACAGAAGACAATATTACATACCATACACCTATATGGTAAAATCAAGCCCAAAACATGAATGAAATGGTAAGTTACTGCACTGGCAATTGGTTTGGGTAGAGTAAACATCCATATTTTGGAGAATAGCTCGCAGATAGCACAGAGGTGATATACAGGGGCAACGTGCCAGCAGTCAGGGAAAACCACAGGAAGGTCTATGGGGCCTGGCTGTAGTTATAGAGCTCTAGTTTAGGTACAAATAAGGCTGTTATCCTCTGTTCTTGGCACTACCTTACTAGGCAGGAAACAACAAACAAGAATGAAGAAAAGGATCCCTACAAACCTGATGAGTACACTTTCATACCTGCTGGATGAGAAAAAAAAATGGGACTTTAGGGGGTGTCAGGCATGTATTCCTAATTTTCAAACACACTACAGGATTATAGTACATTTATTTTTCTAAGAACATATCCCCTGGGCAAAACAAGGAAAAGTGTTTGTATTCTCTTCACAAAACTACATCGACTGTTATGACTGACCATATTTTTATGAAAATATGACATAATTACCTGAGGAATGAATATAGCTTTACTACTCTTAGTTCAGTCTGAAAAAACAAGGGCATATGCTTTGCAGGTATAGAGTAAACAATGCAATAACAATGGAAACCATGAGCTGATTTAGAAATAGTTTTGAAGGTGCTGAAGGATGTTCTTTAGGTGTTATCAGTTTCATGAAGAGATCTTTGAATCATGACCTGTATACATGCATATCTAATGACCCATCAGTTCACTCAAATATGTGCAGAAAACTGAGAATATACAGCATACATCGTTAGGAGTGTATTGAAAATCATATGCCACACATATTTAAAACTAAAAGGTTTAATACATACCAGCGAGTTAAACATAAATGACATTTCAAAAGGCTTTAAAAATATACTGCACTAACCTTTCCTGATTTTGCTTTACATTTTTTTCTCTTCACAGGCATGAGTCTTTCTTCTAATATCATATCTGGGTTTTCCTTTAGCTGTTGTAGAAATTCTTTTCCCTTTTGTTTCCATTCCTTACTCAAAGCAAGTGAAAGTTTTTCTGAATTATCTGTACCTTTCCAAATGGATAATTCTGGGGTTTCCTGTTGACCTAAATTGGCTGTCCGATTATCATCTCTATGACTTAATGTTATACTAGCATTAGAATAATGCCTGCTCAGATGCAATTTATTCCTTAGCCTCCTTTGGAGAGCCCAGCTGAAGGTCCTTCTCATAGAAAGAGATCCTGTTGCCATTTCTATGTATTATGTACAATACTACCTGAAACAAGAGAACATTTGTATTATCTGCTGCCATTTCTAAGTAGTATGTACAATACTGCCTGAAATAAGAGAACATTTGTGTTACTACATCAGCAACATGACTGAAATGCTTTAAATAATAGAGATCATAGTTAGCTGTATGAACCTATCTTTAAGATATGAAAAGACTGATAGTTTATGGTGTAAGACAGGGTTACCACATAGCTTGAAATTCAGGAAATGTCCTTAATTTTCATTTTGATTCATCAAGGCTTGGGAATGGTGTGAAATTTCATTCAAAGGTTTTGAAAATCTGCATCGGCTATAGATTTCCAAACCAAGCTAAAGGCTTTTAACTATTTGTACAATTCATAATATTTTGAGCTAACTGATAGCCCAACAGTCAATCAAAATTGCAAATGAACTGTGGGCAGTGCTGTTCAAATATATTTAGCAATGTCTACACTGAGCAACCTCTTGGATGAAGTAAGTTAATCTTAATCCATCTCTTTCGGAAATCATTCAGTTGGGTTTGGAAGTAGTTTGGAATTGCATCAGATTTGAAATAGAGGAACCTTGATCAGAAATACCTTTTGAAGATAAAAGATATGGAACTGAACTTTCAAGAGCAGGTCTGCAAAGAAATAGTTTACTGTCTTAACGGCCCTTTATAACTGAAACACTATTTTCTGTGGTCTTTATACACCAACTGCTCTTACAATATGCAAAGTAAGTTCAGTCCTAAATGTCTCACAATTTGCAAATGCTCTTGGGACCCTGAAAGCTTTCAACTTTTTTTTTTCTTTTTTTTTTCTTTGTCGCTGTCTCCCGCGTTTGCGAGGTAGCGCAAGGAAACAGACGAAAGAAATGGCCCAACCCACCCCCATACACATGTATATACATACGTCCACACACGCAAAATACACATACCTACACAGCTTTCCATGGTTTACCCCAGACGCTTCACATGCCCCGATTCAATCCACTGACAGCACGTCAACCCCGGTATACCACATCGCTCCAATTCACTCTATTCCTTGCCCTCCTTTCACCCTCCTGCATGTTCAGGCCCCGATCACACAAAATCTTTTTCACTCCATCTTTCCACCTCCAATTTGGTCTCCCTCTTCTCCTCGTTCCCTCCACCTCCGACACATATATCCTCTTGGTCAATCTTTCCTCACTCATTCTCTCCATGTGCCCAAACCATTTCAAAACACCCTCTTCTGCTCTCTCAACCACGCTCTTTTTATTTCCACACATCTCTCTTAACCTTACGTTACTTACTCGATCAAACCATCTCACACCACACATTGTCCTCAAACATCTCATTTCCAGCACATCCATCCTCCTGCGCACAACTCTATCCATAGCCCATGCCTCGCAACCATACAACATTGTTGGAACCACTATTCCTTCAAACATACTCATTTTTGCTTTCCGAGATAATGTTCTCGACTTCCACACATTCTTCAAGGCTCCCAGAATTTTCGCCCCCTCCCCCACCCTATGATCCACTTCCCCTTCCATGGTTCCATCCGCTGCCAGATCCACTCCCAGATATCTAAAACACTTCACTTCCTCCAGTTTTTCTCCATTCAAACTCACCTCCCAATTGACTTGACCCTCAACCCTACTGTACCTAATAACCTTGCTCTTATTCACATTTACTCTTAACTTTCTTCTTTCACACACTTTACCAAACTCAGTCACCAGCTTCTGCAGTTTCTCACATGAATCAGCCACCAGCGCTGTATCATCAGCGAACAACAACTGACTCACTTCCCAAGCTCTCTCATCCCCAACAGACTTCATACTTGCCCCTCTTTCCAAAACTCTTGCATTCACCTCCCTAACAACCCCATCCATAAACAAATTAAACAACCATGGAGACATCACACACCCCTGCCGCAAACCTACATTCACTGAGAACCAATCACTTTCCTCTCTTCCTACACGTACACATGCCTTACATCCTCGATAAAAACTTTTCACTGCTTCTAACTTTCAACTTTTACAAATATCAAAAACTTTTAACATTTTCCTCTACACCAATAACAGCATTCCACCTAATAACATGGCTTCAATCTGCCTAACCAATTATCTCATACTTAACTTCATGTCTGAAATTATTACCTGTTTTATACATTTTGTTTCGTAATCCTGTTCTACAGTTCATTTCATTAATAACTGACTATATAAAACTATATCAATTATATTTTTTTTCATACTTGATCACCATTTCCCATGTTAGCTCCAGAAATATAGGAAGAAACGTGCATCAGCTCACATCCATTCTCTAGCTGTCATGTCTAATGCACCGAAACTACATCTTTTCCTTCACAATCAGGTCCCACAGACCTTTCGATCATTTACCAAGATGCTTCACATCCCCTAATTCAGTCAACCCCAGTATAATATATAGCTCCACTTCAATCTATACCTGCATGTTCAGACCCTGATTTCTAAAAATCTTTTTTCAGCCTTTGAAAATATATGGTGGCTGACAACATTTTTTGTGGACCACACACACACACACACACACACACACGGGATGTATCGGTTATCCACTTCCGCATCTGCATCTGCGATAAAATAAACATCCACGTTCGCATCCTTACCACACAGAAAGAGGATGTGGTGGCTTTACAAAAGAAGACTGAAAAACAAGAACTGGCAGCACTGAGCACTTCATATCACTCTGTGATAGAGAGCTGTGGAGGAGCTGGCATGAGTCATGTGAGTCATCACACACTGGCTGCAGTGTAGAGGAGCTTTCCTCAGGGGTAAGCAAACTGTCAGTTGATCACATTGCTTGAAATGAAATAATCAAGTTTACCAAACCTTACTGACTCTCTTCTTTTATGTGCAATGGTGTCAAGAAACAGTCAAGTGTGGAAGTACTTCATAGAACAATCAAATAGCTTAGACCAGTGTCTTTTGTGCAAGAAAGATTATTCATGAAAGGGACATGGAACTACGTCTTTGAAAAATCATTTGGAATCAATGCACAAAGAATAGTTTGAAGAGTTAGAAGCAAAAGAAAGAAGGAGGTTGGAGGAAAAACTAAAGACAGAAAAAAATTTCTTTGCAAAAAGTGAAGTCAGATATTAAGCAATGTTGAAAAATATTTTCAGATTGGAAAACAGTGGAATGCTCCTAACTTTAAATCAAAGAAGCAGGATAAGTGTGTAACAGAAATGTTAGTAATGAGTGGTTTACCAATCAGTCATGTTGAGGACAGGATTCATGAGACTGATGGTCGAAGCTGCTCCACAATATAGGCTGAAGCAGCAAAACTTTTATTCCTTATTGATATGCATTGACATGTATGAGTCTGTATTCAATTAAATAAAATCATTGACTGATGTGGTGAAGCAGGATAGCAAGATTTCCTTCGTAAGTGATGTGTGGTCAGATACCTCAGCAGGTGTTTTGTTGATGAGTCTAACTGCACATGCTATCAATAAGGACTTTGAAGGAATGAACTTTGTGTTAAGTGCTGAACCACTACAAGAACGGCACACAGTAAAGTATACTTCTAGAAAGTTTGACGATTTACTATTGAAGTGGGAAATTTCTAGTATAAATGTGCACTGTGTTTTGTGTGATGCTGGAGTAAATATGAAAAGAGCTCTATTCCTGTCAGGTGTAAATAATTTGGATTATACTATGCATAAAATACAAGTTGTTAAAACTGGAATATCTTCACAGGATGAAATAAATGAGATAATTCAGAAGTATCACAGCATTGCTATTCATTTTCATCACTCAATGATGGCACAAGATGAACTAAAAAAGATTCAGGACAGGCTACATGAACCCAAGCTATGTGTTGTCCATGATACACCCTCAACGTGGAACAGCACCTTGCACAAGCTGAAAAGAACACTGGAAATAAAGGAGTCACAGTTTGTATGCTACTTCCAACTCCAAAATAAAGCAACTCAACACTACTGAATGGTTAACAATGTCCAAATGTGCATAAGCTCAAGAACCTTATGAAGATATCACAAAAAGATTGAGTGACTCAACATCTACAGTGGGTGATGTGATACCTCTTGTAGTTTCCTTGAAAAGCACTCTTCAGCCAAGCACATCAGAGTGAGGCTCTGAACCAAATATCGAATCAGTGGTTGAGTCACCCCACAATTAAAAAGGCAAAACAGGTAGTAAACATCATGAAACAAAAATGAGAACTGATGTTGAAACAAGATTTTCCTGGTTTGAGAGTGAAGATTTGTACAAAGTTGCAGCATAACTTGATCTGAGGTATAAAAGTAAATTCTTTTTCTCTTCATATCACTGATCCAGTGAAATCATCAGTAACCAGACTATGTGAAGAGCTGATTCTGATGTGCACCAAGGCAAATGAAGATGAACCAAGCAGAAAACAAAAGGAGACAACAAAACACAAACAACACAACCAACACCTATGGAACATTGGATGAAGCAATGACCTCTATTCATGCTTCCACTAGTGATGGTGAAGCAGAAAAGACACGTGCAGCAAAGAAGAGTGCAATGGAAGATATTGAGAAGTATCACAAGGAAAAGATGGTCAGTGGGACAAGTGAAGACAGTTTCCAACAGTGAAAAGAAAAGATGAGAATCTAACCTGATTTGGCAAAGGTTGCTTGCCAATATCTTTGCTGTCCCCCAGATAGTGTCCCTGGTCAGCAGCTATTCAGTGGTGCCTGCTTGATCTGTGATGCAAAACATAAGCAACTTTTAGCAGAAAAGGCAGAGAAACTTTTGTTTTTAAAGAAAAACCTGCCTAGCCTGAACTTTAAATAATGAATGACTAAGTGATGAAAGAACAGCTGTCAATAGGAGTTAACCACTTTCAAAAGGGTAGAAGTTGGAAAAAGTGGTTGGTGGAATGCACGATGAGTTGGGTCCCTGTCCCACATCCTGGTAACGCACAACTTATGTGGCTGAAACTCGTGATGTTCAAGAATGAGTTGGGAGGGCAGCTGTTCATTGCTTGTCAGGTAATTCTGAAGAGCATAATTTATCACTAATTGCTTGTTGTGGTTTTTTTCTGGGGGGGGGGGGGGGTTCTCTGAGTATAGGTTGCTTTAGTGTGAAGCAAGAGTAAGCACCTTATTTCTATCTGGGGTCTGATGGTTAGTTATAATGGTTTGGATGGGAAGGGACTCTTGGTACTGCAGAGAACTGAGTGCTGAGCATGTTGAGGTAGCTTTGTATAGAGAGGGTTTTTGTGTCGGCACTGTGTTACTGTGCTTCTAGAGTTTGCTTTGAGTACTCTGTTTTGAGAAAACTGAAAGTTTGTTTTATGTGCTTTTGACAGATTGGATGACGAAGTGAGGCATAGTTTAGGGTGGAGCAAATAAATTGTTTGAAGAGGTTACAGAGGGATTTATTTTCTTGTCCAAATCTATTGCCAATGAGTCTTCTGGTGACACTTTATTGCTTTTGTATTGATGTATGTGGTGTGGGGATTTTATGTTGTATGTGATGCCTAGATTAGTTGGCATTTTGTTGAGTGGGAATGATTGGCAATTCAAGGCAATAGGAGGGGGCAGTTGGATTTGTCTGGGGCTAAAAGAGTGACTGAAGGCTTCTGTGGAGATGCAGTCTCTTCTGGGTGAGCCACCCTTCCAATTGTCCAGTACAGTGTTGTATGTTTGTTGTTGCTTCTGTGGTTTTAGGGTGCTGTGATGTGACTGTAACTTCATATGCATATGAGAGGACTTGACACTGAGGTCTGCATGATGTAATGGGAGGTCATGTACAAAGAGATTGAAGAGGAATGAAGAGAGAACTGCTCCTTTCTCCTTGGAAAACTCCACTGTAGAGCATTGGGGTTTCAGAGTTGGAGCCTTTGTGAGCAGCTTTAGCTTGCTGGCCAGTTACAAAATTGAGCAATCCCTTTTTTTTTAATCGTTTTGGAGAGAGGGTCAAGCTTCAGTTGTTTGAAGCTGTGCTGAGGGAAAGTGTTGAAAGCTTATGTGTATTACCACTTATACCATACAGATTTCTGGTTTGTTGAAGCCATCTAGGATGTGTATGAGGTCTGCGTGTAATGTGGTAGTGGAGTAATTGGGTCTAATGCCTTGGTGAGTATGCGAGTGGGATATTTTCCTTGATTTGAGTGAAGATTAAATTTTCAAAGACTTTCAATACTAAAGACAGAAGTAATAAAGTATGGTAGAAGGAGGGAGAGTCGGGTGGTTTGTACTGTTTTAGGTTTGGTATTATGTTGGCAAGCTTTCAGATGTCAAGGATTTTATGTAACTGAATATGGTAAGGGATAAGTCTCTAAGTGCTTGGACTGAGCTTGATATGTTGTTTGGGCTCATAGCTGGAGAGTTCTTTTAAGGTTTCAATCACACTGCATGTGTAAGAGTAAGCAAAAGTTAGGTGAGCAATTGTTTCTGGTTGGATTTTGTTTAGGATTTTCATGGATTTCCTTTTTAAGGGTATGGTTAGTTTGTCCAATTTTCTACTAGAAGTATTGTTTCATGAGTATATTTGTGGGTTCTTTGTGCATATCATTAGATTAGGGAGTTGGTTTGGTGTAAGTGTGGATCTTTAACGTGTACCAAAGTTGGTTGCAGTGGGTTTTCTAGTTCATTGTGTTGAGTTTGGAGTGCCAGTTTGGTGTTTGTCTTTCAGTGACTGGTTAGTGATGGTGCTGTCTAGAGTTTGGATCTGTTCTTTTATTTCTAGTGATGGTCATTGGCTCTCTCTAAACTGGTTTCTTTGTTTTATGAGATCTGCAGTTTTTTGGTAGAAGGTTGGGTTGTATTTCTTTCTCTTGTGGTACGTGTGGTATGTGAAGTTTGTCGGCCTAGTTGGTGATAATGTGTGTGGCAGGGATGGGATTCCATATATTTTGTGAATGTTGGCCAGTTTGCATTCCAGCTGTTTGGAGCTTGGACTCCATATATTTTGTGAATGTTGGCCAGTTTGCATTCCAGCTGTTTGTGTATGCTTTACTGGTGGCTGTGTGGTTTAGGTGTTATCAGAATGGGTACATGGTCAGAGGAGAGTTTGTGTAGTGTGCTTCAGTGGTCCTTATGTGCTAAAACTAATGTCTGTTGAGGTTGGCTGTTGGATGTGGTGGACAGGTTGCACATGTTGAGAATGTTGAAAAGGTGCAGTTATTTATGAGTTGTTCAGCCCCAGGATATTGTGTGTATTAAGCCATGCACGATGGTGGTCACTGACCGCAGAGAAAGGTGTTAGCTATATTGTTTAGGTTTTGCAGTTGGGGAAAGTAAAAGGTATGGCAGGTGGAACGAGGAAGTATGTAAGTGTTAATGTTGTACTTAAGTGTTGTGCTATTCTGTTTTCATCGATTGTATTTCAAGAGTGTTTTCACTTTTTGTAATCTAATATGTGCTTGTAGTAGTGTCTTGGAATGGGATGTCATAATATTAAAGTGTCATGAGTCCTCCTCCTTGCCCATGTTCTCGGTCTTGTTCTAGGCTCATGTGATTGTGAAAAAAAAAAAAAAAAAGGCAAATGGGATTTGGATGCAAGTTTTATTTCTTAGATGAAAGCTGTGTATATGTTCCTGGAGAAGAGTGAGTTCTGTATACTTCTTCCTGATGCCTTTGGTATCAAATTGTAAGATGTGTAGTGTGGGAATGAGGTCCTGTGAAGCAGAGGGGTTATGTAATTTGGGCTGCTGTTTGTAAAGTGTTTAAGTTGGGAGTGTGATGGTTTGAGAATGTGCATTGGATGTTTGTGTAAGAGTGGTTGTTGTATGTCCATAGTTATGAGTAATCCTTTCTGGAGAGCAGTGAAATTCTTATGGTGGCAGATGTACAGTACCCTATAGATAATGACTGCATTTTGTGAGAACACAGACAAGGTAAGCTTGTCCAACATCTTCGGAAGCTACAAAATCATTCTGTATACTAGAAAATAACTGCTCTTTATGGAGAAAATTTTCATTATTTAAAGACCTATAAAAAAGAATGTGAAAAGTGAGAAATCTTGATTATAGTTTTACTAAACTTTTCATCTTGTAAGATGTATACAATGAATGAACTGATATTGAAAAATGATTGTAAACATTGTGAATTTTATGGGTCTGGTAATGAAAAACTGGTTATATATCAAAATGTGAAATAAATCTAGAGACTTGGATCAACTTTTATAAGCAGTGGCAGTAAAATTGTCACCCAAGATGTACATCATAAATAATAACAACACATCATAGTACACCATAGACCCAAGATGTTTGTACCACATCTCATGTACTAAATGAAATAATGTTTTGTGATGAGAAAATTATATTTTATTTATCTATTTTGCTTTGTTGCTGTCTCCCGCATTAGCGAGGTAGTGCAAGGAAACAGATGAAAGAATGGCCCAATCCGCCCACATACACATCTATATACATACACGTCCACACACGCAAATATACATACCTATACATCTCAATGTACACATACATATACACACACAGACTTATACATATATACATATGTACATACTTCATACTGTCTGCCTTTATTTGTTCCCATCGCCACCCAGCCACACATGGAATAACAACCCCCTCCCCCCTCATGTGTGCGAGGTAGCACTAGGAACAGACACCAAAGGCCCCATTCGTTCACACTCAGTCTCTACCTGTCATGTAATAATGCTGCGAAACCACAGCTCCCTTTCCACATCCAGGCCCCACACAACTTTCCATGGTTTACCCCAGACGCTTCACATGCCCTGGTTCAATCCATTGACAGCACATCAACCCCGGTATACCACATCGTTCCAATTCACTCTATTCCATGCACGCCTTTCATGAGAAAATATGTATTGAATATTATAGAAAACAAGCACGGGTACACCATCGATTTTCCAGCAACTGATGGTTCGGTACCTCGTTTAGTCCGGACAAAATTACGTGAGGGATCTTGAAATTACAACGGCTACCAGGCTAGTTTACTGGGCGGCCACAGATGGCATTGTGTGTAGGATGCACTTATATACATTCTTTACACTGCACTTGTTGGTGGTGATACCACAATTCTGTGAGATTCGTAGCTTATTTTGCTCAAATTTAACCCTAGCTATGGCTTCTAAGACATATGAGAGTGTCAGCTTTGGTGTCAAACATAAACACCAGTCTATATCGATCCAAGATAAGGTAGAACTGTTAAAAAAATGGACCGTGGTGTTTTGGTGCATAAGCTGTGTGACATCTACAGTATTGGTTCATCAACTGTTTATAATATGAAGAAGCAAAGGGAGAAAATATTGAAATTCTATGCAGACAGCAATTCCAAGAAGCAAATGACGATTAGAAAAACTATGAAAGATGGTAAGAATACTGAGCACAATCACAATCAAGTGATGATGGAATGGTTACAACAGTGTCGGAGCGGTGGAATAAACTTGTCAGGCTGCATGATAATAGACCTGGCTTAGTTGTTCCATAAAGAGCTTAAATTACAACATGAGCGTGACTATAGTAAAGGATGGCTTCAAAGATTCAAGAAGCGTCATGGAATTTCCATGAATAAAGTGCAGAGAAAAGCGGTCTGCAAACCACGAAAGAGCTGCCAAGTATGTGGACAAATTTGCGAAACTCATAGCTGACGAGCACCTCAGTCCTGAGCAGGGGTATAATGCATATGAAACTGCATTATTCTGGTGATGCACATCTAGGAAAATACTAACAGTAGAAGACGAAGAAGACCCCACAGGATTCAAACAATTTAAGGACAGACTCACCATCTTAGGGTGCTCAAACATTTAATATTTAATTTGAATTTCTAGCAGTCTATGGTATACTTTAGACACATGGGAGATGTATAATTAGTGGGTTAGAAGTGTGTAGATGAATTATCATTGTGTCACCACGGTTGGTCCAGCAAAATGGTTAATCCAGCAAGGCGTTGGAATCAAGAGTGCCGGAAAATTGGTGATGTACCTATACGTGAAAAAATAAGTACACTTTAGCAAAGTTGCGCATTTCTTATCTTATTTTAAGTATAATACTTAACAAATAATGCATGATAATTGTGAATATTAGAATATATTTGTTTTTTGTAAAAGAATATTAGACAATAACCAAGTGCATCAAAATATTACATAAATGAGGGGGTGGCAATGCTGCCCTTCGAGACATGTCTACAACAGGCTGTAAAAAGCTATGAGCTATATCAGCAAATACACTAACAAAAGTTTGTTATTTTCTCCTGGGTTAATTGAGGCCTCTATCAATTGCTACTTTTTCATTCCATGAGATTTTTTTCCTTAACTTAAAAAGACACCAAATTTCCTGGATCAGGAAATTCAAATATCTGGTTAAGAAGTAAAGATTTGAGGGAGGATGCCAACAGCCCATCTGCCTCCCACCCATGTCTGGAAGCAAATTTGGAGGACCTAGTGGGAAGAATATATGAAAAATGGTATAAGCTCAATGGCAGGAAGTGTAAGGGGCAAATGAAGTGTCTAATTATTCAGAAATGAAAAATATGGTACCAAAAAATGCAGAGAAGTTATTGATGATGGTTTGGCCAAGAATTCAGATTCTTTTGATGAAAGCACACTTGACTCAGTGCAATCTAGCTTTGCAAGGATCTCAAACATAAACAGTCATATGAGTCAGGAAAAAAGTTTCAGAGCTTCATATGTTTGGTCATTAATGTAACAAGCATCAAAGTAAAAAGAATCAAAGTATGAATGAGGGGAGAAAGGTTTACTAAAGAAAAGGACAAAGGATTTTATCCCTGCCAAGATGACCACCATATGATCAACACTGATGACAAAGTAGTACATGTCCCAGGGAAATTTGATGTAAAAATTGTGAGCCTTTACACTCTGTAACTGAGTATTATCAGAAGGAAATATGGAAAAGGTATACCCACTCTGAAAGGAGAGAGGTAAGACAATAACCAACAATCCATGGTGTAAAATAGTATTTTTTTTTTTTTTTTTTGCTTTGTCGCTGTATCCCGCGTTTGCGAGGTAGCGCAAGGAAACAGACGAAAGAAATGGCCCAACCCACCCCCATACACATGCCTTGATTCAATCCACTGACAGCACGTCAACCCCGGTATACCACATCGCTCCAATTCACTCTATTCTTTGCCCTCCTTTCACCCTCCTGCCTGTTCAGGCCCCGATCACACAAAATCTTTTTCACTCCATCTTTCCACCTCCAATTTGGTCTCCCTCTTCTCCTCGTTCCCTCCACCTCCGACACATATATCCTCTTGGTCAATCTTTCCTCACTCATTCTCTCCATGTGACCAAACCATTTCAAAACACCCTCTTCTGCTCTCTCAACCACGCTCTTTTTATTTCCACACATCTCTCTTACCCTTACGTTACTCACTCGATCAAACCACCTCACACCACACATTGTCCTCAAACATCTCATTTCCAGCACATCCATCCTCCTGCGCACAACTCTATCCATAGTCCACGCCTCGCAACCATACAACATTGTTGGAACACCTATTCCTTCAAACATACCCATTTTTGCTTTCCGAGATAATGTTCTCGACTTCCACACATTCTTCAAGGCTCCCAGAATTTTCGCCCCCTCCCCCACCCTATGATCCACTTCCGCTTCCATGGTTCCATCCGCTGCCAGATCCACTCCCAGATATCTAAAACACTTCACTTCCTCCAGTTTTTCTCCATTCAAACTCACCTCCCAATTGAATTGACCCTCAACCCTACTGTACCTAATAACCTTGCTCTTATTCACATTTACTCTTAACTTTCTTCTTTCACACACTTTACCAAACTCAGTCACCAGCTTCTGCAGTTTCTCACATGAATCAGCCACCAGTGCTGTATCATCAGCGAACAACAACTGACTCACTTCCCAAGCTCTCTCATCCCCAACAGACTTCATACTTGCCCCTCTTTCCAAAACTCTTGCATTCACCTCCCTAACAACCCCATCCATAAACAAATTAAACAACCATGGAGACATCACACACCCCTACCGCAAACCTACATTCACTGAGAACCAATCACTTTCCTCTCTTCCTACACGTACACATGCCTTACATCCTCGATAAAAACTTTTCACTGCTTCTAACAACTTGCCTCCCACACCATATATTCTTAATACCTTCCACAGAGCATCTCTATCAACTCTATCATATGCCTTCTCCAGATCCATAAATGCTACATACAAATCCATTTGCTTTTCTAAGTATTTCTCACATACATTCTTCAAAGCAAACACCTGATCCACACATCCTCTACCACTTCTGAAACCACAGTGCTCTTCCCCAATCTGATGCTCTGTACATGCCTTCACCCTCTCAATCAATACCCTCCCATATAATTTGCCAGGAATACTCAACAAACTTATACCTCTGTAATTTGAGCACTCACTCTTATCCCCTTTGCCTTTGTACAATGGCACTATGCACGCATTCCGCCAATCCTCAGGCACCTCACCATGAGTCATACATACATTGAATAACCTTACCAACCAGTCAACAATACAGTCACCCCCTTTTTTAATAAATTCCACTGCAATACCATCCAAACCTGCTGCCTTGCCGGCTTTCATCTTCCGCAAAGCTTTTACTACCTCTTCTCTGTTTACCAACTCATTTTCCCTAACCCTCGCACTTTGCACACCACCTCGACCAAAACACCCTATATCTGCCACTCTATCATCAAACACATTCAACAAACCTTCAAAATACTCACTCCATCTCCTTCTCACATCACCACTACTTGTTATCACCTCCCCATTTGCGCCCTTCACTGAAGTTCCCATTTGCTCCCTTGTCTTACGCACTTTATTTACCTCCTTCCAGAACATCTTTTTATTCTCCCTAAAATTTAATGATACTCTCTCACCCCAACTCTCATTTGCCCTTTTTTTCACCTCTTGCACCTTTCTCTTGACCTCCTGTCTCTGTCTTTTATACGTCTCCCACTCAATTTCATTTTTTCCCTGCAAAAATCGTCCAAATGCCTCTCTCTTCTCTTTCACTAATACTCTTACTTCTTCATCCCACCACTCACTACCCTATAGTATATCTATAGAAAAACTGTACTGAAGTGACAGAGGCCTAAAGCATTTGATGTGTGGTCATTATAATCGGGAACTCATTTTTGATCATTAAGGAGGGCATATGAAAGTCTCGACTCCACTGTCATCATCCTGAGTGGGACAGAGTCAATCCTTGTGATGGACGTTGAAATCACCCTCATAAAAGATTTCGGTTCAAGTTTGTAAAAAAAGCAAGACAGAACTGTCTTGTGACAAGAATTCAAGTAGTCAAAGAGAAATAGCAACTCAGAGGAGCTGGAGGAAAAATACATGAAACACAGAAGTAATCTCTTACAGAAGGTACTGAAGTTTTAAACCATATGACATCTCAATTGGAGGGAGACCAGGATCCACAAGGTGAACAATAGGGTGCTTCTGTACTACATTACATAACAACACTCCCACAAGGAAAATGGAAGTTAGAGAATTTGACAGACAAACAAAACTCTGAAAGATAGAGTTTCTGAAGACCATGAACAAGAAGAAAACAGTAGAATTATTAAAGTAAAACCATTTTCAATCACTTTAATTGAACAAGAAAAGTTTAATTGTGGTTATGAAACATGATATAGGATGAAAAATCATAAAGAGCACAGAAAGAGAAGGTTGAAAGTCAATGAAGCTCAGTAAAGTTGGCCAAAGAAAAAGAATCCATTAAATCACATTTCTCTAAATGCAGTCTGCTCCCAGGAGTTGGCTGTTTGTGTGTCTCCTCCTCTAACAGGAAAATATAGCACCTCCCAGGTCACTACATCCCAGAGATATCACAGGAGATTTAGGAATTCAGTGACTGATGTATTTAGGGAATCAGTGATGGATTGCGCAAAAGATGCTTGTGGCATGAGAAGAGTGGGAGGTGGGCTGTTTAGAAAGGGTAGTGAGTGGTGGGATGAAGAAGTAAGAGTATTAGTGAAAGAGAAGAGAGAGGCATTTGGACGATTTTTGCAGGGAAAAAATGCAATTGAGTGGGAGAAGTATAAAAGAAAGAGACAGGAGGTCAAGAGAAAGGTGCAAGAGGTGAAAAAAAGGGCAAATGAGAGTTGGGGTGAGAGACTATCAGTAAATTTTAGGGAGAATAAAAAGATGTTCTGGAAGGAGGTAAATAGGGTGTGTAAGACAAGGGAGCAAATGGGAACTTCAGTGAAGGGCGTAAATGGGGAGGTGATAACAAGTAGCGGTGATGTGAGAAGGAGATGGAATGAGTATTTTGAAGGTTTGTTGAATGTGTCTGATGACAGAGTGGCAGATATAGGGTGTTTTGGTCGAGGTGGTGTGCAAAGTGAGAGGGTTAGGGAAAATGATTTGGTAAACAGAGAGGAGGTAGTAAAAGCTTTGCGGAAGATGAAAGCCGGCAAGGCAGCAGGTTTGGATGGTATTGCAGTGGAATTTATTAAGAAAGGGGGTGACTGTATTGTTGACTGGTTGGTAAGGTTATTTAATGTATGTATGACTCATGGTGAGGTGCCTGAGGATTGGCGGAATGCGTGCATAGTGCCATTGTACAAAGGCAAAGGGGATAAGAGTGAGTGCTCAAATTACAGAGGTATAAGTTTGTTGAGTATTCCTGGTAAATTATATGGGAGGGTATTGATTGAGAGGGTGAAGGCATGTACAGAGCACCAGATTGGGGAAGAGCAGTGCGGTTTCAGAAGTGGTAGAGGATGTGTGGATCAGGTGTTTGCTTTGAAGAATGTATGTGAGAAATACTTAGAAAAGCAAATGGATTTGTATGTAGCATTTATGGATCTGGAGAAGGCATATGATAGAATTGATAGAGATGCTCTGTGGAAGGTATTAAGAATATATGGTGTGGGAGGCAAGTTGTTAGAAGCAGTGAAAAGTTTTTATCGAGGATGTAAGGCATGTGTACGTGTAGGAAGAGAGGAAAGTGATTGGTTCTCAGTGAATGTAGGTTTGCGGCAGGGGTGTGTGATGTCTCCATGGTTGTTTAATTTGTTTATGGATGGGGTTGTAAAGGAGGTAAATGCAAGAGTCCTGGAAAGAGGGGCAAGTATGAAGTCTGTTGGGGATGAGAGAGCTTGGGAAGTGAGTCAATTGTTGTTCGCTGATGATACAGCGCTGGTGGCTGATTCATGTGAGAAACTGCAGAAGCTGGTGACTGAGTTTGGTAAAGTGTGTGGAAGAAGAAAGTTGAGAGTAAATGTGAATAAGAGCAAGGTTATTAGGTACAGTAGGGGTGAGGGTCAAGTCAATTGGGAGGTGAGTTTGAATGGAGAAAAACTGGAGGAAGTGAAGTGTTTTAGATATCTGGGAGTGGATCTGTCAGCGGATGGAACCATGGAAGCGGAAGTGGATCATAGGGTGGGGGAGGGGGCGAAAATTTTGGGAGCCTTGAAAAATGTGTGGAAGTCGAGAACATTATCTCGGAAAGCAAAAATGGGTATGTTTGAGGGAATAGTGGTTCCAACAATGCTGTATGGTTGCGAGGCGTGGGCTATGGATAGAGATGTGCGCAGGAGGATGGATGTGCTGGAAATGAGATGTTTGAGGACAATGTGTGGTGTGAGGTGGTTTGATCGAGTAAGTAACGTAAGGGTAAGAGAGATGTGTGGAAATAAAAAGAGCGTGGTCGAGAGAGCAGAAGAGGGTGTTTTGAAATGGTTTGGGCACATGGAGAGAATGAGTGAGGAGAGATTGACCAAGAGGATATATGTGTCGGAGGTGGAGGGAACGAGGAGAAGAGGGAGACCAAATTGGAGGTGGAAAGATGGAGTGAAAAAGATTTTGTGTGATCGGGGCCTGAACATGCAGGAGGGTGAAAGGAGGGCAAGAAATAGAGTGAATTGGAGTCATGTGGTATACAGGGGTTGACGTGCTGTCAGTGGATTGAAGCAAGGCATGTGAAGCGTCTGGGGTAAACCATGGAAAGCTGTGTAGGTATGTATATTTGCGTGTCTGGACGTGTGTATGTACATGTGTATGGGGGGGGGGGGTTGGGCCATTTCTTTCGTCTGTTTCCTTGCGCTACCTCGCAAACGCGGGAGACAGCGACAAAGTATAAAAAAAAAAAAAAAAAAAAAAATTAAAGTATTATTTTATCCCTGGGGATAGGGAAGAAAGAATACTTCCCACGTATTCCCTGCGTGTCGTAGAAGGCGACTAAAAGGGGAGGGAGCGGGGGGCTGGAAATCCTCCCCTCTCACTTTTTTTTTTTTTTTTTTTTTAATTTTCCAAAAGAGGGAACAGAGAAGGGGCCCAGGTGAGGATATTCCCTCAAGGGCCCAGTCCTCTGTTCTCAACGCTACCTCGCTAATGCGGGAAATGGCGAATAGTATGAAAGAAAGATTAAAGAATGCAGTGGTAATTCATACTCTATAAATATACAAAAGTATCTTTATTTACCTTTTCTGCAAATTATTCCATATATAAAATATATCAAACTTTAAAAGACTCCTTAAACAGTACCTGATAGAATAGTTCTACTATAATGTGCCATATGTGGCCAGTTTTGGTAAGCAATTTTTCTTTCTCTCTAGCTGTACAACAACACTGCCCAAAAAGCTCCTGAGTGATCAAAACAAATTTCTTTAAGAATATCTGTTTTTAGTTATAATTCACATACAATACATAATCCTTCATATATTCATATTCAAGTAATATGGTTGGTAATGAAATCTGAAGTAATTTGCTGTGTGCTGATAATGGGTTAAACAGTGAAGCTTTAACATGCCACCATGTTGTGTAGCTAGTGTCAAGATATGATCAGCAGAGAAGATTCACCAACAGAAAAACTTCATGTAAAACCAATCTATGAGAGAACCTCTGCATAAAAAAAATAACATCAGGTTCCACGTTCAGTAATATCTTATCAACGAATCTTTGCACCTAAATATTCTTCCAGCTCTTTTCCAATTTTCGAATGAATCTCCTTTGCCTTAAAAGCGGAAAGAGCCCCCTTAAAACTTCTGTATTTGATTCTGTAGGTATAACTTCTTTTTTTAACGTTTGGGTGAATGTAAGTGCTTAAAAGCTCATAGCCTTTCAAGGCATCTCTTGCTACATTTATGATCACAACACCAACCAAAGCTTGATCGAAGCCAGTATTGGTGTCCCCAAGATTAGATGGAAATAACTGGTTGTAATCAGTTGCCTGAGTGGAAGGAGTTGGTTCCCAAAAGCTAAGATCATAGGCATATTCAGGAGGAAACATACTCCAGGAAGAATATGTTGTGATGCCATCATTTGAACTCAAGCTCTGGTCACTTGCCCACAGCTCATCCAGATCCACATCAAAACACAAACTTGCTACTGATGAAAGATTAATCACAAAGAGAGATGTTGTACTTTCGCTATTATCAATTTGGTCTTTAACACCATTTTCAGAAATGTACAACTTCTCTTCTACATGGTTGTCAAAAATCACTGTTCTGATTTTTGAAAGATAAGATTTACTTATATTAATAATTTCCATTGATAACTCTTTTGATAAAACGTCTTCAATTACATCTATATTTCCTGAACAAACAAAAATGGCAAGGGGGTCCATCTGGAAGCCATGGGTTGTGTCTATTCTGTATGCTGGATGAAAGTAAATATTCTTCTTGTCTAATTTAGCATATAAACTGAAACTCTCAAACACTGATAAAGTTCTAAGTTGCATATTCTTTCCAAAAACTACATCACTGCCACTATACACTGGAATGGTTTTTGCAATGTGTTCTTTCAGCATATGAAAGAGATAACCAATGATATTGAATCTGCTAGAAAACATATTTTTCTTTATGCGACTATAAAGGAAGCATGGTACCTTAAGATGGTTACCATCATGAATATGGATATTCTCGACAGACAGTGGGCTATAATCATTTGAATCTAATGCAATGACACTCTTTTCAAAGACATATGTGAAAGACCCCTGTTGATGAAAACCTTTTTCCATAGACCGATAACCAGTAGCTGAATATCCTGAGTACTTAGAAGCATCAAATCTTCTGAAATCCCTCAACACAAGGTCAGCATAAGAAGCCATGTGAACCACCTGCCAGGAGTCCTCCCATCTACGAATAACAGGATCAAGTGGAATGCCACCTTGACCAGCACAGAGTGTGATCCAAACCTGTCCAAATTCACCAATAACACAAACAGCACTTTCAAAATACCCACGCAGTAATTTGCGATTCAGGTCAATTCTCATTTTCCCACCAACATGAGGAAAGTTAAAAACAATATGGGTAAACTTGTGGTATTTGATAATGGGGTGATGGTGGAGCTTTGTGGCATCTACTCCAAGCACAATCTGCACACCTGTGAATACACAAATTTCAATATAAACAAATACCATGACTAATATCAAAGTTGTTTAAGATATACATTGAAATAAAATTGCCAAATCATTCTTGACATGTTCAGTCACCTAGTTTTGACAATAATCACAAAGTGCTGTACAAAGTAACTATTTAGAAGTCAATAATTACATGCCCTAATGTAAAGGGTGCTAAGTTAAATCTACAGTCAAAAATAATCTAACACAGTCTGGTAATCATGGCAAAGATGTGCAGCTTTATAAATACAAGTATCAAAATGAGCACTAACCACAAGTTTATTACTATAACAATTATGCCACTGACTAAGGTATACTAATATACATAACTAGCTATGCAAACTGATTCACTAATATGACACCTAAGCCAAAAGGCAGAATCCTGGTTTCCATAAGAAGCCAATAATCATACGACAAAAACCAAACAAGCAGAAAGAAACCAATTTGCTTTAGTGAAAATCAAACAACAGAAATTAATGGCTGGTAAGATTAAATACACATCATGAGAGAAAGTGAACTATACCTATAGCAATGACCTATTTAACTTAACCCTTTCATGACATCATCAGATTTCAAGAGTGTTCCCCAGAAGAGATCAATCTCAAAGAAAGTGAGATCATTTTTAATATTCTATATCTATATATATTTACTTATCATACTTAGTCACACTCAGTCTCTAGCTGTCATGTGTAATGCACCAAAACCAAAGCTCCCTTTTCACATCCAGGCCCTACTAAACTTTCCATGGTATACCCCAGACGCTTCACATGCCCTGATTCAATCCATTGACAGCATGTTGACCCCGGTATACTGCATTGTTCCAATTCACTTTACTCCTTGCATGCCTTTCAACCTCCTGTATGTTCAGGCCCTGATTGCTCAAAATCTTTTTCACTCCATCCTTCCACCTCCAATTTGGTCTCCCACTTCTCCTTGTTCCCTCCACCTCTGACACATACATCCTCTTGGTCAATCTTTCTTCACTCATTCTCTCCATATGACAAAACCATTTCAATACACCCTCTTCTGCTCTCTCAACCACACTTTTTATATTCCCACAAATCTCTCTTACCCTTTCATTACTTACTCGATCAAACCACCTCACACCACAAATTGTCCTCAAACATTTCATTTTCAACACATCCACCCTCCTCTGCACAACCCTATCTATAGCCCATGCCTCACAAACATATAACACTGTTGGAACCACTATTCCTTCAAACATACCCTTTTTTGCTCTCCGAGATGACGTTCTTGCCTTGCACACATTCTTCAATGCTCCCAAAACATTCGCCCCTCCCCTACCCTGTGACTGTCTTCCACTTCCATGGTTCCATCTGCTGCTAAATCCACTCCCAGATATCTAAAACACTTCACTTCCTCCAATTTTCCTTCATTCAAACTTACCTCCCAATCAACTTGTCCCTCAATCTTACTGAACCTAATAACCTTGCCCTTATTCACATTTACTCTCAGCTTTCCCCTTTCACACACTTTACCAATTTCAGTCATCAACATCTGCAGTTTCTCACCCAAATCAGCCACTAGTGCTGTATCATCAGCAAACAACAACTGACTCACTTCCCAAGCCCTCTCATCCAAAACAGAATGCATACTTGCCCCTCTCTCCAAAACTCTTGCATTCACCTCCCTAACAACCCCATCCCACGCCATATACCTTAATACCTTCCACAGAGCATCTCTATCAACTCTATCATATGCCTTCTCCAGATCCATAAATACTACATACAAATCCATTTGCTTTTCTAAGTATTTCTCACATACATTCTTCAAAGCAAACACCTGATCCACACATCCTCTACCACTTCTGAAACCACAGTGCTCTTCCCCAATCTGATGCTCTGTACTTGCCTTTACCCTCCCACATAATTTCCCAGGAATACTCAACAAACTTATACCTCTGTAATTTGAACACTCACCTTTATCCCTTTGCCTTTGTACAATGGCACTATGCAAGCATTCTGCCAATCCTCAGGCACCTGACCATGAATCATACATACATTAAATAACCTTACCAACCAGTCAACAATACAGTCACCCCCTTTTTTAATAAATTCCACTGCCATACCATCCAAACCCACTGCCTTGCCGGCTTTCATCTTTCGCAAAGCTTTCACTACCTCTTTTCTGGTTACCAAACCATTCTCCCTGACCCTCTGTCAATCACCAGTAACAGAAAATTCTCTTTTGGTTGCTAAGGACTTAAAAGATGATTTCCACAGTTAATGGTAATAAAACTAAAATCAACTTTAGCTGATTATCACAGTGAAAGGGGTTTAATAACTTATCAATCTAAGATCTGTCAAGAGATTCTTAAACATTAAGCAGACTACCAGTACATCATTTTACAATACTGGTTTACATGACTATTCCTTCAAGAGGTCTGGTGGCATGATCACATGTTATATAAAAGTTAAGGGATTTGGTGTAAAAAAACACCAGAAAATGCAAAAATTCACACCATTTGTGATGAGATTGGAAATGTCACATTGTAAAATAGAGTTCTAAACTTTTTCATTCATTATATTTTCTGCATTACCAGTATATCTTATGCTCGTCACTGATATATAAAGTCTTTCTCATAGCTACAGAACTACAACAATACAAAATAAAAACCAATGACAAACCTCTTTTAGTCAATATCTCAATATTCTTCCTGGCTCTCTCTTTCAATTCCTCCTGAAGACATGAGGCAATAACATGGACTTCAGCATTGCATTCCTCCTTAACAATAGTTGCAACAAAGGAAAAGTCGCCTTCACCCACAAACAACACTTTAGAACCAGCTGGAAATTGCATGTCGATGCCCCTGAAAGTCCAAATTTTGTGATAAATATATTGGTGAGTTTATTTTCATGAGCAGATAAATGAAAGAAAAGTATAGTGAAAAAGAATATCATATGGATGAATGTAATACTGTATTATGAATCTGTTCAGTACCCATTTTCATGGAATTTAGATTCCATGGTCACTCATAACTAAGAAATGTACTTATAATGAAATAAGTATATGCATGGCAGCAGCTTTTTTTTCTTCCCACTGGTACTTTTATAATGTGTCATAATACAATGCTATCAGTGCTATTTTCTGACTGATCATTCACTGACTTCAATATTGTTACAAAGGAAAAGAAAGCGGCAAATACTACTTTATTCAAAGGAACAAACCTACACAAAAGATGCCCACCTGTGGGATCTTGAGTGTCAACATGGTGGCCTGAGGGACACACACGGCAGATTGTAGGGTAAGATAGTGCTTTAGCCTGTTTCGAAATGCAGTTTTTCAAATTAAATTCAATGCGCTCTTTCATAATTTCCACAATATCTTCATAAGTTTTCATCTTTATCCCAGTATCAAAAATATTAGTTTAGCATCAGGTATCCCATATCAAAAATATTAGTTAAGCATCAGGATTTCAAATCACACAAATGGTTTCAGTGACAGAGGACTCTCTAAAACTTTAACCAACATAATGCATACATGGCAATCTGCCTACACTCCCTAATAATCTCTCTCTTCAAGTGGCCTCATTCAGAACATACCAACAGTGGTAAACTATACATTAACTATAAATTTTGATTGCTAGTGAAGGTTAGGTGAGGTTTTCATGGGTTCTATTCATATCTCATGCTTCACCTACATCTACATA
Organism: Panulirus ornatus; assembly: GCF_036320965.1. NCBI lineage: Eukaryota > Metazoa > Arthropoda > Malacostraca > Decapoda > Palinuridae > Panulirus > Panulirus ornatus. The sequence continues at coordinate 93,412,919 of NC_092225.1, forward strand.
TGACGACCATATAATTGCCCCCACCCCCCGATTTTCATATCCCTCCCCACCACCAATTCTTATTTACCTCTAAAGAAAAACAAGGCTCTAAATCATGCAGTAATGGTCTAAGCCAACTCTAAATGTCAAGAATCCACGGATATGTTTCTTCCAAATCCATGCATTATTTCTGTGGTAACCCTAAAATAAAATAATTTCCCAAAAAGTGTATGTTCACAAGCTTTGTTTCATAAAAGGGGTGTCACTTTACAAAAATATGATCATCATATTAAGTACTTAGCATCACATCACCTTACCCTGCAGATTGCACTCTAACAAGAGAATCACATAAATAATTAATTACGTATGATAACGATTAAAATCACGACCACAAGATTGCCATGACTATTATGACACAACAAAGACTTCTCTCGATTAGCTAACACAGATATATGTGTCTTTATAATAAGCATTAACAAACCCCCTTGATATACAAGTCTTAAAAAGTATGGTACCATCGAACAATGAAGACAAAGCCTCTATGAGCACCACTGCCAAGTGCTATATGTACACCTCTAATTAATCATGTTATACAGTAAGTTATGTATTCCATCTTAATATCGAAAGGAAGTATCGCTGACCTTTGCCTTGCGACAAAGGAACACGGGATAATGACTTGATTCTCTCCTTTTCCGAGTTGAAGGAAACAATAGTTTTCCCGTAATTACATCAGCCAGGGTCGTCTGAAGCTCCCTAGCATGTACCGTCATCAGCTGTTGATTGATCACGTGACCAGTTATCTGCACAAATGACAACAAACCCCGGAAAAAGTCACGGCATTTATTAAATATTCATTAACACGCATTAATCAGTCTCAAAAGCATTCAAATACTACATAGTTCTAAGTTGATTGTCACTTTTTCGCCAAGCTGCCACCTATACACTCTTAGATTCGACAGTCCCCACTCCTCCATCCGAAAACAAGGTTCAGGCGTTTATAACCCATACTTTCGCCATTTTCTGGGTAAAGCCTGAGAAATATATTCAAAATTGGGTAGAAAACAGTGGTTACAGAAAGGGCTGGACTCCTCTGACCTACAGTAATGACAATCCTCCCCAAGAAGAAGCCGCAGCAGGCTTCTGGATCGGCGGAAGGGGAGAATGGCGAACCATCATCCAGCGGGACCCATCAGCACCAGATACCAATGGGGTCCCTGCCCAACCATATACAGGTGAGCTAATTCACAGACGTGTCATGCCGTGTCTATAGATAAATGGAGGAGGAAATATTCCATCTTTATGGAAAGTTATTCCTATTTCAATGAATGTTACTAGGTTTTAAAACTCCAAGATCGTTTCATTAATTGTTCACTAATGCCAAGTCATATGATGTGTATCAGTTTAATAGTTACTTAAGGATGGGGAAACATATGAATATTAAACTAGTTCTGTTAAATCTTCCATTATGCTAGGAATGGCATACATTTTATTGGCAATTTGAGATAATATGATTTATACATAATTGTATATTCCCTCTGTTTACTTCTTGTTTGAAATATATTTTGGTGGTAGAATTGTAGTTGATACATTATAGGCTACCCTGTGTTTATGAACTTTAATTGTAGCAAGTAACTGAAGTAGTGTAATGTGTTACAACCTCATTCACTGAAGTCTGTGTTGATTGTAAATGTTTTAAACTCAGTAATGCCATTTGTTACTCATATACAATTATATCATATACTAAAAGGCTTCAGCCAACAGCACCCCACCTTCTCGCAGTACTAGTGGTAATAGACATCCAGAAAGTTGTCATCATTGTCCCTTGACACATTCTCAAGCAAAAGAGAATTGACAACAATGGCAAAAAGTGGTTGGCATGTTTCATAGGCAGTTACTTGGCAGACTCACTCACAGTTGCTTCAACTCTGAGACCCTTAAACTCTATAGTGGAGTTCCTCAAGGTGCAGTTATTTCTCCAACACTCATAAGTCTCTTCCTGTATGACCTTCCTTTAGCAAACTTTATGAATTTTTTTTTTTTTCATTTGCTGATGACATAATCACATCACAACAACTTGACATCACAGTATCAACATCAGACATGTAACACTTTATGATTGAATTGGAACAATGGTTCACATAGAATATAATATCAGCATTTCATCAGAAGTCCTCTTGTCACTTTTATCTCCAGGTAGACACAAATCCAGCTCACACCCCTCAGTCACCTTCAGTGGACAGTCATTTCATTGGAACAAAACACCAGCCATTCTAGGCTTCACTTAGACACATACATGCCATTCATTGCCCACACCAATAACATCGGTACAAAACCAACACACATACTGAATGCCCTCAGAACTTTGATTGATGCCAGATTTGAACAAGAAAAGAATCTTTCTATATCCTCTGTAAATTATTCATTTGCTCCATTTCAAACGCATGTCCTCTCAAAAGGAAACGTAAGAAAATTGCTAATTGCATAAAATAGTGCCCTCAGATCAATCACTGGCTGCTTAGCAATCACAGACACCGAGGACCTACATGATGAAACAAAGCTTCTCCCAATTCAATCCTAACTCAACATGTTCACCACTAGATTCTGTGCAAGAGTTTTAGACCCATCCCACCCAAACAACTCCATAACTAACAACCAACTCCCAAGTAGAAATAAAATGTTTATCCAAGCATAACTTTTCTGTAACCTCTACTCACAGATTCCTCACCCCAACAGAATATCATTGACAGAGCACATATGTTTTTATATATTAAGATATTTCACAAAATATAGATAACAATCCTTCCAAATCCCTTAAACTCAGGCCCACCTGACACACTTATTTTATGCAGCACTCCCCAGATAGACACAAGTCACACTCTCTCTTCTGTGCCCTGGCCATTACCCATTCCCAAAACACTGCAAACACTGTTTCACCATATCTCAAGACCCATCATGTCCATGATGCAACTACCAGATTGAAGATACTAAGCTCTCACTACTTTCAACATCCTCAAAAAACCTGTGTCTTGCCCTCCCTCCATGTATTTCAGAGGTGATGCTTCTCGTACATTATAGTACTTTGTCATCTCTCCTTTGGCCTTGATTACTGTCCTCATATGTGTGGGCATAAAACTGGCAAGGTTCCTGAAGTATTCTTCATCCATGTTTTGGGTCAGTGAATGAAGTATTGCAGGAAGTAGTCACCTGATTGTGCTTTCTGAGTGCCCAATGCACTTAGAAATCTCATGTGTAACCACATTTTCTTGCTTCCAGGCCAGTATTTGAGTTCTCTCCTCCTCAGAAAAGTATGCCCACTGTCTTGAAGCATGGGTGGAAGAAATATAGTGTCTAGAATTCTAGAGAAATTTCCAAAATGAAGTTGTAGCCAGGCAGAGTAAAGATAGAACATTCTTTCATGGAGAGAGACTGAGGCAGGTTGCTGTTGCTCACACCATTAGAAACAGTAGTTTCAGTGACCATTATATTTATTATACTTTGTCGCTGTCTCTTGCATTAGCAAGGTAGCGCAAGGAAACAGACTAGAGAATGGCCCAACCAACCCACATACACATGTATATACGTACACGTCCATACACGCACATATACATACCTATACATCTCAACGTATACATATGTATACACACACAGACATATACATATATACACATGTACATAATTCGTACTTGCTGCCCTTATTCATTCCCGTCGCCACCCCGCCACACATGAAATGACAATCCCCTCCCCCCGCATGTGTGCGAGGTAGTGCTAGGAAAAGACAACAAAGGCCACATTCATTCACACTCAAACTCTAGCTGTCATGTATAATGCACCGAAGCTACAGCTCCCTTTCCACATCCAGGCCCCACAAAACTTTCCATGGTTTACCCCAGATGCTTCACATGCCCTGGTTCAATCCATTGACAGCATGTCAACCCAGGTATACCACATCATTCCAATTCACTCTATTCCTTGCATGCCTTTCACCCTCCTGCATGTTGAGGCCCCGATCGCTCAAAATCTTTTTAACTCCATCTTTCCACCTCCAATTTGGGCTCCCACTTCTCCTTGTTCCCTCCACCTCTGACACATATATCCTCTTGGTCAATCTTTCCTCTATCATTCTCTCCATTTGACCAAACCATTTCAAAACACCCTCTTCTGCTCTCTCAACCACACTTTTTATTACCTTGCATCTCTCTTGTCCTTTCAATACTTACTTGATAAAACCACCTCACACCGCATATTGTCCTCAAGCAATCATATCCAGCACATCCACCCTCCTCCGCACAAATCTATCTATAGCCCATGCCTTGCAACCATATAACATTGTTGGAACCACTATTCCTTCAAACATACCCATTTTTGCTTTCCAAGATAATGTTCTCGACTTCCACTCATTTTTTAACGCTCCCAAAACTTTTGCCCCCTCCCCCATCCTATGACTCACTTCCGCTTCCATGGTTCTATCCACTGCTAAATCCACTCCCAGATATCTAAAACACTTCACTTCCTCCAGTTTTTCTCCATTCAAACTCACCTCCCAATTGACTTGTCCCTCAACCCTATTGTACCTCCTTGCTCTTATTCACATTTACTCTCAGCTTTCTTCTTTCACACACTTTACCAAACTCAGTCACCAGCTTCTGCAGTTTCTCACCCGAATCAGCCACCAGCACTGTGTCATCAGCGAACAACAACTGACTCACTTCCCAAGCTCTCTCATCCACTACAGACTGCATACATGCCCCTCTCTCTAAAACTCTTGCATTCACCTCTCTAACAACCCCATCCATAAACACATTAAATAACCATGGAGACATCATGCACCCCTTAGGCAAACCAACATTCACTGACAACCAATCACTTTCCTGTGTTCCTACTCGTACAAATGCCTTACATCCTCGATAAAAACTTTTCACTGCTTCTAACAACTTGCCTCCCACACCATATATTCTTAATACCTTCCACAGAGCATCTCTATCAACTCTATCATATGCCTTCTCCAGATCCATAAATACTACATACAAATCCATTTGCTTTTCTAAGTATTTCTCGCATACATTCCTTCAAAGCAAACACCTGATCCACACATCCTCTACCACTTCTGAAACCACACTGCTCTTCCCCAATCTGATGCTCTGTACATGCCTTCACCCTCTCAATCAATACCCTCTCATATAATTTCCTAGGTACACTCAACAACATGTGGTGTGAGGTGGTTTGATGGAGTAAGTGATGAAAGGGCAAGAGAGATGTGTGGTGATGAAAAGTGTGTGGTTGAGAGAGCAGAAGAGGGTGTTTCTAAATGGTTTGGTCACATGGAGAGAATGAGTGAGGAAAGATTGACAAAGAAGATATATGTGTCTGAGGTGGAGGAAACGAGAAGTGGGAGACCGAATTGGAGGTGGAAAGATGGAGTGAAAAAGATTTTTAGCGATTGGGGCCTGAACATGCAGGAGAGTGAAAGGCGTGCAAGGAATAGAGTGAATTGGAATGATGTGGTATACCGGAGTTGACGTGCTGTCAGTGGATTGAACCAGGGCATGTGAAGTATGTGGGGTAAACCATGGAAAGTTTTGTGGGCCCTGGATGTGGAAAGGAAGCTGTGGTTTCGGTGCATTATTCATGACAGCTAGAGACTGAGTGTGAACGAATGTGGCCTTTGTTGTCTTTTCCTAGCGCTACCTCGTGCGCATGCGGAGGGGAAGGGGTTGTCATTTCATCTGTGGCGGGGTGGCGACGGGAATGAATAAAGGCAGCAAATATGAATTATGTACATTTGTATATATATATGTCTGTGTATGTATATATATGTATACATTGAAATGTATTGGTATGTATATGTGCGTGTGGATGTGTATGTATATACATGTGTATGTAGGTGGGTTGGGCCATTTTTTTTTCTGTTTCCTTGCGTTACCTCGCTAACGCGGGAGACAGCGACAAAGTATAATAAATATAAATGAAGTATACATATGGATAGGGGAGAAAGAATACTTCCCACACATTCCTCATGTGTCATAGAAGGCGACTAAAGGGGACAGGAGCAGGGGCTAGAAACCCTCCCCTTCTTATATTTTTAACTTTCAAAAAGGGGAAACAGAAGGAGCCATGTGGGGAGTGCTCATCCTCCTTGAAGGCTCAGATTGGGGTGTCTAAATGTGTGTGGATGTAACCAAGATGAGAAAAAAGGAGAGATAGGTAGTATGTTTGAGGAAAGGAACCTGGATGTTTTGGCTGTGAGTGAAACGAAGCTCAAGGGTAAAGGGGAAGAGTGGTTTGGGAATGTTTTGGGAGTAAAGTCAGGGGTGGGTGAGAGGACAAGAGCAAGGGAAGGAATTATGTACATGTGTATATATGTATATGTCTGTGTATGTATATATATGTGTGTATGTTGAAATGTATAGGTATTTATATATGCATGTGTGGATGTGTATGTATATACATGTATATGTGAGTGGGTTGGGCCATTCTTTCGTCTGTTTCTTTGCGCCACCTCACTAACACAGGAGACAGCAACAAAGTATATTAAATAAATTATTTTTTTATTTTTTATTATACTTTGTTGCTGTCTCCTGCGTTTGCGAGGTAGCGCAAGGAAACAGACGAAAGAAATGGCCCAACCCCCCCCCCATACACACGTATATACATACGTCCACACATGCAAATATACATACCTACACAGCTTTCCATGGTTTACCCCAGACGCTTCACATGCCTTGATTCAATCCACTTACAGCACGTCAACCCCGGTATACCACATCGCTCCAATTCACTCTATTCCTTGCCATCCTTTCACCCTCCTGCATGTTCAGGCCCCGATCACACAAAATCTTTTTCACTCCATCTTTCCACCTCCAATTTGGTCTCCCTCTTCTCCTTGTTCCCTCCACCTCCGACACATATATCCTCTTGGTCAATCTTTCCTCACTCATCCTCTCCATGTGCCCAAACCACTTCAAAACACCCTCTTCTGCTCTCTCAACCACGCTCTTTTTATTTCCACACGTCTCTCTTACCCTTACGTTACTCACTCGATCAAACCACCTCACACCACACATTGTCCTCAAACATCTCATTTCCAGCACATCCATCCTCCTGCGCACAACTCTATCCATAGCCCACGCCTCGCAACCATACAACATTGTTGGAACCACTATTCCTTCAAACATACCCATTTTTGCTTTCCGAGATAGATGTATTATTTGTGTACCATTTCCCTGCTTAGCAAGGTAGTACTAGGAACAGATGAAGAGTGGCTTTATATCCACTCTAGCTGTCATGCATAATGTTCCAAAACCAGAGCTAACTACTCATGCACAACCAAGCCCCATAGTCCTTTGTTTGGTTTCTGTTGACTGCTGATTTGCCCCAATCCAACTCTAATCAAATCTTCAGATGACAATGGCTGTCGTTTAAGGGTTACACTATAGAAAATAGGTTCTCATTTCGTATTTCATGTTACCAGCAACATTATGATTCCCGGTAAATCCTAGACACACAGTTGCATGTGGGTACCTTTAGAAGAATCAGGGCGTGATAGAACATGAGATTAGTGTTTGTGATTTTCCTAAACAGTACGTCACATGGTTTGATAAAATGATTTTGTGATTTTCCAAAACTACACAACATGGGTAAGTAGAATTATTATATAGCTTGTTTAAGGTTATTATTTTTTTTTTCATAATTGTTTTTCTGCTTTAGCAAGATAGTATCAGGAACAGTGAAATGGTCATTTCATTTGCACATATCCAATATCTAGCTATTATAAAGTATGCACTGAAATTGGAGTCTGCCATCCACAGCCTAGCAGCCAAGCCTTCTCTGTGGTTTACCTTGACTGCTTTGTGTACCCTGGTTCAGCCTACTGAGAGCACATCACCTATCATACACTACATCAATTCAATTAATTTCTGCCACCAGTGACATTTGCTGTTGGTTGAGCAGATTATTCTAGATACTCAATCCATCCAATTCATTCTGTTCAGTGCAAGCATCTTGCCCACCAGAATGTTCAGGCCCTATTACTCCAAGTCTCCTTTACTCCATCCTTCGACCTTCTCCTTAGTCTCCTCTTGCCCCATGCTTCCTCTCTTACTGATGTACTGATTCTCTTAGGCAATTTTTTTTCACCCATCCTTCCCATGTGCCCATACCATTTCAGCATACCTTAGTTGGCCATCTCGATCTGTGAGTTATGTTGATCATGTAAGAAACGTGCAGAAGTAGTGTTAAGAAATTTAACAGAAGAGAACAATAGCCACATTATTAGATTACTGATTAAAAGACAGCTATTGATGATGGAGCAGTGGGTTGTAAACTCATAGAGATATTCAGTAAAATGGGGACATGGATTTGGAGTGAATGTAGAGGAATGCAGTGGATGGATATATACATAGGTAGGTAGCAGATATGACACTATGAAAGTAGATTACATTGATTTAATTGTTATCCACCATCAGTACTGCCCATTCATCAAGAGATCTTGATATAGAAGTACGTGTAGTGTGGTCGTCATGCAGATTTTGCCTCTCTGGTGGTAACATAAACTTAGTGTTGGTTGCATCTATTGTTTTGATGAAATGGACTAAAGCTGTTCATTGATCCATATGTACTTCAGTTTTCTTCATATTTGTTCCTTCAGCATTATGTTTTATCTCAATAAAGTAGAATGTCCTGGATTTTATTCTCCTTTTAAGACTTTAGATTATATTAATGTTTTAAAAAGAATAGAATTAGGAAATTGGAGAGAATATTTCATGCTTTTAGATCTTGTGTGAAATTCAAGGGGTAAGAAATGTTTTTTGAGAATTATGATCTGCAATTGTATTTAGATATCTCATGTTTATTATTTGAAATGTATTTATTTGCATCCGAAGAAGAGCTGCATGTGTGTGCATTTCTATATATAAGTAATTGAGATTGCAGGTAAGGAATATGAATCTCTTTAAAAAATAAGTTGCTAGGTATATGTATGGCTGTATAAGCCCATGTGTGAGCTGTGTTGTATGTTTGATGTCCTGTGTGTTTGATGTTGCAACTCGACCTACAGGCTGGGGAAGGTACGAGCCGGGGCACCCTGTATTTGTCATCACAGTCACCACCCCCTTGCTGGCCCCCCCCACCTCCCTCAGCAGCACCACGGGAGGAGAAGCGCCCATCTCATACATCTCCCTCACATTTTGAAGATGCACATGAGAGCGGCCCGTCACACAGTAAGCGTCGCTACCGAGCCAGCCCCCTCAGGTATGATGGAGGGGAAATCAAAATTAGAGGGCAATCAGAACTGAAGTACAAATATTTTTTTCTTATGATCTTACATATAACTTAAACTTACTTCAGGAACCTAGTGTATGAAGTTGCAGTCTGCTTCCTGTTATGCGTTTTGAAACTGTTCAGGGGAAACTAAATTACAATTAGATTAAGGAAGTACCTTAAGACCTCAATAAGGCTCGGATTTGGCAAAAACATGCATTGCTAATATCCCCATATTGTTCAGAAATACTCTCAACTCCTTTTTCACCAGTATTTTTTTTCATTGCATTGTTGTACAATTTTCAGCCATCTTTATCCAATTTATCTCTGGCTTAAGAAGTGAAATATTGTATGATGATGGCATTTATGGAGCTGTTAAATTCCTATCTCACCTTTTCAGTTGGGTTTTGACCTGCCGTATGCTAAGTAAAACAGGAGGAAGTTTGTCAGCTCTGTTTGCTATTGGATTTTAATTTGAAAATTTCATAATCATATGTAATACTGTTCTTATTGATACATGAATATTTGTAATTCATAGATATGCGCCCGTCAATTTCTGAAATGATAGTAAATGCTGGTGGCTAATTTCCTTTATTCTTAAGCATGATATGAATAGAATTGGACGTAGACTAGCATTAGCCATTGCCTTCCTTGGGTAAAACCCTCCATATAAGATAAGAATTATGACTTTAAAGAATGAATAAGGACTGACCAAGTGGATGCTTCCAGAAGTGTGCGTCCCAAACATCGAGACCACAGAGAGCACCGGGGCAATACTTCTCCACCTTACCCAAGTACAAGTAGTGGATGGAGTGTGACACCAGTGAACCACTCTCACCCCCACCCCCATCAACACCCACACCCTCATCCACTACCCATGTCCACATCCATCACACCTCCCCATCCCCCGGCTCTCTCCCCCCAGGTGAGTTTTCGTGTACCATTTGTGCAAGAGTCAGTGATGGTGTGCTGTCTGAACAACAGTTTTAATGAGCTATCTGAGCTAGCATTCTTCTGTATTGTTTGTAATTTAGTTTAGGATGTGTTCTTGCTAGAATTCTGGCAGGCCATGTTTTTGACAGTTTTCGTTTGCTAATCACAACAGCATTATAAAGATTTGTTTGCTTGTTGGGAGTGATCAAGTAAGTATTCAGGCTTAATAGATACATATTTACAGTAATCACTTAGTATATAAATATTACTAGGTTAAGTTTTGATGATCACCGTTATGAATAAACCCATAATAGTCTTATTTTCTGGTCAGTATTCCTTTTTAGCCTTACCACACCTCCTTCATGCAGTATGTGATCATTGCTTTGGCTATAAAAGTCAGTCACATTGTGTTGGAAGGATAAGACAGTGCCATTGGTTGTAGAGATCATTGATCACGTTTTGGATTGATTTTGTTAGTCATGCATATTTATTTATTCATTTTATTTTGCTTTGTCGCTGTCTCCCGCATTTGCAAGGTAGCGCAAGGAAACAGACGAAGGAAATGGCCCAACCCACCCCCATACACATGTATATACATACACGTCCCCACACGCAAATATACATACCCATACATCTCAATGTACACATATATATACACACACAGACATATACATATATACACATGCACACAATTTACACTGTCTGCCTTTATTCATTCCCATCGCCAACTCGTCACACATGGAATAACATCCCCCTTCCCCCTCATGTGTGCGAGGTAGCGCTAGGAAAAGACAACAAAGGCCCCATTCGTTCACACTCAGTCTCTAGCTGTCATGCAATAATGCCGGAAACCACAGCTCCCTTTCCACATCCAGGCCCCACACAACTTTCCATGGTTTACCCCAGAAGCTTCACATGCCCTGATTCAATCCATTGACAGCACGTCGACCCCGGTATACCACATCGATCCAATTCACTCTATTCCTTGCCCGCCTTTCACCCTGCTGCATGTTCAGGCCCCGATCACTCAAAATCTTTTTCACGCCATCTTTCCACCTCCAATTTGGTCTCCCACTTCTCCTCATTCCCTCCACCTCCGACACATATATCCTCTTTGTCAATCTTTCCTCACTCATTCTCTCCATGTGCCCAAACCATTTCAAAACACCCTTTTCTGCTCTCTCAACCACGCTCTTTTTATTTCCACACGTCTCTCTTACCCTTACATTACTTACTTGATCAAACCACCTCACACCACATATTGTCCTCAAACATCTCATTTCCAGCACATCCACCCTCCTGCGCACTACTCTATCCATAGCCCACGCCTCGCAATCATACAACATTGTTGGAACCACTATTCCTTCAAACATAGCCATTTTTGCTTTTGGAGATAATGTTCTCGACTTCCACACATTCTTCAAAGCTCCCAGGATTTTCGCCCCCTCCCCCACCCTGATTCACTTCCGCTTCCATGGTTCCATCCGCTGCCAGATCCACTCCCAGATATCTAAAACACTTTACTTCCTCCAGTTTTTCTCCATTTAAACTTACCTCCCAATTGACTTGACCCTCAACCCTACTTTACCTAATAACCTTGCTCTTATTCACATTTACTCTTAACTTTCTTCTTTCACACACTTTACTAAACTCAGTCACCAGCTTCTGTAGTTTCTCACATGAATCAGCCACCAGCGCTGTATCATCAACGAACAACAACTGACTCACTTCCCAAGCTCTCTCATCCCCAACAGACTGCATACTTGCCCCTCTTTCCAAAACTCTTGCATTCACCTCCATAACAACCCCATCCATAAACAAATAAAACAACTATGGAGACATCACACACCCCTGACGCAAACCTACATTCACTGAGAACCAATCACTTTCCTCTCTTCCTACACATACACATGCCTTACATCCTCGATAAAAACTTTTCACTGCTTCTAACAACTTGCCTCCCACACAATATACATGGCTATTATTATGTGATTACTTATTTGTGCAATAGAGGGAGGTAGAATTACTTACCAGAGGCTTCTTGTTTCTTAAACTTTCTTATGTTTCATACAGTTAAAGAGGAGAAGAAATTTGAAAGTAAAAGTATTTAGAGTTATGGAGGTTCTAAAAAATCTGCTTTTTAAAAAGTGGCAGGTTATAACTGTTAGGAAAGACATGAGGGGATAAAGAGCTCCAGAGCTTTGCAGTGTGGGAAAAGAAACAGATATCACAACTCACCCTTGGGTTACCAATAGCCACATAGTAATCAAGTGATGCAGTAGGCTGACAGGAATCACATGTTCTACCTAAGGGTGGGTATTCAGAGACAACTACCTGTCTGGAGCTGAAGTCAAAATATTATATCTAGAAGAGGGAAAGAGAACCAACATTGCACCACAAGGCAGTTGGGTTTTGTTTCAAGGTCAGACTGGGGAAGTTCATATTTGGATTGCTTTGGGCTCCACTCTGGCTTGCAACTATGTGGAATTAGAACCTCCCTAAATACAGACCTCTTATAATGGACAAGATCCATTCTTGCGAAATGTCCAGTAGGTGAAAAATCTGTTAAGAAGGGTCATTATAACATGGTGTCTATGGAGATGCATTTCTGAATGTCAGTTCTTAAACTAGTAAGTGCTATAGAATGGCTTCCATTGGCAAAAGTAATGGCTTTGCAGATGTTATTTTGGTGTTTGATAAATGAAACAAAGCAAAAACATTGTTAACACAAAGACATGAAACTAAATTTAATGAACATTAACTAGTTTATCTTAGCTTGCATTGTTATCAGTCATCACTGCCATACTCTGGCAGTGCACCAACACTTTCTGGCTTGCTGTCCATCATTTTCTAAGGCTTATTCTTTATTTAGGAAAAAATTTTGCAACTTAGTGTGTATTCTTTCAATGGTTGAGAAAGCTAATCCAGGTGAATGACCTACATATGCCTGACACTTGCTTGCCTCAATCTTGCATATCACTTGCATCTTTAAATGTATAGTAATTACTTTCCTGGGCACCTTGAATGCTTTGCCTGTAATTGCTTTTGCTGGCTGTTTCCCAGACATGATAAGTTTGAAAGGTTCCCTAAATACATAGTAGATAGTTAAAAAGATAGCGACTGAGACTGATGCGAATTATGGCTGGCAGTACACATCTAGCTTAGAGAATGTAAACAAAGATGGCAGCAGATATACCTTTTGGTTATTTTTCTTCTTCTTTTGATGGATTTGACCGATTTGGTGAAGAGAGACAATGTTTTGAAAGCCTTTCATAAGATGAAATGTGGCAGGGTGGCTGGAGTGGATGGTATTGTAGTTGAATTTCTTGAGAAAGGAGGTAACTGTGTAGAAATTTTAGTGTATGTAATTACTATTAATGTATTACAGGAGAGAATTTTACTTTTGTTTTACCCTGTCTCTTGACCTTATGTATGTGAACCATGGCTTTACTCCTTTATATGTATACCCATATACCCACACACACACACACACACACACACACACACACACCTAGCCTGTGGATCATGGTGATGGGCCCGAGGATTAGTTGAATGCATGTATTATGACACTTTGTAAAGGCAAGGCAGATGAAGATGAAGGTTTGAACTATGTGGTATAACTCTGATTAGTGTATCTGGTAACTTGTATGAGAGAGTAGTGATTGAGAGGGTGAAAGCTAGTGTATAACATCAGATTGGTGAGGAACATTATGGTCTCTGGAGTGGTAAAGGGTATGTGGATCATGTGTTTTCTGTAAATAATTTGTGTGAGAAATACTTAGATTTACAGAAGGCTTTGTTCGTGGCATTTTTTGAAATTGGAGAAAGTAAATGATGTGGTTGATAGAGATGCCTTGTAGAAGACCTTATGAATATATGGTGTGGGAGTTAAGCTATAGAAGCAACGAGAAGCTTTTGAAAAGAGCATAAGACATGTTTACAAGTAGATGGAAAGGAGAGTGAGTGGTTCCACATATAGGTTGGTCTGTAGCAGGGGTGTGTAATGTCACCAAGGCTATTTAGTTGCTTTTGCATGGGCTAGTGAGGGAGTTAGATACAAGGGTCGTGGAGAGGGGGCAAATTTGCGGTCTGTAAGGGGTGAGGGGGGGCCGGAAGTGAGTAGTTGTTTGCTGATGACACAAATGGTGGCAGATTTGAGTGAGAAATGGTAGAAGTTGATGTATGAGTAGGGGAGAGTGTGTGAAGGGAGGAAGTTGAGAGTAAATGTGAATAAAAGCAAGGTTATTAGGTTTAGCAGAGCAGAGGAACATGTTAACTGCAATATGAGTGTAAGTAGGAAAAAAGTTTGAAGAAGTAAAGCGTTTTAGATATCTAGGAGTGGACACGGCAGCAATTTGAACCATGTTGGGTGAGGGGCTGAAGGTTCTTAGAGCATTGAGGAATGTGTGGAAAGAGGTCATTATCTGGGAGGGCAAAATTTGGCATTTTTCAAGGTATGATAGTTCCAGCAATTTCTTATGGATGCAGTGCATGGGCAGTATAGATGAAGATGTGCAGAGCTGGGTGGATATGTTGGAAATGAGATATTTGAAGAGAGTATATGTTGTAAGATGGTTTAAGTAATGAAAGAAAGAGATGATAAGAGTGTGGTTGAAAGAACTAAAGAGGGTGTGCATTTGGACATAATGAGAGAAGGAGTGAGGAGATGTTGAGAAAGAGGATATATGTGTCTGAAATGAATGGCAAAGGGAGTAGGGGTAGACCCTACCTTATACCTCTGTAATTTGAACACTCACCTTTATCCCCTTTGCCTTTGTACAATGGCACTATTCGTGCATTCTGCCAATCCTCAGGCACTTCGCCATGAACCATACATATATTGAATATCCTCGCAAACCAGTCAACAACACAGTCACCCCCTTTTTTAATAAATTCCACAGCAATACCATCCAAACCTGCTGCCTTGCCAGCTTTCATCTTCCGCAAAGCTTTCACTACCTCTTCTCTGTTTACCAAATCATTCTCCCTGACCCTCTCACTTCACACACCACCTCAACCAAAACACCCTATATCTGCCACTCTATCATCAAACACATTCAACAAACCTGTAAATTACTCACTTCACCTCCCTCTCACTTCACTACTACTTGTTATTACCTCACCATTTGCCCCCTTCACCGATGTTCCCATTTGTTCTCTTGTCTTACGCACCTTATTTACCTCCTTCCAAAACATCTTTTTGTTTTCCATAAAATTTGTTGATACTCTATCACCCTGGGGATAGGGGAGAAAGAATACTTCCGACGCATTCCCCATGTGTCGTAGAAGGCAACTAAAGGATAAGGGAGCGGGGAGCTAGAAACCCTCCCCTCCTTGTATTTTAACTTTCTAATAGGGGAAACAGAAGGAGTCACGTGGGGAGTGCTCATCCTCCTCGAAGACTCAGATTGGGGTGTCCAAATGTGTGTGGATGTAACCACGATGAGAAAAAAGGAGAGATAGGTAGTATGTTTGAGGAAAAGGACCTGGATGTTTTGGCTCTTGAGTGCAACAAAGCTCAAGGGTAAAGGAGAAGAGTGGTTTGGAAATGTCTTGGGAGTAAAGTCAGAGGTTGGTGAGAGGACAAGAGCAAAGGAAGGAGTAGCACTACTCCTGAAACAGGAGTTGTGGGAGTATGTGATAGAGTGTAAGAAAGTAAACTCTAGATTGATATGGGTAAAACTGAAAGTGGATGGAGAGAGATGGGTGATTATTGTTGCCTATGCACCTGGTCATGAGAAGAAAGATCATGAGAAGCAAGTATTTTGGGAGCAGCTGAGTGAGTGTGTTAGCAGCTTTGATGGATGAGAGCGGGTTATAGTGATGGTTGATTTAAATGCAAAGGTGAGTAATGTGGCAGTTGACGGTATAATTGGTGTGCATAGGGTGTTCAGTGTTGTAAATGGAAATGGTGAAGAGCTTGTAGATTTGTGTGCTGAAAAAGGACTGGTGATTGGGAAAACCTGGTTTAAAAAGAGATATATACATAAGTATATGTATGTAAGTAGGAGAGATGGCCAGAGAGCATTATTGGATTACGTGTTAATTGATTGTCACTTGAAAGAGAGACTTTTGGATGTTAATGTGCTGAGAGGGGCAACTGGAGGGATGTCTGATCATTATCTTGTGGAGGTGAAGGTGGAGATTTGTAGAGGTTTTCAGAAAAGAAGAGAGAATGTTGGGGTGAAGAGAGTGGTGAGAGTAAGTGAGCTAGGAAAGGAGACTTGTGTGAGGAAGTACCAGGAGAGATTGAGTGCAGAATGGAAAAAGGTGAGAGCAAATGACGTAAGGGGAGTGGAGGAGGAATGGGATGTATTTAGGAAAGCAGCGATGGCTTGTTTAAAAGATGCTTGTGGCATGAGAAGTGTGGGAGGTGGACAGATTAGGAAGGGTAGTCAGTGGTGGGATGAAGAAGCAAGATTGTTAGTAAAAGGGAAGAGAGAGGCATTTGGATGATTTTTGCAGGGAAATAGTGCAAATGACTGGGAGATGTACAAGAGAAAGAGGCAAGAGGTCAAGAGAAAGGTGCAAGAGATGAAAAAGAGGGCAAATGAGAGTTGGGGTGAGAGATCATTATATATGTGGTTTCAGAAGTGGTAGAGGATGTGTGGATCAGGTGTTTGCTTTGAAGAATGTATGTGAGAAATACTTAGAAAAGCAAATGGATTTGTATGTAGCATTTATGGATCTGGAGAAGGCATATGATAGAGTTGATAGAGATGCTCTGTGGAAGGTATTAAGAATATATGGTGTGGGAGGAAAGTTGTTAGAAGCAGTGAAAAGTTTCTATCGAGGATGTAAGGCATGTGTATGTGTAGGAAGAGAGGAAAGTGATTGGTTCTCAGTGAATGTAGGTTTGCGGCAGGGGTGTGTGATGTCTCCATGGTTGTTTAATTTGTTTATGGATGGGGTTGTTAGGGAGGTAAATGCAAGAGTTTTGGAAAGAGGGGCAAGTATGAAGTCTGTTGGGGATGAGAGAGCTTGGGAAGTGAGTCAGTTGTTGTTTGCTGATGACACAGCGCTGGTGGCTGATTCATGTGAGAAACTGCAGAAGCTGGTGACTGAGTTTGGTAAAGTGTGTGGAAGAAGAAAGTTAAGAGTAAATGTGAATAAGAGCAAGGTTATTAGGTACAGTAGGGTTGAGGGTCAAGTCAATTGGGAGGTGAGTTTGAATGGAGAAAAACTGGAGGAAGTGAAGTGTTTTAGATATCTGGGAGTGGATCTGGCAACGGATGGAACCATGGAAGCGGAAGTGGATCATAGGGTGGGGGAGGGGGCGAAAATTCTGGGAGCCTTGAAGAATGTGTGGAAGTCGAGAACATTATCTCGGAAAGCAAAAATGGGTATGTTTGAAGGAATAGTGGTTCCAACAATGTTGTATGGTTGCGAGGCGTGGGCTATGGATAGAGTTGTGCGCAGGAGGATGGATGTGCTGGAAATGAGATGTTTGAGGACAATGTGTGGTGTGAGGTGGTTTGATCGAGTGAGTAACGTAAGGGTAAGAGAGATGTGTGGAAATAAAAAGAGCGTGGTTGAGAGAGCAGAAGAGGGTGTTTTGAAGTGGTTTGGGCACATGGAGAGGATGAGTGAGGAAAGATTGACCAAGAGGATATATGTGTCGGAGGTGGAGGGAACAGGGAGAAGAGGGAGACCAAATTGGAGGTGGAAAGATTGAGTGAAAAAGATTTTGTGTGATCGGGGCCTGAACATGCAGGAGGGTGAAAGGAGGGCAAGGAATAGAGTGAATTGGAGCGATGTGGTATACCGGGGCTGACGTGCTGTCAGTGGATTGAATCAAGGCATGTGAAGCGTCTGGGGTAAACCATGGAAAGCTGTGTAGGTATGTATATTTGCGTGTGTGGACGTATGTATATACATGTGTATGGGGGGGGTTGGGCCATTTCTTTCGTCTGTTTCCTTGCGCTACCTCGCAAACGCGGGAGACAGCGACAAAGTATAAAAAAAAAAAAATATATATATATATATATATATATATATATATATATATATATATATATATATATATATATATATATATAATGAGCCGGGGCATGTGAAGCGTCTGGGGTAAGCCATGGAAGGTTGTGTGGGGCCTGGATGTGGAAAGGGAGCTGTGGTTTCGATGCATTGTTGCATGACTGCTGGAGACTGAGAGTGAACGAGTGGGGCCCTTGGTGTCTTTTCCTACCTCTACCTCGCACACATTAGGGGGGGAGGGGGATGTTATTCCATGTGTGGCGGGGTGGCGATGGGAACGAGTAGGGGCAGACAGTGTGAATTGTGTACATGTGTATATGTGTATATGTCTGTGTGCGTATTTGTATGTGTACATTGAGATGTATAGGTGTGTATGTTTGCGTGTGTGGACGTGTGTGTGTGTGCATGTGTGTGTGGGCGGGTTGAGCCATTCTTTCGTCTGTTTCCTTGCGCTGCCTCGCTAGCGTGGGAGACAACGACAAAGCAAAATAAATGAATAATATATATATATATATATATATATATATATATGGGAGTGGATCTGTCAGCGGATGGAACCATGGAAGCGGAAGTGGATCATAGGGTGGGGGAGGGGGCGAAAATTTTGGGAGCCTTGAAAAATGTGTGGAAGTGGAAAACATTATCCCGGAAAGCAAAAATGGGTATGTTTGAAGGAATAGTGGTTCCAACAATGTTGTATGGTTGCGAGGCGTGGGCTATGGATAGAGTTGTTCGCAGGAGGATGGATGTGCTGGAAATGAGATGTTTGAGGACAATGTGTGGTGTGAGGTGGTTTGATCGAGTAAGTAACGTAAGGGTAAGAGAGATGTGTGGAAATAAAAAGAGCGTGGTTGAGAGAGCAGAAGAGGGTGTTTTGAAATGGTTTGGGCACATGGAGAGAATGAGTGAGGAAAGATTGACCAAGAGGATATATGTGTCGGAGGTGGAGGGAACGAGGAGAAGAGGGAGACCATATTGGAGGTGGAAAGATGGAGTGAAAAGGATTTTGTGTGATCGGGGCCTGAACATGCAGGAGGGTGAAAGTAGGGCAAGGAATAGAGTGAATTGGAGCGATGTGGTATACAGGGGTTGACGTGCTGTCAGTGGATTGAATCAAGGCATGTGAAGCGTCTGGGGTAAACCATGGAAAGCTGTGTAGGTATGTATATTTGCGTGTGTGGACGTGTGTATGTACATGTGTATGGGGGGGGTTGGGCCATTTCTTTCGTCTGTTTCCTTGCGCTACCTCGCAAACGCGGGAGACAGCGACAAAGTATAAAAAAAAAAAAAAAAAATATATATATGTGTGTGTATATGTATATATATATATATATATATATATATATATATATATATTATCCCTGGGGATAGGGGAGAAAGAATACTTCCCACGTATTCCCTGCGTGTCGTAAAAGGCGACTAAAAGGGAAGGGAGCGGGGGGCTGGAAATCTTCCCCTCATTTTTTTTTTTTTTTTTTTTTTTTTTTTTTTTTTTTTAAAAAGGAAGGAACAGAGAAGGGAGCTGGGTGAGGATGTTTCCTCAGAGGCCCAGTCCTCTGTTCTTAACGCTACCTCGCTGAGGCGGGAAATGGTGAATAGTATGAAAGAAAAGATATATATATATATATATATATATATATATATATTTATTTTTTTTTTTTTTTTTTTTTTTTTATACTTTGTCGCTGTCTCCTGCGTTTGCGAGGTAGCGTAAGGAAACAGACGAAAGAAATGGCCCAACCCCCCCCCATACACATGTACATACACACGTCCACACACGCAAATATACATACCTACACAGCTTTCCTTGGTTTACCCCGGACGCTTCACATGCCTTGATTCAATCCACTGACAGCACGTCAACCCCTGTATACCACATCGCTCCAATTCACTCTATTCCTTGCCCTCCTTTCACCCTCCTGCATGTTCAGGCCCCGATCACACAAAATCCTTTTCACTCCATCTTTCCACCTCCAATTTGGTCTCCCTCTTCTCCTCGTTCCCTCCACCTCCGACACATATATCCTCTTGGTCAATCTTTCCTCACTCATTCTCTCCATGTGCCCAAACCATTTCAAAACACCCTCTTCTGCTCTCTCAACCACACTCTTTTTATTTCCACACATCTCTCTTACCCTCACGTTACTTACTCGATCAAACCACCTCACACCACACATTGTCCTCAAACATCTCATTTCCAGCACATCCATCCTCCTGCGCACAACTCTATCCATAGCCCACGCCTCGCAACCATACAACATTGTTGGAACTACTATTCCTTCAAACATACCCATTTTTGCTTTCCGGGATAATGTTCTCGACTTCCACACATTTTTCAAGGCTCCCAAAATTTTCGCCCCCTCCCCCACCCTATGATCCACTTCTGCTTCCATGGTTCCATCCGCTGACAGATCCACTCCCAGATATCTAAAACACTTCACTTCCTCCAGTTTTTCTCCATTCAAACTCACCTCCCAATTGACTTGACCCTCAACCCTACTGTACCTAATAACCTTGCTCTTATTCACATTTACTCTTAACTTTCTTCTTCCACACACTTTACCAAACTCCGTCACCAGCTTCTGCAGTTTCTCTCATGAATCCGCCACCAGCGCTGTATCATCAGCGAACAACAACTGACTCACTTCCCAAGCTCTCTCATCCCCAACAGACTTCATACTTGCCCCTCTTTCCAAGACTCTTGCATTTACCTCCCTAACAACCCCATCCATAAACAAATTAAACAACCATGGAGACATCACACACCCCTGCCGCAAACCTACATTCACTGAGAACCAATCACTTTCCTCTCTTCCTACACGTACACATGCCTTACATCCTCGATAAAAACTTTTCACTGCTTCTAACAACTTGCCTCCCACACCATATATTCTTAATACCTTCCACAGAGCATCTCTATCAACTCTATCATATGCCTTCTCCAGATCCATAAATGCTACATACAAATCCATTTGCTTTTCTAAGTATTTCTCACATACATTCTTCAAAGCAAACACCTGATCCACACATCCTCTACCACTTCTGAAACCACACTGCTCTTCCCCAGTCTGATGCTCTGTGCATGCCTTCACCCTCTCAATCAATACCCTCCCATATAATTTACCAGGAATACTCAACAAACTTATACCTCTGTATATATATATATATATATATATATATATATATATATATATATATATATATATATATATATATATATCTTCTTTCTTTTAAACTATTCGCCATTTCCCGCATTAGCGAGGTAGCGTTAAGAACAGAGGACTGGGCCTTTTTTGGAATATCCTCACCTGGCCCCACTCTGTTCCTTCTTTTGGAAAATTAAGAAAAAAATGAGAGGGGAGGATTTCCAGCCCCACGCTCCCTCCCCTTATAGTCACCTTCTACGACACGTAGGGAATACGTGGGAAGTATTCTTACTCCCCTGTCCCCAAGGATGGAAACATGGAAGCGGAAGTGGATCATAGGGTGGGGGAGGGGGCGAAAATTCTGGGAGCCTTGAAGAATGTGTGGAAGTCGAGAACATTATCTCTGAAAGCAAAAATGGGTATGTTTGAAGGAATAGTGGTTCCAACAATGTTGTATGGTTGCGAGGCGTGGACTATGGATAGAGTTGTGCGCAGGAGGATGGATGTGCTGGAAATGAGATGTTTGAGGACAATGTGTGGTGTGAGGTGGTTTGATCGAGTAAGTAACGTAAGGGTAAGAGAGATGTGTGGAAATAAAAAGAGCGTGGTTGAGAGAGCAGAAGAGGGTGTTTTGAAATGGTTTGGTCACATGGAGAGAATGAGTGAGGAAAGATTGACCAAGAGGATATATGTGTCGGAGGTGGAGGGAACGAGGAGAAGAGGGAGACCAAATTGGAGGTGGAAAGATGGAGTGAAAAAGATTTTGTGTGATCGGGGCCTGAACATGCAGGAGGGTGAAAGGAGGGCAAGGAATAGAGTGAATTGGAGCGATGTGGTATACCGGGGTTGACGTGCTGTCAGTGGATTGAATCAAGGCATGTGAAGCGTCTGGGGTAAACCATGGAAAGCTGTGTAGGTATGTATATTTGCGTGTGTGGACGTATGTATATACATGTGTATGGGGGTGGGTTGGGCCATTTCTTTCGTCTGTTTCCTTGCGCTACCTCGCAAACGCGGGAGACAGCGACAAAGCAAAAAAAAAAAAAATATATATATATATATATATATATATATATATATATATATATATATATAATCAGCTGGTGGCTGATTCATGTGAGAAACTGCATAAGCTGGCGACTGAGTTTGGTAAAGTGTGTTAAAGAAGAAAGTTAAGGGTAAATGTGAATAAGAGCAAGGTTATTAGGTACAGTAGGGTTGAGGGTCAAGTCAGTTGGGAGGTAAGTTTGAATGGAGAAAAACTGGAGGAAATAAAGTGTTTTAGATATCTGGGAGTGGATCTGGCAGCGGATGGAACCATGGAAGCAGAAGTGAATCATAGGGTGGGGAAGGGGGCGAAAATCCTGGGAGCCTTGAAGAATGTGTGGAAGTCGAGAACATTATCTCGGAAAGCAAAAATGGGTATGTTTGAAGGAATAGTGGTTCCAACAATGTTGTATGGTTGCGAGGCGTGGGCTATAGATAGAGTTGTGCGCAGGAGGGTGAATGTGCTGGAAATAAGATGTTTAAGGATGATGTGTGGTGTGAGGTGGTTTGATCAAGTAAGTAATGTAAGAAGGGTAAGAGAGATGTGTGGAAATAAGAAGAGCGTGGTTGAGAGAGCTGAAGAGGGTGTTTTGAAATGGTTTGGGCACATGGAGAGAATGAGTGAGGAAAGATTGACAAAGAGGATATATGTGTCAGAGGTGGAAGGAACGAGGAGAAGTGGGAGACCAAATTGGAGGTGGAAAGATGGAGTGAAAAAGATTTTGAGTGATCGGGGCCTGAACATGCAGGAGAGTGAAAGGCGGGCAAGGAATAGAGTGAATTGGATCGACGTGGTATACCAAGGTCGACATGCTGTCAATGGATTGAATCAGGGCATGTGAAGCATCTGGGGTAAACCGTGAAAAGTTGTGTGGGGCCTGGATGTGGAAAGGGAGCTGTGGTTTCGGGCATTATTGCATGACAGCTAGAGACTGAGTTTGAACGAATGTGGCCTTTGTTGTCTTTTCCTGGCGCTATCTCGCACACATGAGGGGGAAGGGGGATGTTATTCCAAGTGTGGCGAGGTGGCGATGGGAATGAATAAAGGCAGACAGTGTAAATTGTGTGCATGTGTATATATGTATGTGTCTGTGTGTGTATATATGTGTACATTGAGATGTATAGGTATGTATATTTGCGTGTGTGGACGTGTATGTATATACATGTGTATGTGGGTGGGTTAGGCCATTTCTTTTGTCTGTTTCCTTGCGCTACCTCGCAAACGCGGGAGACAGCGACAAAGCAAAATAAAAAATAGAATATTTATTTTATTTATATATTATACTTTGTTGCTGTCTCCTGTGTTAGCGAGGTAGCACAAGGAAACAGATGAAAGAATGACCCAACCCACCCACATACAAATGTATATACATACATGTCCACACACGCACACATACATACCTATACATTTCAACGTATTGATTGAGAGGGTGAAGGCATGTACAGAGCATCAGATTGGGGAAGAGCAGTGTGGTTTCAGAAGTGGTAGAGGATGTGTGGATCAGGTGTTTGCTTTGAAGAATGTATGTGAGAAATACTTAGAAAAGCAAATGGATTTGTATGTAGCATTTATGGATCTGGAGAAGGCATATGATAGAGTTGATAGAGATGCTCTGTGGAAGGTATTAAGAATATATGGTGTGGGAGGCAAGTTGTTAGAAGCAGTGAAAAGTTTTTATCGAGGATGTCAGGCATGTGTACGTGTAGGAAGAGAGGAAAGTGATTGGTTCTCAGTGAATGTAGGTTTGCGGCAGGGGTGTGTGATGTCTCCATGGTTGTTTAATTTGTTTATGGATGGGGTTGTTAGGGAGGTGAATGCAAGAGTTTTGGAAAGAGGGGCAAGTATGAAGTCTGTTGGGGATGAGTGAGCTTGGGAAGTGAGTCAGTTGTTGTTCGCTGATGATACAGCGCTGGTGGCTGATTCATGTGAGAAACTGCAGAAGCTGGTGACTGAGTTTGGTAAAGTGTGTGAAAGAAGAAAGTTAAGAGTAAATGTGAATAAGAGCAAGGTTATTAGGTACAGTAGGGTTGAGGGTCAAGTCAATTGGGAGGTGAGTTTGAATGGAGAAAAACTGGAGGAAGTGAAGTGTTTTAGATATCTGGGAGTGGATCTGGCAGCGGATGGAAACATGGAAGCGCAAGTGGATCATAGGGTGGGGGAGGGGGCAAAAATTCTGGGAGCCTTGAAGAATGTGTGGAAGTCGAGAACATTATCTCTGAAAGCAAAACTGGGTATGTTTGAAGGAATAGTGGTTCCAACAATGTTGTATGGTTGCGAGGCGTGGACTATGGATAGAGTTGTGCGCAGGAGGATGGATGTGCTGGAAATGAGATGTTTGAGGACAATATGTGGTGTGAGGTGGTTTGATCGAGTAAGTAACGTAAGGGTAAGAGAGATGTGTGGAAATAGAAAGAGCATGGTTGAGAGAGCAGAAGAGGGTGTTTTGAAATGGTTTGGTCACATGGAGAGAATGAGTGAGGAAAGATTGACCAAGAGGATATATGTGTCAGAGGTGGAGGGAACGAGGAGAAGAGGGAGACCAAATTGGAGGTGGAAAGATGGAGTGAAAAAGATTTTGTGTGATCGGGGCCTGAACATGCAGGAGGGTGAAAGGAGGGCAAGGAATAGAGTGAATTGGAGCGATGTGGTATACCGGGGTTGACGTGCTGTCAGTGGATTGAATCAGGGCATGTGAAGCGTCTGGGGTAAACCATGGAAAGCTGTGTAGGTATGTATATTTGCGTGTGTGGACGTATGTATATACATGTGTATGGGGGTGGGTTGGGCCATTTCTTTCGTCTGTTTCCTTGCGCTACCTCGCAAACGCGGGAAACAGCGACAAAGCAAAAAAAAAAAAAAAAAAAACATATATATATATATATATATATATATATATATATATATATATATATATATATATATATATATATATACATACATACAAAGACATATACATATATACACATGTACATAAGTCATACTTGCTGCTCTTATTCATTCCTGTCGCCATCCTGCCACACATGAAATGACAACCCCCCTCCCCCCGCACACACGCGAGGTAGCACTAGGAAAAGACAACAAAGGCCACATTCTTTCACAGTCAGTCTCTAGCTGTCATGTATAATGCAACAAAATCACAGCTCCCTTTCCTCATCCAGGCCCCACAAAACTTAACATTTTTACCCCAGACGCTTCACATGCCCAGGTTCAATCCATTGATAGCACGTCGACCTTGGTATACCACATCGTTCCAATTCACTTTATTCCTTGCACACCTGTCACCCTCCTGTATGCTCAGTTCCCGATTGCTCAAAGTACGTAACTGCTGTTTCCTGTGTCAGCAAGGTAGCACAAGGAAACAGATGAATAATGGCCCAGCCACCCACATACACATAAATATACATAAACGCCTATACACATACATATACATTTCATTGTATGCATACATATATATATATATATACAGAGACATGTACAGATATTCACATGTACATATTCATATACTTGCTGCCTTCATCCAATCCCATTGCCACCCTGCCACACATGAAATAGCATCCCCCCCTTTCCCCCTCCTCCATTGAGGTAGCACTAGGAAAAGACAAAAAGGCCACAGTTCACACTCAGTCTCTAGCTGTCATGTGTAATGCACCGAAACCACTGATCCCTTTCCACATCCAGGCCCCACACACCTTTCCATGGTTTACACCAGATGCTTCACATGCCCTGGTTCAGTCCATTGACAGCACATTGACTTTGGTAAACCACATTGTTCTCATTCACCCTATTCTTTGCACACCTTTCACCCTCCTGTATGTTCAGGCCCTGATCGCTCAAAATCTTTTTCACTCCATCCTTCCACCTCCAATTTAGTCTCCTGCTTCTCCTCATTCCCTCCACCTCTGACATATATACCCTCTTTGTCTTTTGTCAATGTTTCCTTACTCATTCTTTCCATGTGTCCAAACCATTTCAACACACCCTCTTCTGCTCTCTCAACCGCACTCTTTTTATTATTCCACATCTCTCTTGCTCTTTCATTACTTACTCGATCAAACCACCTTACACCACATATTGTCCTCAAACTTCTCATTTCCAACACATCCACCCTCCTCCGCACAACCCTATCTATAGCCCATGCCTCATAAGCATATAACATTGTTGGAACCACTATTCCCTCAAACATACCCAGTTTTGCTTTCCGAGATATTGTTCTCACCTTCCACACATTCTTCATCACTCCTAGAACCTTCACCCCCTCTTCCACCGTGTGACTCACTTCCATGGGTCCATCCACTGCTAAGTCCGCTCCCAGATATCTAAAACACTTCACTTCACTTCCAGTTTTTCTCCATTCAAACTTACATCCCAGTTATCTTGTCCCTTAACCCTACTGAACCTAATAACCTTGCTTTTATTCTCATTTATTCTCAACTTCTCCTTTCACACTCTTTTCCAGACTCAGCCACTAACTTCTGCAGTTTCTCACTCAAATCACCCTCCAGAGCTGTATCATTGGCAAACAACAACTTACTCTTTTCCCAGGCCCTCTCATCCCTAGCAGACTGCATATTCACCCCTCTCTCCAAAACTTGCATTTATCTCCTTAACCACCCCATCCATAAACAAATTAAACAACCATGAGGACATCACACACCCCTGCTGCAGACCGACATTCACTGGGAACCAATCACTCTCCTCTCTTCCTACTCTTACACATGTCTGACATCCTTGGTAAAAGCTTTTCACTGCTTCTAGCAACTTACCTTCCATATCATATACTCTTAAAACCTTCCACAAAGCATCTTTATCAACCTTGTCATATTAACCCTGGGGATAGGGGAGAAAGAATACATCCCTTGTATTCCATGTGTGTTGAAGGCGACTAAAAGGGGAGGGAGCAAGGGCTGGAAATCCTCCCCTCCCGTTTTTAATTTTCCAAGTTAAGGAACAGAGAAGGGGACCAAGTGAGGATGTTTCCTCTAAGGCTCACTCCTCTGTTCATAATGCTTCCTCACTAACATGGGAAATGGCAAATATGTATGAAAAAAGATATCTTCCTTTATAATTTGAAGATGAATGTTACATTAAGTTTTGATTAGATTGTGGCCCATGTTTCAGGCAGGACCTTCTCAGCCACCTGATGAAGAGGAGGAGGAGGAGAATGATCATAGTGGTTACAACAGTGGAGATGAATATGAGCCATTTGGTTGGAACCTCACAGCTGAGCAGTGGGCAGAAGTAAGTCAATCATTACTCATTTTTTTTATTGTATAGTAGTCATTTCTTATGTATGATAAAACTGAAGAGAAAGAATCACCAAGAGAATGTTTACAGGTAAAGTAAATGGTTGGTGCTTAGAGCAGTAGGAAAGGTTTGGGAATGTCTGTGGGGCAAAGTCAGGGGATATTTTAAGGATGAGAGCTAAGGAGATGATGCTAAAGGAGAAGTTGTTGGATTGTATGAAAAAGTGTGAGGGAGTGAGCCCCAGTCCAATGTGGGTAAAAATTGAAGTGGATTACTAAATATTGGTGATTTTTAGCATTTATGCACCCGGAAATGAGAGGACCAATGCCGAGAGAGTCTTGGGAGGAGCAGAGTGAGTATGCCCGTAGTTTTGATGCAATGGATCAATTACTAGTGGTTTGATTTGAATGGAAAAGTGTGTAATATGGCAGTTGAGGATATTGGGTGGCATGGGGTACCCAATGATGTGAATGAAAATAATGAACAGCTTGTGGATTTGTGTTCAGAAAAAGGACTGTATTGAGAATACGTGGTTTAAGAAGAGGGATATACACAATTATACATGGATGTGTGGGGATGGTAGAAAGCAAGCTGTAAAAATTATTTTGATAGGCATGCAGAGGAGAGACTCTTGGATGTGAATATTCTAAGAGGAGGCTGCTGGTGAGATGTATGATCATTGCATGGCAGGGATAGGAGTGAAGGTTTGTTGAGGCTTCAGGAAAAGAGGAAGAGGGATAGGGAAAGTGACTGAGCATGGGAAAGAGGCTTTTGTGAAGAGAAAGTAGGAGATAGTGTAGAATGGCAATTGATGATGAAAATGAAGCAAGGGCATGGGATGGGGTATAGTTAGGGAAGCTCTGCTTACATGTGTGAGACCTGTATTGCATGTAGAAGTTGAGAGATGAATAGGTGACAAAGGGGAGTGAGTGGTTGGATGAGGAAGTTTATTTGTTAGTGGAAGAGAAAAGAGAGGTGGATGCGCATCCTTTTCAGGTAAGGTGTGCTAGTTCTTGGAAGATCTTATCTATTTATCTCTATCTCTGACACCTGTTTCCTCCAGGTACTCCCATTAAGGGAGTATCCTTGGTAAAAGAGTCTCCACCTATCCTGTCCTTACATGCTTCCCTTGCGCACACTTTTCCATGCATACTTCCACTATTTTTCTCCCTCTAGTACTCTTCCACTGTATTTCCCAATGTTATATTTGCCTCGTACATCAACCCTCTACTTGTTCTGTCTGTGCCGTCCTTGTAAACTCTCCATCTTGCATTTTTTCCACTTGCCCAAACCTCCTCAAAGTGTTACATATCATCCACCCTACTACTGTACTATTCATCCCTTTGCATTCCCTGCCACAGCATCTCTCTCATACACCCCCTCATTTCTTTCTCCATTCCAGTCATACCACATATTCTCTCAAATAGCTCCTTTCCACTGTCTGAATTCTTGACATCTGTGACTCAATGTATGTCCATGTTTCAGGGAAGGGAGATCTGTGTTGTCCTTTGATCCTTTCTTTATTTCTGTGCGTACTCCTCACCCTTCATTATTCTGTTAAGGAACTCAATGACTCTTCTATCATGTACTGCTCTCATCCTTATCTCTCCTTCCATATCACCAAACTCAATGATGATAGCTCTTAAATACTTAATTCTGTCACCTCTTCCAGTCTTTCTTCCCTCATATATGTAACAGTTTTGTACACTTTCTTTTCTCACTCTATAGGGCTTTGCAAAATGTATACTTTCACTCTGTTTCCCTTCAAACATGATTATCTTACTCTTAATTGCATTTACCTTCAATCACTTATGCTTACACACATTATAAGATGCTTGCACCTTCTGCAACTCCTCTTCGCTCTTCGCAAAACAGCACTGTATTATCTTCAAACAGGCTTGTCGTTAGCCACCATACTTCACTGTCACTTTCATCTCTTTTATCATTCCTTCCATATATATATATTGAACCAGGGCATGTGAAGCATCTTGGGTAAACCATGGAAAGTTCTGTGGGGCCGGGATGTGGAAAGGGAGCTGTGGTTTTGGTGCATTATACATGAGAGCTAGAGACTGAGTGTGAATGAA
This sequence comes from Panulirus ornatus, assembly GCF_036320965.1. Classification (NCBI taxonomy): domain Eukaryota; kingdom Metazoa; phylum Arthropoda; class Malacostraca; order Decapoda; family Palinuridae; genus Panulirus; species Panulirus ornatus. Next base: position 93,442,588 of record NC_092225.1, read on the forward strand.
TGTGGCCTTTGTTGTCTCTTCCTAGCGCTACCTCATGCACATGCGGGGGAGGGGGGGGTTATTTCATGAATGGCGGGGTGGCGACAGGAATAAATAAGGGCAGACAGTATGAATTATGTACATGTGTATATATGTATATGTCTGTGTGTGTATATGTATGTATACATTGAGATGTATAGATATGTATATGTGCGTGTGTGGACGTGTATGTATATACATATGTATGTGTGTGGGTTGGGCCATTCTTTCATCTGTTTCCTTGCGCTACCTCGCTAACGTGGGACACGGCGACAAATTATGATAAATAGATTATTTTTTTTTTTATTTTGCTTTGTCGCTGTCTCCCGCGTTAGCGAGGTAGCGCAAGGAAACAGACGAAAAAATGGCCCAACCCACCCACATTCACATGTATATACATACATGTCCACACACGCAAATATACATAACTATACATCTCAATGTATACATATATATACACACAGACATATACATATATACACATGTACATAATTCATACTGTCTGCCCTTATTCATTCCTATTGCCACCTCGCCACACATGGAATAACAACCCCCTCCCCCCTCATGTGTGCGAGATAGCGCTAGGAAAAGACAACAAAGGTCCCATTCGCTCACACTCAGTCTCTAGCTGTCATGTAATAATGCACCGAAACCATATCTCCCTTTCCACATCCAGGCCCCACAGAACTTTCCATGGTTTACCCCAGACGCTTCACATGCCCTGGTTCAATCCATTGACAGCGCGTCAACCCCCAGTATACCACATCATTCCAATTCACTCTATATCTTGCACGCCTTTCACCCTCCTGCATGTTCAGGCCCCAATCACTCAAAATCTTTTTCACTCCATCTTTCCACCTCCAAATTGGAGGTGGAAATAAATAAATAGATATACAGCTGGTGGCTGATTCATGTGAGAAACTGCAGAAGCTGGTGACTGAGTTTGGTAAAGTGTGTGAAAGAAGAAAGTTAAGAGTAAATGTGAATAAGAGCAAGGTTATTAGGTACAGTAGGGTTGAGGGTCAAGTCAATTGGGAGGTGAGTTTGAATGGAGAAAAACTGGAGGAAGTGAAGTGTTTTAGATATCTGGGAGTGGATCTGGCAGCGGATGGAACCATGGAAGCGGAAGTGGATCATAGGGTGGGGGAGGGGGCGAAGATTCTGGGAGCCTTGAAGAATGTGTGGAAGTCGAGAACATTATCTCGGAAAGCAAAAATGGGTATGTTTGAAGGAATAGTGGTTCCAACAATGTTGTATGGTTGCGAGGCGTGGGCTATGGATAGAGTTGTGCGCAGGAGGATGGATGTGCTGGAAATGAGATGTTTGAGGACAATGTGTGGTGTGAGGTGGTTTGATCGAGTAAGTAACGTAAGGGTAAGAGAGATGTGTGGAAATAAAAAGAGTGTGGTTGAGAGAGCAGAAGAGGGTGTTTTGAAATGGTTTGGGCACATGGAGAGAATGAGTGAGGAAAGATTGACCAAGAGGATATATGTGTCGGAGGTGGAGGGAACGAGGAGAAGAGGGAGAGCAAATTGGAGGTGGAAAGATGGAGTGAAAAAGATTTTGTGTGATCGGGGCCTGAACATGCAGGAGGGTGAAAGGAGGGCAAGGAATAGAGTGAATTGGAGCGATGTGGTATACCGGGGTTGACGTGCTGTCAGTGGATTGAATCAAGGCATGTGAAGCGTCTGGGGTAAACCATGGAATGCTGTGTAGGTATGTATATTTGCGTGTGTGGACGTATGTATATGCATGTGTATGGGGGGTTGGGTTGGGCCATTTCTTTCGTCTGTTTCCTTGCGCTACCTCGCAAACGCGGGAAACAGCGACAAAGCAAAAAAAAATATTTATATATATCCCTGGGATAGGAGAGAAAGAATACTTCCCACGCATTCCTCACGTGTCTTAGAAGGCGACTAAAGGGGATGGGAGCGGGGGGGCTACAAACCCTCCCCTCCTTGTATTTTAACTTTCTAAAAGGGGAAACAGAAGAAGGAGTCATGCGGGGAGTGCTCACCCTCCTCGAAGGCTCAGATTGGGGTGTCTAAATGTGTGTGGATGTAACCAAGATGAGAAAAAAAGGAGAGATAGGTAGTATGTTTGAGGAAAGGAACCTAATGTTTTGGCTCTGAGTGAAATGAAGTTCAAGGGTAAAGGGGAAGAGTGGTTTAGGAATGTCTTGGGAGTAAAGTCAGGGGTTAGTGAGAGGTCAAGAGCAAGGGAAGGAGTAGCACTACTCCTGAAACAGGAGTGATGGGAGTATGTGATAGAGTGTAAGAAAGTAAACTCTAGATTGATATGGGTAAAACTGAAGGAGGATGGAGAGAGATGGGTGATTATTGGTGCATATGCACCTGGGTATGAGAAGAAAGATCATGAGAGGCAAGTGTTTTGGGAGCAGCTGAATGAGTGTGTTAGTGGTTTTGATGCACGAGACCGGGTTATAGTGATGGGTGATTTGAATGGAAAGGTGAGTAATGTGGCAGTTGAGGGATTAATTGGTATACATGGGGTGTTCAGTGTTGTAAATGGAAATGGTGAAGAGCTTGTAGATTTATGTGCTGAAAAAGGACTGGTGATTGGGAATACCTGGTTTAAAAAGAGAGATGTACGTAAGTATACGTATGTAAGTAGGAGAGATGGCCAGAGAGCGTTATTGGATTACGTGTTAATAGGCGTACGAAAGGTAAACTTTTGGATGTTAATGTGCTGAGAGGTGGAACTGGAGGGATGTCTGGTCATTATCTTGTGGAGGCGAAGGTGAAGATTTGTAGAGGTTTTCAGAAAAGTAGAGAGAAAATTGGGGTGAAGAGAGTGGTGAGAGTAAGTAAGCTTGGGAAGGAGACTTATTTGAGGAAGTACCAGGAGAGACTCAGTACAGAATGGAAAAAGGTGAGAACAAAGGAGGTAAGGGGAGTGGGGGAGGAATGGGATGTATTTAGGGAAGCGATGATGGCTTGTGCAAAAGATGCTTGTGGCATGAGAAGTGTGGTAGGTGGGCAGATTAGAAAGGGTAGCGAGTGGTGGGATGAAGAAGTAAGATTATTAGTGAAAGAGAAGAGAGAGGCATTTGGACGATTTTTGCAGGGAAATAATGCAAATGAGTGGGAGATGTATAAAAGAAAGAGGCAGGAGGTCAAGAGAAAGGTGCAAGAGGTGAAAAAGAGGGCAAATGAGAGTTGGGGTGAGAGAGTATCATTAAGTTTTAGGGAGAATAAAAAGATGTTTTGGAAGGAAGTAAATAAAGTGTGTAAGACAAGGGAACAAATGGGATCTTCAGTAAAGGGGGCTAATGGGGAGGTGAAAACAAGTAGTGGTGATGTGAGAAGGAGATGGAGTGAGTATTTTGAAGGTTTGTTGAATGTGTTTGATGATAGAGTGGCAGGTATAGGGTGTTTTGGTCGAGGTGGTGTGCAAAGTGAGAGGGTTAGGGAAAATGATTTGGTAAACAGAGAAGAGGTACTAAAAGCTTTGTGGAAGATGAAAGCCGGCAAGGCAGCGGGTTTGGATGGTATTGCAGTGGAATTTGTAAAAAAAAAAAAGGGGGTGACTGTATTGTTGACTGGTTGTTAAGGTTATTTAATGTATGTATGACTCATGGTGAGGTCCCTGAGGATTGGCGGAATGCGTGCATAGTGCCATTGTACAAAGGCAAAGGGGACAAAGGTGAGTGCTCAAATTACAGAGGTATAAGTTTGTTGAGTATTCCTGGGAAATTATATTGGAGGGTATTGGTTGAGAGGGTGAAGGCATGTACAGAGCATCAGATTGGGGAAGAGCAGTGTGGTTTCAGAAGTGGTAGAGGATGTGTGGATCAGGTGTTTGCTTTGAAGAATGTATGTGAGAAATACTTAGAAAAGCAAATGGATTTGTATGTAGCATTTATGGATCTGGAAAAGGCATATGATAAGAGTCAGTAGAGATGCTCTGTGGAAGGTATTAAGATTATATGGTGTGGGAGGCAAGTTGTTAGAAGCAGTGAAAAGTTTTTATCGAGGATGTAAGGCATGTGTATGTGTAGGAAGAGAGGAAAGTGATTGGTTCTCAGTGAATGTAGGTTTGCGGCAGGGGTGTGTGATGTCTCCATGGTTGATTAATTTTTTATAGATGGGGTTGTTAGGGAGGTGAATGCAAAAGTTTTGGAAAGAGGGGCAAGTATGCAGTCTGTTGGGGATGAGAGAGCTTGGGAAGTGAGTCAGTTGTTGTTCGCTGATGATACAGCGCTGGTGGCTGATTCATGTGAGAAACTGCAGAAGCTGGTGACTGAGTTTGGTAAAGTGTGTGAAAGAAGAAAGTTAAGAGTAAATGTGAATAAGAGCAAGGTTATTAGGTACAGTAGGGTTGAGGGTCAAGTCAATTGGGAGGTAAGTTTGAATGGAGAAAAACTGGAGGAAGTAAAGTGTTTTAGATATCTGGGAGTGGATCTGGCAGTGGATGGAACCATGGAAGTGGAAGTAAATCATAGTGTGGGGGAGGGGGCGAAAATCCTGGGAGCCTTGAAGAATGTGTGGAAGTCGAGAACATTATCTCGGAAAGCAAAAATGGCTATGTTTGAAGGAATAGTGGCTCCAACAATGTTGTATGGTTGCGAGGCATGGGCTATGGATAGAGTTGTGCGCAGGAGGGTGGATGTGCTGGAAATGAGATGTTTGAGGACAATATGTGGTGTGAGGTGGTTTGATCAAGTAAGTAATGTAAGGGTAAGAGAGATGTGTGGAAATAAAAAGAGCGTGGTTGAGAGAGCAGAAGAGGGTGTTTTGAAATGGTTTGGGCACATGGAGAGAATGAGTGAGGAAAGATTGACCAAGAGGATATATGTGTCGGAGGTGGAGGGAACGAGGAGAAGTGGGAGACCAAATTGGAGGTGGAAAGATGGAGTGAAAAAGATTTTGAGTGATCGGGACCTGAGCATGCAGGAGGGTGAAAGGCGGGCAAGGAATAGAGTGAATTGGATCGATGTGGTATACTGGGGTCGACGTGCTGTCAATGGATTGAATCAGGGCATGTGAAGCGTCTGGGGTAAACCATGAAAAGTTGTGTAGGGCCTGGATGTGGAAAGGGAGCTGTGGTTTTGGGCATTATTGCATGACAGCTGGATATTGAGTGTGAGCGAATGTGGCTTTTGTTGTCTTTTCCTGGCGCTGCCTCGCGCACATGAGGGGGGAGGGGGATGTTATTCCGTGTTTGGCGGGTGGCGATGGGGGTGAGTAGGAGTAGACAGTGTGAATTGTGTGCATGTCTGTATATGTGTGTGTCTGTGTGTGTATATATGTGTGTACGTTGGGATGTGTGGGTGTGTATGTTTGCGTGTGTGGACGTGTGTGTGTGTGCATGTGTGTTGGGGTGGGTTGGACCATTTTCTTTCGTCTGTTTCCTTGCACTACCTCGCAGGCGCGGGAGACAGCGGAAAAAAAAAGAATAAACATACACAAGCATTTACATACACATATATACTCATATACACAATTCATACTTGTTCACCATCACCCTTTCCACACATGATCACTGCCCCGTGACAGCGAGGTATCACTAGGAAATAGATGAAGTAAAGCAATATCCGCTCACATCCATGCATGAGCTGTCATGTATAATTCACTGAAACCACCTTTTCCTACCCACATCCAGGTCCCACAGACAAAGCTTTCCATTGTTTACCCCAGATATTTCACATGCCATAGTTCAGCCCATTGAAAGCACATTGACTCCAGTATACTACATTGTTCCAAGTAACTCAGTTCTGTGCATGCATTTCACCCTCCTGTATGTTCAGGCCCTGATTGCTTAAAATCTTATTCATTTCATCCATTCACCTCCAATTTGGTCTAGCCATTCTCTTTGTTCTCGCCACTTTTGACACATATCTTCTTTGTCAGCCTTTCTGTAGTCATTCTCTCTATATGTCCAGACCATTTCAACACACCCTCAATCACACTCTTTATTATCACATGTCTCTCTTACACTTTCATTACTTACTCTAGCAAGTTAAGTACTGATGAGATGGCCTTTATCAGGGCCTCATTTGCCTGTGCCATCTCAGCTAATATGAAAATAGGTGAATGGGATTGCAGTTGAGTTTCTTAAGAAAGGGATGATTCTGTTGTTGATTGGTTAGATAGAATTTTCACTATGTATGGCTTATGGTGAGGTGCCTGAGCATTGGTGGAATGCCTCTAAAGTCCCATTGTATAAGTGCATGTAAGTGCATGTTCAAATTACAGAGGTGCAGGTTTAGTGAATGTACCTGGCATGTTGTATGGGAGAGTTTGGGTAGAACAATATGGCCTCAGGAGTGGTAGATGTTTAGATTAGTTGTATGCTTTGAAGGATGTGTGATGTGTACTTCGTGAAACAGAACTTGTATTTGGCATTTATGGATCTAGATAAAGCGTATGTTAAGGTTGGTAGAGATGCTTTGTGGAAGGTATTATGGTATGAAAGGAGAGCTGTGAAACTTTTTTTTTTTTTCATCAAGAGAGTAAGGCATGTTTTCAAGTAAGCAGAGAGGAGTATGAGTCTTTGTTGGTGAAGGTAAGTCTGTGGTAGGAACTCATTTGATGTCATCATGGCTTTTAATTTTTGTATGGATGGTGTGGTGAGTGGGGTGAATGTAAGTCTTAAAGAGAGAAGCACATGTGCATATGCACCCTGTTGTGGGTGGGGTTCCTGGGAGGTGGATCAGTTGTTGGTTCCTGATGACACAGCACTGATGTAAGATTCAGTTTGAGAGAAAGTTGAAATTAGATGTATATAAAAGTGAGATTATTAGATTTAGCAGAAAAGAGAGACAGGTTATTTGGAGTGTGAGTTTGAATAGAGAGAAACTGGTGGAAGTGGAATGTTGTAGATACCTGGGAGTGTATATGTCAGCAAATGGAACCATAGTAGCTCAGGTAAGCAGTTGGGTGGATGAGGGGGCAAAGGTCTTAGGTGCATTGAAGAATGTGTGGAAAGAGTGGTCACAGTCTTTAAGAGCAAAGATGGGTGTGTTTGATGGAAAAGTAGTCCCATCAGTGCTGCATGGACACATGATGTGGACCTTAAGCAGAAATGTAAAGGAAAGGGTGTATTGGAAAGTAGATATTTGTGGACAATTTTTGGTGTGGGGAGAATTGATTGAATAAGAAATAACTGAGTAAGAGAAGGATGTGGTAGTAAAAGGAGTATGTAAGAGGGAGCTGAAGACGATGTGCTGTAATGTTAGGATATGAGGGAAGGATAACTGAGGACAGAGTGACAAAGAGGGTATACATGTCGGAAGTGTAGAGAAAAAGAAGGGGGAAACCATGGAGGAGGTGGAAGGATGAGAAAAGATGCTCTGAAATTTAGGGGCCTGAACATGCAAGTGGGTGTAAGGCATGCAAGGGATTGAGTGAATTGGAGCAAAGTAGATATATGGGACAATGTGATTTCAGTGGCAGAACCAGGACATTAGAAGCTGTTGGAGGGAAACCACTGTGGGGCTTCGTTGTGGATAGGAGGCTCTGGTTTTGATGCATTATACATGACAACTGGAGATTAGATATATGGGAATGATGCCATTTCCTCATTTGTTCCTGGTGTCACCTCCCTAACACAGGAAGTGGTGTGCGTATTCAAAAGAAAAAGAAAGGAAAATGTATATAGAAGGAGCCAAGTGAGATATGCTAATTTTGCCCAAAGGCTGAGGCAAGGATGTCTCAATAAGATACAGGCTCATAATATAACCAAGATGAGAAGATTGATAAGGGAGAGGAATGGTTTGGGAATATCTTACTAGTAAAGTCAGGGGATAGTGTGAGGGTAGCATCTAAGGAAGAGGTAGCACTTCTGCTGAAGAGGGAATTGTCAGAATGTTTGAAAGTGGCCCATGTCAACAACTTTTTGCTGATCCTGTCTGATATGGTTGATTAATTGTCATATTTTTGTTAAAATTTTTTTTTTATTATTATACTTTGTCAGTGTCTCCCGTCGTGTTAGCGAGGTAGTGCAAGGAAACAGACAAAAGATGGCCCAACCCACCCACATACACATGTATATACATGCATGAGATATGTCTTTTTCATAGAAAAATATCCACCAACTGTTGCTATAATGCTGATGTAACCAAAGGAAATTACCATTGATTAGTTAAGTAGCATTTGTTTTAAAACAGTAGTGATTCCATGGGTCAGTGGCCAATTTGTAAACAGCCTATATTTTAAATGTTTGTAAATTCATGTGGAAGTCGAGAACATTATCTCGGAAAGCAAAAATGGGTATGTTTGAGGGAATGGTGGTTCCAACAATGTTGTATGGTTGCGAGGCGTGGGCTATGGATAGAGATGTGCGCAGGAGGATGGATGTGCTGGAAATGAGATGTTTGAGGACAATGTGTGGTGTGAGGTGGTTTGATCGAGTAAGTAACGTAAGGGTAAGAGAGATGTGTGGAAATAAAAAGAGCGTGGTTGAGAGAGCAGAAGAGGGTGTTTTGAAATGGTTTGGGCACATGGAGAGAATGAGTGAGGAAAGATTGACCAAGAGGATATATGTGTCGGAGGTGGAGGGAACGAGGAGAAGAGGGAGACCAAATTGGAGGTGGAAAGATGGAGTGAAAAAGATTTTGTGTGATCGGGGCCTGAACATGCAGGAGGGTGAAAGGAGGGCAAGGAATAGAGTGAATTGGAGCCATGTGGTATACAGGGGTTGACGTGCTGTCAGTGGATTGAATCAAGGCATGTGAAGCGTCTGGGGTAAACCATGGAAAGCTGTGTAGGTATGTATATTTGCGTGTGTGGACGTGTGTATGTACATGTGTATGGGGGGGGGGGTTGGGCCATTTCTTTCGTCTGTTTCCTTGCGCTACCTCGCAAACGCGGGAGACAGCGACAAAGTATAAAAAAAAAAAAAAAAAAAAAAAATTCATACGGTAATGAAGTGTAACTAAGATTCATTTTTCTGCAGAAAGAGCGAAGGTTTGAAAAGAAGATGAAAAAGAAAGGTCTAATCATTAAGAAAATGCGTGAAGATGGAGCTTGTCTATTTCGTGCCATTGCTGACCAAGTTTATGGTGACCAGGATATGCATAGCAGTGTTCGGAAGAACTGTATGGATTACATAGTAAGTCTGATTTCATTGTCCTTCTTCCCAAATATTTGTTTCTTTATATTTCATGTTGTGTGTTGCTCAGTAGTAATTCAATTGTCTTGTACATCTTTCATACATAGAAAGATTAATGTCTCGGTAATTTTCCACCACCCATTGTCATAATAAAAGTATGGCCTTATTTATGCCTTTTGGTGTATTGAATATTAATGAAGCTAATATTTTTTCCAGTCTCGCAATGAAGATGCATTTGCTCCATTTGTATCTGAAAACTTCCAGACATACGTTCAAAGAAAAAGACGAGATGATTGTTTTGGCAACCATATAGAACTAGCAGCCATGTCTGAAATGTACAATCGCATCATTGAAGTTTATTGCTATAGCATAGGTGAGTATTAAAGATTAGTTGCAAAATGGAGAAGATAGTATATAGACAGTGAAGATTAGAAAGTGGATTATCTTGGAGATTCTGTTATTACAATGGGTATCGTGTTTCTGAGAAATTTGCCCTCATTTCTGTACTTGTTTTATTAGGCAGTTAACGAAATATTAGATTTCATTGCAGAACCTCCATGGTGTAGCGGTTAGCTTTGCTGACTGTGATGCATTCACAGGCCACCTGGGGTCGAGCCCACATAGGTTTGAATCCTTGTTTGCTGCAGTTGGTCCACAGTCAACCCAGTTGTTCATCCTTACCAAGGGGATGGTCATTAATTTGGTTAGAATTGAAAGAGAAGGGGCAGAACTGATGATTGCATCAACTCAGATACTAGGGTAATAGTAGGTGATAGTAAAGGAGGGATGATAGAAATAAATAAAGATATAACCATACTTTTTTAAGAAAGCTTGGAAAAAGAATCAATGAAACATGCAAATAAAGAAGCACAAAGGAATGAACAAAAACTGATATTTTTTATTAAGAAAATAGAAAAGATATTGCCAGATGAATATGAACACTGCAAAATGTGATACACATTAGATAAAAAATTACTATGATTATATGTTTGGGATGTGTTGTATATATGCATGATTGCATAAGACTGAAGACTGACAGAAAATACAGATTCATCTGGAATTATGATGAATGTAGCCATTGGTGACATAAATTAAACAAAAATCTCATGCCAAAATGATGATGATAAGGAGGGTAATGATTTAATTGATAAGGAATTTATTGACTGAAGTGAAAAGCATGTCCAGACCCTGATCATTTCATAGCTCTCTCTCTCTCTCTCTCTGTTTGTTTATCTATTTATTGTACTTTGTCGCTGTCTCCCATGTTAGCAAGGTAGCGCAAGGAAACAGACAAAAGAATGGCCCAACCCACCCACATACACCTGCATATACATACACGTCCACACACTCACTTATACATACCTATACATTTTAACGTATACATATATATACATACACAGACATATACATATATACATGTGTACATAATTCATACTTCCTGCCTTCATTCTCCCGTCACCACCCTGCCACACATGAAATGACACACCCCTTCCCCTGCACGTGTGTGAGGTAGTGCTAGGAAAAGACAACAAAGGCCACATTCATTCACACTCATTCTCTAGCTGTTGTGTATAGTGCACTGAAACCACAGCTCCCTTTCCACATCCAGGCCCCACGAAACTTTCCATGGTTTACCCCAGATGCTTCATGGGCCCAGGTTCAATCCAATGATAGCACGTCGACCGCGGTATACCACATCATTCCAATTCATGTTATTCCTTGCATGCCTTTCACCCTCCTGCATGTTCAGGCCCTGATCGCTCAAAATCTTTTTCACTCCATCCTTCCACCTCCAATTTGGTCTCCCACTTCTTGTTCCCTCCACCTCAGACACACATATCCTCTTTGTCAATCTTTCCTCACTCATTCTCTCCTTGTGATCAAACCATTTCAATATACCCTTTTCTGCTCTCACAGCCACACTCGTTTTATTACCACACATCTCTCTTACCCTTTCATTACTTACTCGATCAAACCACCTCACACCACATATTGTCCTCAAACATCTCATTTCCAACACATCCACCCTCCTCGCACAACTCTATCTATAGCCCACGCCTCGCAACCATGTAACATTGTTGGAACCACTATTCCTTCAAACATAGCCATTTTTGCTTTCAGAGATAATGTTCTCACCTTCCACACATTTTTCAGTGCTCCCAGAACTTTCGCCCCCTCCCCCACCCTGTGACTCACTTCTGCTTCCATGATTCCCTCCGCTGCCAAATCCACTCCCAGATATCTAAAACACTTCTCTTCCTCCATATTTTCTCCATTCAAACTTACCTCCCAATTGACTTGTCCCTCAACCCTACTGTACCTAATATCCTTGCTCTTATTCACATTTACTCTCAGCTTTCTTCTTTTACACACTTTACCAAACTCAGTCACCAGCTTCTGCAGTTTCACAACTGAATCAGCCACCAGCACTGTATCATCAGTGAAAAAGAACTGACTCACTTCCCAAGCTCTCTCATCCACAACAGACTGCATACTTTCCTTTCTCTCCAAAACTCTTGCATTCACCTCCCTAACAACCCCATCCATAAACAGATTAAACAACCATGGAGACATCACACACCCCTGCCACAAACCAACATTCAATGAGAACCAATTAATTTCCTCTCTTCCCACTCACACACATGCCTTACATCCTTGATAAAAACTTTTCACAGCTTCTAACAACTTACCTCCCACACCATATATTCTTGATACCTTTCACAGAGCATCTCTATCAACTCTTATCATATGCCTTCTCCAGATCCATAAATGCTACATGCAATCCATTTGCTTTTCTAAGCATTTCTCATATACATTCTTCAAAACAAACACCTGATCCACACATCCTCTACCACTTCTGAAACCACACTGCTCTTCCCCAATCTGATGCTCTGTACATGCCTTCACCCTCTCAATCAGTACCCTCCCATATAATTTACCAGGAATACTCAACAAACTTATACCTCTGTAATTTGAGCACTCACTTTTATCCCTTTTGCCTTTGTACAATGGCACTCTGCAAGCATTCCGCCAATCCTCACGCACCTCTCCATGAGTCATACAGACATTAAATAACCTTACCAACCAGTCAACAATACAGTCACCCCCTTTTTTAATAAATTCCACAGCAATACCATCCAAACCCGCTGCCTTGCCGGCTTTCATCTTCCGCAAAGCTTTTACTACCTCTTCTCTGTTTACCAAATCATTCTCCCTAACCCTCTCACTTTGCACACCACCTTGACCAAAACACCCTATATCTGCCACTCTATCATCAAACATTCAACAAACCTTCAAAATACTCACTCCATCTCCTTCTCACATCACCACTTCTTGTTATCACCTCCCCATTAGCCCCCTTCACTGAAGTTCCCATTGATTCCCTCATCTTACGCACTTTATTTACCTCCTTCCAAAACATCTTTTTATTCTCCCTAAAATTTAAAGATCCTCTCTCACCCCAACTCTCCTTTGCCCTCTTTTTTACCTCTTGCACCTTTCTCTTGACATCCCACCTCTTTCTTTTATACATCTCCCACTCATTTGCATTATTTCCCTGCAAAAATTGTCCAAATGCCTCTCTCTTCTCTTTCACTAATAATCTTACTTCTTCATCCCACCACTCACTACCCTTTCTAACCTGCCCATCCCCCATGCTTCTCATGCCACAAGCATCTTTTGTGCAAGCCATCACTGCTTCCCTAAATACATCCCATTCCTCCCCCACTCCCCTTATGTCCTTTGTTCTCACCTTTTTCCATTCTGTACTGAGTCTCTCCTGGTACTTCCTCACACAAGTCTCCTTCCCAAGCTCACTTACTCTCACCACTCTCTTCACCCCAACATTCTCTCTTCTTTTCTGAAAGCCTCTACAAATCTTCACCTTAGCCTCCACAAGATAATGATCAGACATCCCTCCAGTTGCACCTCTCAGCACATTAACATCCAAAAGTCTCTCTTTCACGCACCTATCTATTATCGCTTAATCCAATAACGCTTTCTGGCCATCTCTCCTACTTACATACCCATACTTATGTATATCTTGCTTTTTAAACCAGGTATTCCCAATCACCAGTCCTTTTTCAGCACATAAATCTACACGCTCTTCACCATTTCTGTTTACAACACTGAACACCCCATGTACACCAATTACTCTCTCAACTGCCACATTACTCACCTTTGCATTCAAATCCCCCATCACTATAACCCGGTCTCATGCATCAAAACTACTAACACACTCACTCAGCTGCTCCCAAAACACTTGCCTCTCATGATCTTTCTTCTCATGCCCAGGTGCATATGCACCAATAATCACCCATCTCTCTCCATCCACTTTCGGTTTTACCCATATCAATCTAGAGTTTACTTTCTTACACTCTATCACATACTCCCACCACTCCTGTTTCAGGAGTAGTTATACTCCTTCCCTTGCTCTTGATCTCTCACTAACCCCTGACTTTACTCCCAAGACATTCCTAAACCACTCTTCTCCTTTACCATTGAGCTTCGTTTCACTCAGAGCCAAAACATCCAAATTCCTTTCCTCAAACATACTACCTATCTCTCCTTTTTTCTCATCTTGGTTACATCCACACACATTTAGACACCCCAACGTGAGCCTTCGAGGAGGATAAGCACTCCCCGCGTGACTCCTTCTTCTGTTTCCCCTTTTAGAAAGTTGAAATACAAAGAGGGGAGAGTTTCCAGACCCCCATTCCTGTCCCCTTTAGTCGCCTTCTACGATACGTGAGGAATGCGTGGGAAGTATTCTTTCTCCCCTATCCCCATGGGTAGGGGAGATATATATATGATATATTGTGATGCACAAGACCGGGTTATAGTGATGGGTGATGTGAATGCAAAGGTGAGTAATGTGGCAGTTGAGGGAATAATTGGTGTACATGGGGTGTTCAGCGTTGTAAATGGAAATGATGGAGAGCTTGTAGATTTATGTGCTGAAAAAGGACTAATGATTGAGAATCCCTGGTTTAAAAAGAGAGATATACATAAGTATACGTATGTAAGTAGGAGAGATGGCCAGAGAGCGTTATTGGATTACGTGTTAATTGATAGGCGCACGAAAGAGAGACTTTTGGATGTTAATGTGCTGAGAGGTGCAACTAGAGGGATGTCTGATCATTATCTTGTGGAGGCTAAGGTGAAGATTTGTAGAGGCTTTCAGAAAAGAAGAGAGAATGTTGGGGTGAAGAGAGTGGTGAGAGTAAGTGAGCTTGGGAAGGAGACTTGTGTGAGGAAGTACAAGGAGAGACAGTACAGAATGGAAAAAGGTGAGAACAAAGGACGTAAAGGGAATGGGGGAGGAATGGGATGTATTTAGGGAAGCAGTGATGGCTTGTGCAAAAGATGCTTTTGGCATGAGAGGCATGGGAGGCTGGCAAATTAGAAAGGGTAGTGAGTGGTGGGATGAAGAAGTAAGATTATTAGTGAAAGAGAAGAGAGAGGCATTTGGACAATTTTTGCAGGGAAATAATGCAAATGAGTGGGAGATGTATAAAAGAGAGAGGGAGGAGGTCAAGAGAAAGGTGCAAGAGGTGAAGAAGAGGGCAAAAGAGAGTTGGGGTGAGAGAGTATCATTAAATTTTAGGGAGAATAAAAAGTTGTTTTGGAAGGAGGTAGATAAAGTGCGTAAGACAAGGGAACAAATGGGAACTTCAGTGAAGGGGGGCAAGTCGGGAGGTCATAACAAGTAGTGGTGATGTGAGAAGATGGGGTGAGTATTTTGAAGGTTTGTTGAATGTGTTTGATGATAGAGTGGCAGATATAGGGTGTTTTGGTCGAGGTGGTGTGCAAAATGAGAGGGTTAGGGAGAATGATTTGGTAAACAGAGAAGAGGTATTGAAAGCTTTGCAGATGATGAAAGCCAGCAATGCAGCGGGTTTGGATGGTATTGCAGTGGGATTTGTAAAAAAAAAAAGGGGGTGACTGTATTGTTGACTGGTTGGTAAGGTTATTTGATGTATGTATGACTCATGGTGAGGTGCCTGAGGATTGGTGGAATGCTTGCATAGTGCCATTGTACAAAGGCAAAGGGGATAAAAGTGAGTGCTCAAATTACAGAGGTATAAGTTTGTTGAGTATTCCTGGGAAATTATATGGGAGGGTATTGATTGAGAGGGTGAAGGCATGTACAGAGCATCAGATTGGGGAAGAGCAGTGTGGTTTCAGAAGTGGTAGAGGATGTGTGGATCAGGTGTTTGCTATGAAGAATGTATGTGAGAAATACTTAGAAAAGCAAATGAATTTGTATGTAACATTTATGGATCTGGAGAAGGCATATGATAGAGTTGATAGAGATGCTCTGTGGAAGGTATTAAGAATATATGGTGTGGGAGGTAAGTTGTTAGAAGCAGTGAACAGTTTTTATCGAGGATGTAAGGCATGTGTACGTGTAGGAAGAGAGGAAAGTGATTGGTTCTCTGTGAATGTAGTTTTGCGTCAGGGGTGTGTGATGTCTCCATAGTTGTTTTATTTGTTTATGGATGGGGTTGTTAGGGAGGTGAATGCAAGAGTTTTGGAAAGAGGGGCAAGTATGCAGTCTGTTCTGGATGAGAGAGCTTTGGAAGTAAGTCAGTTGTTGTTCGCTGATGATACAGCGCTGGTGGCTGATTCATGTGAGAAACTGCAGAAGCTGGTGATTGAATTTGGTAAAGTGTGTGAAAGAAGAAAGTTAAGAGTCAATGTGAATAAGAGCAAGGTTATTAGGTACAGTAGGGTTGAGGGACAAGTCAATTGGGAGGTAAGTTTGAATGGAGAAAAACTGGAGGAAGTAAAGTGTTTTAGATATCTGGCAGTGGATCTGGCAGCAGATGGAACCATGGAAATGGAAGTGAATCATAGGGTGAGGGAGGGGGCAAAAGTTCTGGGAGCGTTGAAGAATTTGTGGAAGTCGAGAACATTATCTTGGAAAGCGGAAATGGGTATGTTTGAAGGAATAGTGGTTCCAACAATGTTATATGGTTGTGAGGCATGGGCTATGGATAGAGTTGTGCATTCATCTATTCCTGTATTCACCCCGCCACACAGGAAATAGCATCCCCCAGTGAGGCAGCACCAGGAGCAGACAAAAAATGCCACATTCATTTACACTCAGTCTTTAGATGTCAAGTGTAATGCACTGAAATCACAGGTCCCTTTCCACATTTAAACCCCACAGACCTTTCCGTGGTTTACCCCAAACGCATCACATGCCCTGTTTCAATCCATTTACAGCACATCAACCTTGGTATACCACATCGTTCCAGTTCACTCTAGTCTTTGCATACCTTTCACCCTCCTCTATGTTCAGGCCCCGATTGCTCAAAATCTTTTTCCCTCCATTCTTTCACCTACAGTTTGGTCTCCTGCTTCTCCTTCTTCCCTCCACATCTGACACATGTACCCTCTTTGTCAACCTTTTCTCACTTATTCTTTCCATGTGTGCAAACCATTTCAGCACCCTCTTCTGCTCTCTCAACCACACTCTTTTTATTACCACACATCTCTCTTCCCCTTTCATTACTTGCTCGATCAAACTACCTCACACCACATCTCCTCAAGCATTTCATTTCCAATACATCCATCCTCCTCCGCACAACCCTATCTGTAGCCCATGCCTCGCAACCATATCACATCGTTGGAACCACTTATTCCTTCAAACATACCCATTTTTGCTTTCTGAGATAATGTGCTCTCCTTCCACACATTCTTCATCGCTCCCAGAACCTTCGCCCTCTCCCCCACCCTGAGACACTTCTGCTTCTGTGGTTCCGTCTGCTGCTAAGTCCACTCCCAGATATCTGAAACTCTTCACTTCCTTCAGTTTTTCTCCTTTCAAACTTACATCCCAGTTGACTTGTCCCTCAACCCTACTGAACCTAATAACCTTGCTCTAATTCACATTTACTGTCAACTTTCTCCTTTCACACACTTCTCCAAACTTGGTCACCAATCTCTGCAGTTTCTCACACGAATGTCACTAGAGCTGTATCATCAGCGAACAACAACTGACTCACTTCCCAAGCTCTCTCATCCACAACAGACTGCATACTCGCCCCTCTCCAAAACTTTTTCGTTTACCTCCCTAACCACCCCTTCCATTAACAAATTATACAACCATGGGGACATCACACACCCCTACCATAAAGCGACAGTCACTGGGAACCAGTCTCTCTCCTCTCTTCTTACACATACACATTCCTTACATCCTTGGTAAAAACTTTTCACTGCATATGGCAACTTACCTCTCATCATGCACTCTTAAAACCTTCTGGAAAGCATCTCTATCAACCCCGTCACATACTTTCCCCAGATCCACAGGAAATGCTGAGCATGTATGATGTAAAGTTTGAATGTTTATTTTGAATCACACTGCATAGTGTAAGGAAATTATAGTAACTGTATTTAAACTTTCTATCATTATCACTGCATTTCACTGGATTGGATCATGTGTACACAGCCTCTGCATCATTGAAGTAGAACTTTCTAGGAGCACATCTACATAAAGCAGAGACCTACTGAATTCAGGAACCTGGCAAGAATGAAATGAAGACCATTCACTGTTTTCCAAGTGGGAGTAGAAGCATGCAAGGAATACTTGGTCAGACCTTCAAAAGGAAACTATACTAAAGACATAGAACAGTCCCTGGTGAAACTAAAATAGGCAATAATGCAAACTGTGTGGCAGCAGAAAACAATGATAATGTGAAAGAAGCAGGATACACTGGGAGTGTAGTATCATAGCCTTGCCTTGTAAAAAAAATCTTGTAGGAACTCTTTTAAGTTGGTAGGTACCCTCTCTCTCTCACTTTCTTTCTTCAGAGATTACATGTCCAGCAGTGGAGTGTGACAAATACTAGATGAAACAAGTTACTTTTGAGTATTTTTGCAGAACCCATCAACAGTTTCCAAGGCACCCTCCAAACAGACAACGAACCCATCCGCTTAAGTTACCACATGGGGACACATTACAACAGCCTAGTTGATCCTTTCAAGGCCACCATTGGTGTAGGTCTTGGGCTTCCTGGCTTCCAGCCTGGTTTAGCAGACAAGAACCTCATGAAGGAAGCAACCAGACTGAGTGAAAATGTTCATCTTGAGCAGGTGAGAAAATATGCATTTCTTGATATTCGTTAATTCTGTTGTCTTAGTCGGAGAAGATAAAGATGGTAGTTGACTTGTATTGCGGGAATTTTTCATACTATTTGTAATCTACCCCTACCAGTGGAATTCTCTTTGGGACCCATTGCTGTGTGCAAAAAAAGAGGTCTTTTTTTGATACGGAATAAGTATGTTTTTACTTTATCGCAGAGAATACCAAAAAGTAGTATGCTTTCCTCTTTTTTGGACTCAAGAGTGTAATTGGTAGGCAGCCAGTGTCAAGGGAATTTCATTACTAGAACTACCTGTCTGGGGATTGGGAGGGTTAGTGACAACTGTTGAATGAGCCAGTACTTCAGTGGTTGTCAAGTTGCACTCCTCTGACCCATAGTAGCTGTTTTTTCTATCTGCTTTTCCCACATGTGAACTATTGGCAAACACTGCACTGAGTTGCCCTCTGCCAGTGGCCTGTTAAGGGTAAGACACCAAAGGCAAAGACGTGGCACTGATGTTCAGTTGTTATTGAGACTGTTGCTGTGGCCACCCCCTTAAGGGAGTTCCAGGAGAGAACAGGCCTCAGAGATATAGTTAGATAGATAGAAGGGTTTTGAGTGGATGGGGGAAGGCCTATGCTGGTGGCATGGATGTTTCATATCTAAGTATAAGATAAGGATGGGTTTTTCCAGACATGATTGCATTCTTTATATGCCTAATCCGATTACACTTTATGATCTCAAGACATAATTTTGCACCTATATGTATTGTATGTTTTCATATGTTTTTAAAATATTTACACTGGCTTTATTTACATGAATAGATGAACAGATACCTTAATGTAAACCAAAAGCTTCATCACCCACATCCCCCCCATTTTTTTTTTTCAGAATCTATACATGATAGTACCAGCATTTGACCACCTCCAATTTGGTCTCCCTCTTCTCCTCGTTCCCTCCACCTCCGACACATATATCCTCTTGGTCAATCTTTCCTCACTCATTCTCTCCATGTGCCCAAACCATTTCAAAACACCCTCTTCTGCTCTCTCAACCACGCTCTTTTTATTTCCACACATCTCTCTTACCCTTACGTTACTTACTCGATCAAACCACCTCACACCACACATTTTCCTCAAACATCTCATTTCCAGCACATCCATCCTCCTGCGCACATCTCTATCCATAGCCCACGCCTCGCAACCATACAACATTGTTGGTACCACTATTCCTTCAAACATACCCATTTTTGCTTTCCGAGATAATGTTCTCGACTTCCACACATTTTTCAAGGCTCCCAAAATTTTCGCCCCCTCCCCCACCCTATGATCCACTTCCGCTTCCATGGTTCCATCCGCTGACAGATCCACTCCCAGATATCTAAAACACTTCACTTCCTCCAGTTTTTCTCCATTCAAACTCACCTCCCAATTGACTTGACCCTCACCCCTACTGTACCTAATAACCTTGCTCTTATTCACATTTACTCTTAACTTTCTTCTTCCACACACTTTACCAAACTCAGTCACCAGCTTCTGCAGTTTTCTCACATGAATCAGCCACCAGCGCTGTATCATCAGCGAACAACAACTGACTCACTTCCCAAGCTCTCTCATCCCCAACAGACTTCATACTTGCCCCTCTTTCCAGGACTCTTGCATTTACCTCCCTAACAACCCCATCCATAAACAAATTAAACAACCATGGAGACATCACACACCCCTGCCGCAAACCTACATTCACTGAGAACCAATCACTTTCCTCTCTTCCTACACGTACACATGCCTTACATCCTCGATAAAAACTTTTCACTGCTTCTAACAACTTGCCTCCCACACCATATATTCTTAATACCTTCCACAGAGCATCTCTATCAACTCTATCATATGCCTTCTCCAGATCCATAAATGCTACATACAAATCCATTTGCTTTTCTAAGTATTTCTCACATACATTCTTCAAAGCAAACACCTGATCCACACATCCTCTACCACTTCTGAAACCGCACTGCTCTTCCCCAATCTGATGCTCTGTACATGCCTTCACCCTCTCAATCAATACCCTCCCATATAATTTACCAGGAATACTCAACAAACTTATACCTCTGTAATTTGAGCACTCACTCTTATCCCCTTTGCCTTTGTACAATGGCACTATGCACGCATTCCGCCAATCCTCAGGCACCTCACCATGAGTCATACATACATCAAATAACCTTACCAACCAGTCAACAATACAGTCACCCCCTTTTTTAATAAATTCCACTGCAATACCATCCAAACCTGCTGCCTTGCCGGCTTTCATCTTCCGCAAAGCTTTTACTACCTCTTCTCTGTTTACCAAATCATTTTCCCTAACCCTCTCACTTTGCACACCACCTCGACCAAAACACCCTATATCTGCCACTCTGTCATCAGACACATTCAACAAACCTTCAAAATACTCATTCCATCTCCTTCTCACATCACCGCTACTTGTTATCACCTCCCCATTTACGCCCTTCACTGAAGTTCCCATTTGCTCCCTTGTCTTACGCACCCTATTTACCTCCTTCCAGAACATCTTTTTATTCTCCCTAAAATTTACTGATAGTCTCTCACCCCAACTCTCATTTGCCCTTTCTTTCACCTCTTGCACCTTTCTCTTGACCTCCTGTCTCTTTCTTTTATACTTCTCCCACTCAATTGCATTTTTTCCCTGCAAAAATCGTCCAAATTAATATGGGTAAAATTGAAAGTTGATGGAGAGAGGTGGGTGATTATTGGTGCATATGCACCTGGGCATGAGAAGAAAGATCATGAGAGGCAAGTGTTTTGGGAGCAGCTGAATGAGTGTGTTAGCGGTTTTGATGCACGAGACCGGGTTATAGTGATGGGTGATTTGAATGCAAAGGTGAGTAATGTGGCAGTTGAGGGAATAATTGGTATGCATGGGGTGTTCAGTGTTGTAAATGGAAATGGTGAAGAGCTTGTAGATTTATGTGCTGAAAAAGGACTGATGATTGGGAATACCTGGTTTAAAAAGCGAGATATACATAAGTATACTTATGTAAGTAGGAGAGATGGCCAGAGAGCGTTATTGGATTACGTGTTAATTGACAGGCGTGCGAAAGAGAGACTTTTGGATGTTAATGTGCTGAGAGGTGCAACTGGAGGGATGTCTGATCATTATCTTGTGGAGGCTAAGGTGAAGATTAGTATGGGTTTTCAGAAAAGAGGAGTGAATGTTGGGGTGAAGAAGGTGGTGAGAGTAAGTGAGCTTGGGAAGGAGACCTGTGTGGGGAAGTACCAGGAGAGACTGTGTACAGAATGGAAAAAGGTGAGAACAATGGAAGTAAGGGGAGTGGGGGAGGAATGGGATGTATTTAGGGAATCAGTGATGGATTGCGCAAAAGATGCTTGTGGCATGAGAAGAGTGGGAGGTGGGCTGTTTAGAAAGGGTAGTGAGTGGTGGGATGAAGAAGTAAGAGTATTAGTGAAAGAGAAGAGAGAAGCATTTGACATACCACCAAAATAAAATATTTACACTCAATCTTTGATGTCCTATGGGTGACTAAGGTGTATGATATTTATTTCATCTCTGGTATTTTGCTGTTAGTAGCTTTTATGGGTAATTAGTCGAAGCAAACATTAGCTGGGATTTTAAACACAGGCAGGAAACTTTAGTTTGTCTTGTGATGAGAGGATTGAGACTGTAAGGTTATTCACAAGAAGAATGGAATAGTTTAAGGATGAGGCAGATTTTTGTAGTATTTTGCATATACTGCATGCTTACAATGTACCATGAGATTACTAATTATTTTTTGTTTTAGGCTATGTTGGAGGATAAGATCCGAGCTACAGACTTTGAGGCAACTAGTGAAGCTATTGAGGAGCAGGTTGCCCATGAGAGCTACCTCCAGTGGTTACGAGAGAATGATCAGAGGGCCAAAGGCCAGGTGAATCCTTCTGTCTTTCAGTAGTCCTTTGTATACAAAGACTCAACCTTTAAGTGAAGTGGTTTGACCAGTTTAGATTAAAATATGAAATTTTTGTGTGTATAGTTTAATCCAGTTATTGAAAAAACCTCTCTTGGCTCCATCCTCTCCCCCCCCCTTTTTTTTGATGATACAGAATGGGACAAATATCACCCTCCTGCTCCCACCTCTCTTAACCACCTTATGCGAGAAGCAGGAGATACATGGGCATTATTCTTTCTTCCCTGTACCCAAGGATAAGATATATATGTATTTTTTCTCACTTCACCATTTCCCACATTCGTGTGGTAGTGCCAGGAACAGACAAAGAAATGGCCTCATTGATAGGCATGCAAAAGAGACTTTTGGATGTAAATTCGCTGAGAGAGCTGCTGGTGGGATATCTGATTTGTGTGGTAGTCCCAGGAACAGACAAAGAAATGGCCTCATTGATAGGCATGCAAAAGAGACTTTTGGATGTAAATTCGCTGAGAGAGCTGCTGGTGGTATATCTGATTACTATTGTGTTGAGTCGAGAGTGAAGATTTTTAGAAAAGAGGAAACAATGTCAATGAGAAGAGCCATGAGAGTAAATGAGCCTGGAAATGAGACTTGTGTGAAGAAATACCTGGAGAGATTGAGTGTAGAATGGCAGAATGTGAGAGTAAATGAAGCAAGGGGAGTAGGTGAGGAATGGGAGATATTTAGGGAAACAGTGATGGCAAGTGCAAGAGATGCATGTGGAATGCAAAAGATGGGAAGTGGGCACATTAGAAAGGGTATTAAGTGATGGGATGTAGTAAAGTTGCTTGTGAAGAAAAAAAGAGAGATGTTTCGGTGGCATTTACAGGGAAGGAGTGCAGATGATTAGGGGATGCATGAAAGAAAGCAGCAGGAAGTCAAGAGGAAGGTGCAGGGGTTGAAAAGGAGGGTGAATAAGGGTTGTTGTGAGCGAGTATCAGAAAAATTTAGGGAGAATAAAATCTTTTGGATGGAGATGAATATTGTGTTAAAAAACACGGGAAGAAATAGGAACATCGGTGAAGGGGGCAAAAGGCAAAGTAGAAATAGGTAGTTACGAAGTGAGGAGATGAGAGTAAATCTTTTAAGATATGTTGAATGTGTTTCATGATTGGGTGCCATATGTAGGGTGTTGGGGCTGGGGTTGTATGCAGAGAGTCATGAAAAGTGGTTTGGTGAAAAGATAGGAGGTGGTAAAAGTCTTAGATAAGATGAAATGTGACAAGGCAATACTGGTGAATGGTATTGCAATTGAATTTATTAAGAAAGTGGTTGATTGTGTTGTTGATAGTTGGTAGAGATTCCCAATGTATGTATGGATCAAGGTGAGGTTGCTGAGGATTGGCAGAATGCATGTATTTTTTTCTTATTTGTTATTTGTTATATTTTGAAGGTTTGTTGAATGTGTTTGATGATAGAGTGGCAGATATAGGGTGTTTTGGTTGGGATGGTGTGTGAAGTGAGAGGGTCAGGGAGAATGGTTTGGTGAACGGAGAAGAGGTAGTGAAAGCTTTAAGGAAGATGAAAGCCAGCAAGGTGGCGGGTTTGGATGGTGTTGCAGTGGAATTTATAAAAAAAGGGGGGTGACTGTGTTGTTGGGTGGATGGTAAGGATATTCACTGTATGTATGGATCATGGTGAAGTGCCTGAGGATTGGTGGAATGCTTGCATAGTGCCATTGTACAAAGGCAAAGGGGATAAAGGTGAGTGTTCAAATTACAGAGGCATAAGTTTGTTGAGTATTCCTGGGAAATTATATGGGAGGGGATTGATTGAGAGGGTGAAGGCATGTACAGAACATCAGATTGGGGAAGAGCAGTGTGGTTTCAGAAGTGGTAGAGGATGTGTGGATCAGGTGTTTGCTTTGAAGAATGTATGTGAGAAATACTTAGAAAAACACATGATGGATTTTTATGTAGCATTTATGAATCTGGAGAAGGCTTATGATAGGGTGGAGGGTGGATAGAGATGCTTTGTGGAAGGTTTTAAGAGTATATGGTGTGGAACATAAGTTGCTAGAAGCAATGAAAAGTTTTTACCAAGGATGTGGGGCATGTGTACGAGTAGGAAGAGAGGAAAGTGATTGGTTCCCAGTGAATGTCAGTTTGCGACAGGGGTGCGTGATGTCTCTGGCTGTTTAATTTGTTTATGGATGGGGTTATTAGGGAGGTAAATGCAAGAGTTTTGGGGAGAGGGGCAAGTATGCAGTCTGTTGTGGATGAGTGCTGAGAAGTGAGTCAGTTGTTGTTCGCTGATGATACAGCGCTGGTAGCTGATTCGGGTGAGAGTTTGTAGAAGTTGGTGTGTGAAGGGAGAAGGTTGAGAGTAAATGTGAATAAGAGCAAGGCAGTTAGGTGAGTCACAGGGTTGGGGGAAGGAGCAAAAGTTCTGGGAGCGTTGAAGAATGTGTGGAAGGCAAGAACGTTATCTCGGAGAGCAAAAATGGGTAAGTTTGAAGGAATAGTGGTTCTAACAGTGTTATATGGTTGTGAGGCATGGGCTATAGTTAGGGTTGTGCAGAGGAGGATGGATGTGTTGGAAATGAGATGTTTGAGGACAATATGTGGTGTGAGGTGGTTTGATCAAATAAGGAATGAAAGAGGAAGAGAGATTTATTTATATTATACATTGTTGCTGTCTCCTGCGTTAGTGAGGTAGCACAAGGAAAAAGATGAAAGAATGGCCCAACCCACCCATATACACATGTATATACATAAATGCCCACACCCGCACATATACATACCTATACATTTCAATGTATACATACACATACATACACAGACATATACTTATATACACATGTACATATTCATACTTGCTTCCTTCATCCATTCCTGTCGCCACTCCGCCACGCATGAAATTGCACCTCCCTCACCCCGCTTGCATGCGAGGTAGTGCTAGGAAAAGACAACAGAGGCCACATTTGTTCACACTCAGTCTCTAGCTATCATTTGTAATGCACCGAAACCTCAGCTCCATTTTCACATCCAGGAACCACAGAACTCTCCATGGTTTACCCCAGATGCTTCACATGCAGTTATTTCAATCCATTGACAGCATGTCAACCCCAGTATACCACATCATTCCAATTCACTCTGTTCCTTGCACGCCTTTTACCCTCCTGTATGTTCAGGCCCCGATCGCTCAAAATCTTTTTCATTCCATCCTTCCACCTCCAATTTGGTCTCCCACTTCTCCTCGTTGCCTCCACCTCTGACACATATATCCTCTTTGTCAATCTTTCCTCACTCATTCTCTCCATGTGACCAAACCATTTCAAAACACCCTCTTCTGCTCTCTCAACCACACTCTTTTTATTACCACACATCTCTCATATCCTTTCATTCCTTACTTGATCAAACCACCTCACACCACATATTGTCCTTAAACATCTCATTTCCAACACATGCACCCTTTGCACAACCCTATCTATAGCCCATGCCTCACAACTATATAACATTGGTGGAACCACTACTCCTTCAAACATACCCATTTTTGCTCTCTTGAGATAACGCTCTCGCCCTCCACACATTCTTCAACACTCCCAAATCCTTCACCCCCTCCCCCACCCTGTGACTCACTTCTGCTTTCATGATTCCATCCGCTGCTAAATCCACTCCCAGACATCTAAAACACTTCACTTCCTCCAGTTTTTCTTCATTCAAACTTACCTCCCAGTTGACTTGTCCCTCAACCCTACTAAACCTAATAACCTTGCTGTTATTCACATTTAGTCTCAGCTTTCTTCTTTCACACGCTTTACCAAACTCAGTCACCAGCTTCTGCAGTTTCTCACCCGAATCAGCCACCAGCGCTGTATCATCAGTAAACAACAACTGTCTCACTCCCAAAGCCCTCTCATCCAGAACTGACTGCATATTTACCCCTTTCCAAAACTCTTGCATTCACCTCCCTAACAACCCCATCCATAAACAAATTAAACAACCATGGAGACATCACGCACCCCTACCACAAACTGACATTCACTAGGAACCAATCACTTTCCTCTCTTCCTACTCGTACACATGCCTTACATCCTCGATAAAAACTTTTCACTGCTTCTAGCAACTTACCTCCCACACCATATACTCTTAATACCTTCCACAGAGCATCTCTATCAGTTATCACATTCCTTCTCCAGATCCATAATTGCTATATACAAATCCATTTGCTTTTCTAAGTATTTCTCACATACATTCTTCAAAGAATGCGCCTGATCCACACATCCTCTACTACTTCTGAAACCACACTGCTCTTCCTCAATCTGATGCTCTGTACATGCCCTCACCCTCAATCAATACCCTCCCATATAGTTTCCCAGGAATACTCAACAAACTTATACCTCTGTAATTTGAACATTCACCTTTATCCCCTTTGCCTTTATACAGTGGTGCTGTGCATGCATTCTGCCAATCCTCAGGCACTTCACCATGAACCATACATACATTGAGTATTCTCACCAACCAGTTAACAACACAGTCACCCCCTTATTTAATAAGTTCCTCTGCAATACCATCCAAACCAGCCGCCTTGCCACCTTTCATCTTCCGCAAAGCTTTCACTACTACTACTCTGTTTACCAAAGCATTCCTCCTGACCCTCTCACTTCGCATACCACCTCAACCAAAATGCCCTATATCTGCCACTCTATTATCAAAGAGAGATGTGGTAATAAAAAGAGTGTAGTTGAGAGAGCAGAAGAGGTTGTGTTGAAATGGTTTGGACACATGGAGAGAATGAGTGAGGAAAGATTGACAATGAGGATATATGAGTCAGAGGTGGAGGGCAGAAGGAGAAGTGGGAGACTGAATTGGAGGTGGAAGGATGGAGTGAAAAAGATTTTGAGCAATCGGGGCCGGAACAAACAGGAGGGCGAAAGGCATGCATGCAAGGAATAGAGTGAATTGGAATGATGTGGTATACTAGGGCTGACATGCTGTCAATGGATTGAACCAGGGTATGTGAAGTGTCTGGGGTAAACCATGGAAAGGTCTGTGAGGCCTGGATGTGGAAAGGGAGCTGTGGTTTCAGTGCATTACACATGACAGCTAGAGACTGAGTGTGAATGAATGTGGCCTTTTTTCATCTGTTCTTGGCGCTGCCTCGCTGGTGGGGGGGGATGGTATTTTGTGTGTGATGGGGTGGCAACGGGAATGGATGATTGCAGCAAGTATGGATATGTACATGTGTATATATATATATATATATATATATATATATATATATATATATATATTTTTTTTTTTTTTTTTTTTTTCATACTATTCGCTATTTCCCGCGATAGCAAGGTAGCGTTAAGAACAGAGGACTGGGCCTTTGAGGGAATATCCTCACCTGGCCCTCTTCTCTGTTCCTTCTTTTGGAAAATTGAAAAAAAAAAAAAAAATAAATGAGAGGGGAGGGTTTCCAGCCCCCGGCTCCCTTCCCTTTTAGTCGCCTTCTACGACACGCAGGGAATACGTGGGAAGTATTCTTTCTCCCCTATCCCCAGGGATAATATATATATATATATATATATATATATATATATATATATATATATATATATATATATATATATATATATATATTTTTTTTTTTTTTTTTTTTTTTTTTTTTTGTCGCTGTCTCCCGCGTTTGCGAGGTAGCGCAAGGAAACAGACGAAAGAAATGGCCCAACCCACCCCCATACACATGTATATACATACGTCCACACACGCAAATATACAAACCTACACAGCTTTCCATGGTTTACCCCAGACGCTTCACATGCCCCGATTCAATCCACTGACAGCACGTCAACCCCGGTATACCACATCGCTCCAATTCACTCTATTCCTTGCCCTCCTTTCACCCTCCTGCATGTTCAGGCCCCGATCACACAAAATCTTTTTCAGTCCATCTTTCCACCTCCAATTTGGTCTCCCTCTTCTCCTCGTTCCCTCCACCTCCGACACATATATCCTCTTGGTCAATCTTTCCTCACTCATTCTCTCCATGTGACCAAACCATTTCAAAACACCCTCTTCTGCTCTCTCAACCACGCTCTTTTTATTTCCACACATCTCTCTTACCCTTACGTTACTTACTCGATCAAACCACCTCACACCACACTTTGTCCTCAAACATCTCATTTCCAGCACATCCATCCTCCTGCGCACAACTCTATCCATAGCCCATGCCTCGCAACCATACAACATTGTTGGAACCACTATTCCTTCAAACATACCCATTTTTGCTTTCCGAGATAATGTTCTCAACTTCCACACATTCTTCAAGGCTCCCAGAATTTTTGCCCCCTCCCCCACCCTATGATCCACTTCCGCTTCCATGGTTCCATCCGCTGCCAGATCCACTCCCAGATATCTAAAACACTTCACTTCCTCCAGTTTTTCTCCATTCAAACTTACCTCCCAATTGACTTGACCCTCAACCCTACTGTACCTAATAACCTTGCTCTTATTCACATTTACTCTTAATTTTCTTCTTTCACACACTTTACCAAACTCAGTCACCAGCTTCTGCAGTTTCTCACATGAATCAGCCACCAGCGCTGTATCATCAGCGAACAACAACTGACTCACTTCCCAAGCTCTCTCATCCCCAACAGACTTCATACTTGCCCCTCTTTCCAAACCTCTTGCATTCACTTCCCTAACAACCCCATCCATAAACAAATTAAACAACCATGGAGATATCACACACCCTTGCCGCAAACCTACATTCACTGAGAACCAATCACTTCCCTCTCTTCCTACACGTACACATGCCTTACATCCTCAATAAAAACTTTTCACTGCTTCTAACAACTTGCCTCCCACACCATATATTCTTAATACCTTCCACAGAGCATCTCTATCAACTCTATCATATGCCTTCTCCAGATCCATAAATGGTACATACAAATCCATTTGCTTTTCTAAGTATTTCTCACATACATTCTTCAAAGCAAACACCTGATCCACACATCCTCTACCACTTCTGAAACCACACTGCTCTTCCCCAATCTGATGCTCTGTACATGCCTTCACCCTCTCAATCAATACCCTCCCATATAATTTACCAGGAATACTCAACAAACTTATACCTCTGTAATTTGAGCACTCACTCTTTGCCTTTGTACAATGGCACTATGCACACATTCCGCCAATCCTCAGGCACCTCACCGTGAGTCATACATACATTAAATAACCTTACCAACCAGTCAACAATACAGTCACCCCCTTTTTTAATAAATTCCACTGCAATACCATCCAAACCTGTTGCCTTGCCGGCTTTCATCTTCCGCAAAGCTTTTACTACCTCTTCTCTGTTTACCAAATCATTTTCCCTAACCCTCTCACTTTGCACACCACCTCGACCAAAACACTCTATATCTGCCACTCTATCATCAAACACATTCAACAAACCTTCAAAATACTCACACCATCTCCTTCTCACATCACCACTACTAGTTATCACCTCCCCATTTGCGCCCTTCACTGAAGTTCCCATTTGCTCCCTTGTCCTACGCACTTTATTTACCTCCTTCCAGAACATCTTTTTATTCTCCCTAAAATTTAATGATACTCTCTCACCCCAACTCTCATTTGCCCTTTTTTTCACCTCTTGCACCTTTCTCTTGACCTCCTGTCTCTTTCTTTTATACGTCTCCCACTCAACTTCATTTTTTCCCTGCAAAAATCGTCCAAATGCCTCTCTCTTCTCTTTCACTAATACTCTTACTTCTTCATCCCACCACTCACTACCCTTTCTAATCAACCCACCTCCCACTCTTCTCATGCCACAAGCATCTTTTGCGCAATCCATCACTGATTCCCTAAATACATCCCATTCCTCCCCCACTCCCCTTACTTCCATTGTTCTCACCTTTTTCCATTCTGTACTCAGTCTCTCCTGATACGTCCTCACACAAGTCTCCTTCCCAAGCTCACTTACTCTCACCACCCTCTTCACCCCAACATTCACTCTTCTTTTCTGAAAACCCATACAAATCTTCACCTTAGCCTCCACAAGATAATGATCAGACATCCCTCCAGTTGCACCTCTCAGCACATTAACATCCAAAAGTCTCTCTTTCGCGCGCCTGTCAATTAACACGTAATCCAATAACGCTCTCTGGCCATCTCTCCTACTTACATAAGTATACTTATGTATATCTCGCTTTTTAAACCAGGTATTCCCAATCATCAATCCTTTTTCAGCACACAAATCTACAAGCTCTTCACCATTTCCATTTACAACACTGAACACCCCATGTACACCAATTATTCCCTCAACTGCCACATTACTCACCTTTGCATTCAAATATATATATATATATGATGATAGAGTGGCAGATATAGAGTGTTTTGGTCGAGGTGGTGTGCAAAGTGAGAGGGTTAGGGAAAATGATTTGGTAAACAGAGAAGAGGTAGTAAAAGCTTTGCGGAAGATGAAAGCCGGCAAGCCAGCAGGTTTGGATGGTATTGCAGTGGAATTTATTAAAAAAGGGGGTGACTGTATTATTGACTGGTTGGTAAGGTTATTTAATGTATGTATGACTCATGGTGAGGTGCCTGAGGATTGGCGGAATGCGTGCATAGTGCCATTGTACAATGGCAAAGGGGATAAGAGTGAGTGCTCAAATTTCAGAGGTATAAGTTTGTTGAGTATTCCTGGTAAATTCTATGGGAGGGTATTGATTGAGAGGGTGAAGGCATGTACAGAGCATCAGATTGGGGAAGAGCAGTGTGGTTTCAGAAGTGGTAGAGGATGTGTGGATCAGGTGTTTGCTTTGAAGAATGTATGTGAGAAATACTTAGAAAAGCAAATGGATTTGTATGTACCATTTATGGATCTGGAGAAGGCATATGATAGAGTTGATAGAGATGCTCTGTGGAAGGTATTAAGAATATATGGTGTGGGAGGCAAGTTGTTAGAAGCAGTGAAAAGTTTTTATCGAGGATGTAAGGCATGTGTACGTGTAGGAAGAGAGAAAAGTGATTGGTTCTCAGTGAATGTAGGTTTGCGGCAGGGGTGTGTGATGTCTCCATGGTTGTTTAATTTGTTTATGGATGGGGTTGTTAGGGAGGTGAATGAAAGAGTTTTGGAAAGAGGGGCAAGTATGAAGTCTGTTGTGGATGAGAGAGCTTGGGAAGTGAGTCAGTTGTTCGCTGATGATACAGCGCTGGTGGCTGATTCATGTGAGAAACTGCAGAAGCTGGTGACTGAGTTTGGTAAAGTGTGTGAAAGAAGAAAGTTAAGAGTAAATGTGAATAAGAGCAAGGTTATTAGGTACAGTAGGGTTGAGGGTCAAGTCAATTGGGAGGTAAGTTTGAATGGTGAAAAACTGGAGGAAGTAAAGTGTTTTAGATATCTGGCAGTGGATCTGGCAGTGGATGGAACCATGGAAGCGGAAGTGGATCATAGGGTGGGGGAGGGGGCGAAAATCCTGGGAGCCTTGAAGAATGTGTGGAAGTCGAGAACATTATCTCGGAAAGCAAAAATGGGTATGTTTGAAGGAATAGTGGTTCCAACAATGTTGTATGGTTGCGAGGCATGGGCTATGGATAGAGTTGTGCGCAGGAGAATGGATGTGCTGGAAATGAGATGTTTGAGGACAATGTGTGGTGTGAGGTGGTTTGATCGAGTAAGTAACGTAAGGGTAAGAGAGATGTGTGGAAATAAAAAGAGCGTGGTTGAGAGAGCAGAAGAGGGTGTTTTGAAATGGTTTGGGCACATGGAGAGAATGAGTGAGAAAAGATTGACCAAGAGGATATATGTGTCGGAGGTGGAGGGAACGAGGAGAAGAGGGAGACCAAATTGGAGGTGGAAAGATGGAGTGAAAAAGATTTTGTGTGATCGGGGCCTGAGCAGGCAGGAGGGTGAAAGAAGGGCAAGGAATAGAGTGAATTGGATCAATGTGGTATACCGGGGTTGACATGCTGTCAGTGGATTGAATCAGGGCATGTGAAGCGTCTGGGGTAAACCATGGAAAGCTGTGTAGGTATGTATATTTGCATGTGTGGACGTATGTATATACATGTGTATGGGGGTGGGTTGGGCCATTTCTTTCGTCTGTTTCCTTGCGCTACCTCGCAAATGTGGGAGACAGCGACAAAGCAAAAAAAAAAAAAGAAAATATATATATATATATATATATATATATATATATATATATATATATATATATATATATATGGAGAAGGCATATGATAGAGTTGATAGAGATGCTCTGTGGAAGGTATTAAGAATATATGGTATGGGAGGCAAGTTGTTAGAAGCAGTGAAAAGTTTTTATCGAGGATGTAAGGCATGTGTACGTGTAGGAAGAGAGGAAAGTGATTGGTTCTCAGTGAATGTAGGTTTGCGGCAGGGGTGTGTGATGTCTCCATGGTTGTTTAATTTGTTTATGGATGGGGTTGTTAGGGAGGTGAATGCAAGAGTTTTGGAAAGAGGGGCAAGTATGAAGTCTGTTGTGGATGAGAGAGCTTGGGAAGTGAGTCAGTTGTTGTTCGCTGATGATACAGCGCTGGTGGCTGATTCATGTGAGAAACTGCAGAAGCTGGTGACTGAGTTTGGTAAAGTGTGTGAAAGAAGAAAGTTAAGAGTAAATGTGAATAAGAGCAAGGTTATTAGGTACAGTAGGGTTGAGGGTCAATTCAATTGGGAGGTGAGTTTGAATGGAGAAAAACTGGAGGAAGTAAAGTGTTTTAGATATCTGGGAGTGGATCTGGCAGCGGATGGAACCATGGAAGCGGAAGTGGATCATAGGGTGGGGGAGGGGGCGAAAATTCTGGGAGCCTTGAAGAATGTGTGGAAGTCGAGAACATTATCTCTGAAAGCAAAAATGGGTATGTTTGAAGGAATAGTGGTTCCAACAATGTTGTATGGTTGCGAGGCGTGGGCTATGGATAGAGTTGTGCGCAGGAGGATGGATGTGCTGGAAATGAGATGTTTGAGGACAATGTGTGGTGTGAGGTGGTTTGATCGAGTAAGTAACATAAGGGTAAGAGAGATGTGTGGAAATAAAAAGAGCGTGGTTGAGAGAGCAGAAGAGGGTGTTTTGAAATGGTTTGGGCACATGGAGAGAATGAGTGGGGAAAGATTGACCAAGAGGATATATGTGTCGGAGGTGGAGGGAACGAGGAGAAGAGGGAGACCAAATTGGAGGTGGAAAGATGGAGTGAAAAAGATTTTGTGTGATCGGGGCTTGAACATGCAGGAGGGTGAAAGGAGGGCAAAGAATAGAGTGAATTGGAGCGATGTGGTATACCGGGGTTGACGTGCTGTCAGTGGATTGAATTAAGGCATGTGTATGGGGGTGGGTTGGGCCATTTCTTTCGTCTGTTTCCTTGCGCTACCTCGCAAACGCGGGAGACAGCGACAAAGCAAAAAAAAAAAAAAAAAAAAATTATATATGTGTGTTGGGGTGAAGAGGGTGGTGAGAGTAAGTGAGCTTGGGAAGGAGACTTGTGTGAGGAAGTACTAGGAGAGACTGAGTACAGAATGGAATAAGGTGAGAGCAATGGAAGTAAGGGGAGTGGGGGAGGAATGGGATGTATTTACGGAAGCTGTGATGGATTGCGCAAAAGATGCTTGTGGCATGAGAAGAGTGGGAGGTGGGTTGATTAGAAAGGGTAGTGAGTTGTGGGATGAAGAAGTAAGATTATTAGTGAAAGAGAAGAGAGAGGCATTTAGACGATTTTTGCAGGGAAAAAATGCAATTGAGTGGGAGATGTATAAAAGAAAGAGACAGGAGGTCAAGAGAAAGGTGCAAGAGGTGAAAAAGAGTGCAAATGAGAGTTGGG
Source organism: Panulirus ornatus (assembly GCF_036320965.1). Lineage (NCBI taxonomy): Eukaryota > Metazoa > Arthropoda > Malacostraca > Decapoda > Palinuridae > Panulirus > Panulirus ornatus. Next base: position 93,476,517 of record NC_092225.1, read on the forward strand.
GTGAGAGAGTATCATTAAATTTTAGGGAGAATAAAAAGATGTTCTGGAAGGAGGTAAATAAAGTGCGTAAGACAAGGGAGCAAATGGGAACTTCAGTGAAGGACGCAAATGGGTAGGTGATAACAAGTAGTGGTGATGTGAGAAGATGGAGTGAGTATTTTGAAGGTTTGTTGAATGTGTTTGATGATAGAGTGGCAGATATAGGGTGCTTTGGTCGAGGTGGTGTGCAAAGTGAGAGGGTTAGGGAAAATGATTTGGTAAACAGAGAAGAGGTAGTAAAAGCTTTGCGGAAGATGAAAGCCAGCAAGGCAGCGGGTTTGGATGGTATTGCAGTGGAATTTATTAAAAAAGGGGGTGACTGTATTATTGACTGGTTGGTAAGGTTATTTAATGTATGTATGACTCATGGTGAGGTGCCTGAGGATTGGCGGAATGCGTGCATAGTGCCATTGTACAGAGGCAAAGGGGATAAGAGTGAGTGCTCAAATTACAGAGGTATAAGTTTGTTGAGTATTCCTGGTAAATTCTATGGGAGGGTATTGATTGAGAGGGTGAAGGCATGTACAGAGCATCAGATTGGGGAAGAGCAGTGTTGTTTCAGAAGTGGTAGAGGATGTGTGGATCAGGTGTTTGCTTTGAAGAATGTATGTGAGAAATACTTAGAAAAGCAAATGCATTTGTATGTAGCATTTATGGATCTGGAGAAGGCATATGATAGAGTTGATAGAGAAGCTCTGTGGAAGGTATTAAGAATATATGGTGTGGGAGGCAAGTTGTTAGAAGCAGTGAAAAGTTTTTATCGAGGATGTAAGGCATGTGTACGTGTAGGAAGAGAGGAAAGTGATTGGTTCTCAGTGAATGTAGGTTTGCGGCAGGGGTGTGTGATATCTCCATGGTTGTTTAATTTGTTTATGGATGGGGTTGTTAGGGAAGTGAATGCAAGAGGTTTGGAAAGAGGGGCAAGTATGAAGTCTGTTGGGGATGAGAGAGCTTGGGAAGTGAGTCAGTTGTTGTTCGCTGATGATACAGCGCTGGTGGCTGATTCATGTGAGAAACTGCAGAAGCTGGTGACTGAGTTTAGTGAAGTGTGTGAAAGAAGAAAGTTAAGAGTAAATGTGAATAAGAGCAAGGTAATTAGGTACAGTAGGGTTGAGGGTCAAGTCAATTGGGGGGTAAGTTTGAATGGAGAAAAACTGGGGGAAGTAAAGTGTTTTAGATATCTGGGAGTGGATCTGGCAGCGGATGGAACCATGGAAGCGGAAGTGGATCATAGGGTGGGGAGGGGGCGAAAATCCTGGGAGCCTTGAAGAATGTGTGGAAGTCGAGAACATTATCTCTGAAAGCAAAAATGGGTATGTTTGAAGGAATAGTGGTTCCAACAATGTTGTATGGTTGCGAGGCGTGGTCTATGGATAGAGTTGTGCGCAGGAGGATGGATGTGCTGGAAATGAGATGTTTGAGGACAATGTGTGGTGTGAGGTGGTTTGATCGAGTAAGTAACGTAAGGGTAAGAGAGATGTGTGGAAATAAAAAGAGCGTGGTTGAGAGAGCAGAAGAGGGTGTTTTGAAATGGTTTGGGCACATGGAGAGAATGAGTGAGGAAAGATTGACCAAGAGGATATATGTGTCGGAGGTGGAGGGAACGAGGAGAAGTGGGAGACCAAATTGGAGGTGGAAAGATGGAGTGAAAAAGATTTTGTGTGATCGGGGCCTGAACATGCAGGAGGGTGAAAGAAGGGCAAGGAATAGAGTGAATTGGATTGATGTGGTATACCGGGGTTGACGTGCTTTCAGTGGATTGAATCAGGGCATGTGAAGCGTCTGGGGTAAACCATGGAAAGCTGTGTAGGTATGTATATTTGCGTGTGTGGACGTATGTATATACATGTGTATGGGGGTGGGTTGGCCCATTTCTTTCGTCTGTTTCCTTGCGCTACCTCGCAAACGCGGGAGACAGCGGCAAAAAAATATATATATATATATTTTTTTTTTTTTTTTTTTTATATACTTTTATACTTTTTTATACTCAAGGGTAAAGGGGAAGAGTGGTTTGGGAATGTCTGGGAAGTGAAGTCAGGGGTTAGTGAGAGGACAAGAGCAAGGGAAGGAGTAGCAATACTCCTGAAACAGGAGTTGTGGGAATATGTGATAGAATGTAAGAAAGTAAATTCTCGATTAATATGGGTAAAACTGAAAGTTGATGGAGAGAGGTGGGTGATTGTTGGTGCATATGCACCTGGGCATGAGAAGAAAGATCATGAGAGGCAAGTGTTTTGGGAGCAGCTGAATGAGTGTGTTAGTGGTTTTGATGCACGAGACCGGGTTATAGTGATGGGTGATTTGAATGCAAAGGTGAGTAATGTGGCAGTTGAGGGAATGATTGGTATACATGGGGTGTTCAGTGTTGTAAATGGAAATGGTGAAGAGCTTGTAGATTTATGTGCTGAAAAAGGACTGATGATTGGGAATACCTGGTTTAAAAAGCGAGATATACATAAGTATACTTATGTAAGTAGGAGAGATGGCCAGAGAGCGTTATTGGATTACGTGTTAATTGACAGGCGTGCGAAAGAGAGACTTTTGGATGTTAATGTGCTGAGAGGTGCAACTGGAGGGATGTCTGATCATTATCTTGTGGAGGCTAAGGTGAAGATTTGTATGGGTTTTCAGAAAAGAAGAGTGAATGTTGGGGTGAAGAGGGTGGTGAGAGTAACTGAACACCCCATGTATACCAATTATTCCATCAACTGCCACATTACTCACCTTTGCTTTCAAATCACCCATCACTATGACCCGGTCTCGTGCATCAAAACCACTAACACACTCATTCAGCTGCTCCCAAAACACTTGCCTCTCTTGATCTTTCTTCTCATGCCCAGGTGCATATGCACCAATAATCACCCACCTCTCTCCATCAACTTTCAGTTTTACCCATATTAATCGAGAATTTACTTTCTTACATTCTATCACATACTCCCACAACTCCTGTTTCAGGAGTATTGCTACTCCTTCCCTTGTAGATTTATGTGCTGAAAAAGGACTGATGATTGGGAATACCTGGTTTAAAAAGCGAGATATACATAAGTATACTTATGTAAGTAGGAGAGATGGCCAGAGAGCGTTATTGGATTACGTGTTAATTGACAGGCGTGCGAAAGAGAGACTTTTGGATGTTAATGTGCTGAGAGGTGCAACTGGAGGGATGTCTGATCATTATCTTGTGGAGGCTAAGGTGAAGATTTGTATGGGTTTTCAGAAAAGAAGAGTGAATGTTGGGGTGAAGAGGGTGGTGAGAGTAAGTGAGTTTGGGAAGGAGACCTGTGTGAGGAAGTACCAGGAGAGACTGTGTACAGAATGGAAAAAGGTGAGAACAATGGAAGTAAGGGGAGTGGGGGAGGAATGGGATGTATTTAGGGAATCAGTGATGGATATATATATATATATATATATATATATATATATATATATATATATATATATATATATATATATTTTTTTTTTTTCAATTTTCCAAAAGAAGGAACAGAGAATTGGGCCAAGTGAGGGTATTCCCTCAAAGGCCCAGTCCTCTGTTCTTAACGCTACCCCGCTAATGCGGGAAATGGCGAATAGTTTGAAAGAAAAAATATATATATGTATGTATACATCGAAATGTACATATATGTATATGTGTGTGTGTAGGCATTTATGTATATACATGTGTATGTGGGTGGGTTGGGCCACTCCTCGTCTGTTTCCTTGTGCTACCTCACTAACGCAGGAGACTGCAGTTAAGTATAATAAATTTAAAAAAAAAAAATTTTGTGTTGAAGGCTTCAAACACAGACAGAAGTCCATCAAGGCTATGTTTAATGCTCCAGGCATAGACAAAAGTCCATTAAGGCTGCCCCTTGATTGAAATATAGAGAGAATTATGAAAGGTAAAAAGAAAAGACAAGGGAAAGTAATTATGAATTTTGGAGGAAGTAAAAAACTTGTCTTTTTCATTGTGCCAGGTCATAGTTATTGGGAAAGACATGAGAAGGTAGAGTTCCAGGGCTTTGATGTGTAGGGAAAGAAGCAGTTATCAAAACGGCTCACCCTTGAGTTGCCAATAGCCACATAGTAATGATGTGATACAGCAGCTTCCTTAGTATTGCATGGTTTAGCTAGTGGTGGAAGCACACAAGCAGCCAACTCTTGGGAGCAAAAACCAGAGTAATACTTATGGAAGAGGGAATGTGAACCATCATTGCGATATAGGGTAAGAGGGTCAAGTTTGGAAGTTAACCTGGGACGGTTTATAAGTCGCACTGCTTTTGACTCAGTTCTGTCAAGTAAGGATTCAGAGGTAGAACCACCCCAGATGTAAGAGCAGTACTCCATGCAAGAACGAATTAATCCTAGTGCAAACGGAGAAATTGTTCCGAAGGAAATAAGTTTTGACATCTAAACATGATGACCCACTTTTCATAGAGGCATACCAAGCAGGTCCTGTAATGTGGGGTTTCCAAGAAAGAGTGGATGTTACAGTGATACCAAGTATGTTCATTGCATTGAGATATACAATTACAGAACTGTTAAAGGAGAGACAAGAGTTGTGAGGAGTTTTCAACAGAGAAATGGGTAGAAACTAGGTGTAGGAGGCAGTAAACTTATATAGATTTCATTTACCCAAATGAGATATCCCGTCCAAGTCTGTGTTTATTGAGGAAGCTGTGTGAAGATAAGATGTAGATCAAGTGAGAGAAGGAGTGGAATTGAAGTATGTAGATAAACGTAGAGTTGAGTTGTCAGCATATGAGTGCATTTGATTATTTGTGGAAAGGAAATTGTTGAAAAAAAAGGAGAAAAAGTATAGGAAACAGGACAGAGCCTTGAGGGACACCGCTGTTGGTGAAGAATGGGAGGGAGGCTGATTCATGAATGACAATAGGGATAGATCGGCTATAGATGAAACCATGTATGAAGGAGCAAAGTGGGGGAGGGAAGCCAGAAGGGACCTTACATACCCCAATACCACACCTTGTCAAAAGCTTTGGATATGTCAAGGGCAGTTACACAAGACTTCCCAAAACCATTCAGGGATGATAATCAGATATCAGTTAGATAGGAAAGAATTATCCCTGGGGATAGGGGAGAAAGAATGCTTCCCACGCATTCCTCACGTGTCGCAGAAGGCAACTAATGGGGAAGGGAGCTGGGGGCTAGAAACCCTCCCCTCGTAATTTAACTTTCTAAATGGGGAAACAGAAGGAGTCACGCGAGGAGTGCTCATCCTCCTCGAAGGCTCAGATTGGGGTGTCTAAATGTGTGTGGATGCAACCAAGATGAGAAAAAAGGAGAGATAGGTAGAATGTTTGAGGAAAGGAACCTGGATGTTTTGGCTCTGAGTGAAACGAAGCTCAAGGGTAAAGGGAAAGAGTGGATTGGGAATGTCTTGGGAGTAAAGTCAGGGGTTAGTTAAAGGACAAGAGCAAGGGAAGGAGTAGCACTACTCCTGAAACTGGAGTGGTGGGAGTATGTGATAAAGTGTAAGAAAGTAAACTCTAGATTAATATGGGTAAAACTGGAAGTGGATGGAGGGAGATAGGTGATTATTGGTGCATATGCACCTGGGCATGAGAAGAAAGATCATGAGAGGCAAGTGTTTTGGGAGCAGCTGAATGAGTGTGTTAGTAGTTTTGATGCACGAGACTGGGTTATAGTGATGGGTGAGTAATGTGGCAGTTGAGGGAATAATTGGTGTACATGGGGTGTTCAGTGTTGTAAATGGAAATGGTGAAGAGCTTGTAGATTTATGTGCTGAAAAAGGACTGGTGATTGGGAATACCTGGTTTAAAGAGAGAGATATACATAAGTTTATGTATGTAAGTAGGAGAGATGGCCAGAGAGCGTTATTGGATTACGTGTTAATTGATAGGCGTGCGAGAGAGACTTTTGGATGTTAATGTGCTGAGAGGTGCAACTGGAGGGATGTCTGATCATTATCTTGTGGAGGCGAAGGTGAAGATTTGTAGAGGTTTTCAGAAAAGAAGAGAGAATGTTGTTGTAAAGAGAGTGGTGAGAGTAAGTGAGGTTGGGAAGGAAGACTTATGTGAGGAAGTACCGGGAGAGACTGAGTACAGAATGGAAAAAGGTGAGAACAAAGGAGGTAGGGGGAGTGGGGGAGGAATGGGATATATATATAGGGAAGCAGTGATGGCCTTAAAAGATGCTTGTGGCATGAGAAGCGTGGGTGATGGGCAGATTAGAAAGGGTAGTGAGTGGTGGGATGAAGAAGTAAGATTATTAGTGAAAGAGAAGAGAGAGGCATTTGGACGATTTTTGCAGGGAAATAATGCAAATGAGTGGGAGATGTATAAAAGAGAGAGGGAGGAGGTCAAGAGAAAGGTGCAAGAGGCGAAAAAGAGGGCAAATGAGAGTTGGGGTGAGAGAATATCATTAAATATTAGGGAGAATAAAAAGATGTTTTGGAAGGAGGTAAATAAAGTGCGTAAGACAAGGGAACAAATGGGAACATCAGTGAAGGGGGCTAATGGGGAGGTGATAACAAGTAGTGGTGATGTGAGAAGGAGATGGAGTGAGTATTTTGAAGGTTTGTTGAATATGTTTGATGATAGAGTGGCAAATATAGGGTGTCTTGGTCAAGGTGGTGTGCAAAGTGAGAGGGTTAGGAGGAATGATTTGGTAAACAGAGAAGAGGTAGTAAAAGCTTTGTGGAAGATGAAAGCCGGCAAGGCAGCGGGTTTGGATGGTATGGCAGTGGAGTTTATTAAAAAAGGGGTGACTGTATTGTTGACTGGTTGGTAAGGTTATTTGAAGTATGTATGACTCATGGTGAGGTGCCTGAGGATTGGTGGAATGCTTGCACAGTGCCATTGTACAAAGGCAAAGGGATAAGAATGAGTGCTCAAATTACAGAGGTATAAGTTTGTTGAGTATTCCTGGGAAATTATATGGGAGGGTATTGATTGAGAGGGTGAAGGCATGCACAGAGCATCAGATTGGGGAAGAGCAGTGTGGTTTCAGAAGTGGTAGAGAATGTGTGGATCAGGTGTTTGCTTTGAAGAATGTATGTGAGAAATACTTAGAAAAGCAAATGGATTTGTATGTGGCATTTATAGGTCTGCAGAAGGCATATGATAGAGTTGATAGAGATGCTCTGTGGAAGGTATTAAGAATATATGTTGTGGGAGGTAAGTTGTTAGAAGCAGTGAAAAGTTTTTATCGAGGATGTAAGGTATGTGTATGTGTAGAGAGGAAAGTGATTGGTTTTCAGTGAATGTTGGTTTGCAGCAGGGTTGGGTGATGTCTCCATGGTTGTTCAATTTGTTTATGGATGGGGTTTTTAGGGGGGTGAATGCAAGAGTCTTGGAAAGAGGGGCAAGCATGCAGTCTGTTGTGGATGAAAAAGCTTGGGAAGTTGAGTCAGTTGTTGTTCGCTGATGATACAGCGCTGGTGGCTGATTCATATGAGAAACTGCAGAAGCTGATAACTGAGTTTGGTAAAGTGTGTGAAAAAAGAAACCTGAGAGTAAATGTGAATAAGAGTAAGGCTATTAGGTACAGTAGGGTTGAGGGACAAGTCAGTTGGGAGGTGAGTTTGAATGGAGAAATACTGGAGGAAGTGAAATGTTTTAGATATCTGGGAATGGATTTGGCAGCGGATGGAACCATGGAAGCGGAAGTGAATCATAGGGTCAGGGAGGGGGCAAAAGTTCTGGGAGCGTCGAAAAATGTGTGGAAGTCGATAACATTATCTTGGAAAGCAAAAATGGGTATGTTTGAAAGAATAGTGGTTCCAACAATGTTATATGGTTGCGAGGCATGGGCTATAGATAGAGTTGTGCGGAGGAGGGTGGATGTGCTGGAAATATGTTTGAGGACAATATGTGGTGTGAGGTGGTTTGATCAAGTAAGAAATGAAATGGTAAGAGAGATGTGTGGTAACAAAAAGAGTGTGGTTGAGAGAGCAGAAGAGGGTGTTTTAAAATGGTTAGGTCACATGGAGAGAATGAGTGAGGAAAGATTGACCAAGAGGATATATGTGTCAGAGGTGGAGGGAATGAGAAGTGGGAGACCAAGTTGGAGGTGGAAAGATGGAGTGAAAAAGATTTTGAGTGATCGGGGCCTGAACATGCAGGAGGGTGAAAGGTGTGCAAGAAATAGAGTGAATTGGAACGATGGGGCATACCAGGGTCGACGTGCTGTCAGTGGATTGTACCAGGGCATGTGAAGCGTCTGGGGTAAACCATGGAAAGTTCTGTGGGGCTTGGATGTGGGAAGGGAGCTGTAGTTTGGTGCCTTATACATAACAGCTAGAGACGGAGTGTGAACGAATGGGGCCTTTGTTGTCTTTCCTAGTGCTATCTCATGCACATGCAGAGTAAGGGGTTTTCATTTCATGTGTGGCGGGGTGGCAACTGGAATGAATAAGGGCAGACTATGAATTATGTACATGTGTATATATGTATATGTCTGTGTGTGTATATATTTTTTTTTTTTTTTTTTTTTTTTTTTTTTTTTTGCCGCTGTCTCCCGCGTTTGCGAGGTAGCGCAAGGAAACAGACGAAAGAAATGGCCCAACCCACCCCCATACACATGTATATACATACGTCCACACACGCAAATATACATACCTACACAGCTTTCCATGGTTTACCCCAGTCGCTTCACATGCCTTGATTCACTCCACTGACAGCACGTCAACCCCGGTATACCACATCGTTCCAATTCACTCTATTCCTTGCCCTCCTTTCACCCTCCTGCATGTTCAGGCCCCGATCCCACAAAATCTTTTTCACTCCATCTTTCCACCTCCAATTTGGTCTCCCTCTTCTCCTCGTTCCCTCCACCTCCGACACATATATTCTCTTGGTCAATCTTTCCTCACTCATTCTCTCCATGTGCCCGAACCATTTCAAAACACCCTCTTCTGCTCTCTCAACCACGCTCTTTCTATTTCCACACATCTCTCTTACCCTTACGTTACTTACTCGATCAAACCACCTCACACCACACATTGTCCTCAAACATCTCATTTCCAGCACATCCATCCTCCTGCGCACAACTCTATCCATAACCCACGCCTCGCAACCATACAACATTGTTGGAACCACTATTCCTTCAAACATACCCATTTTTGCTTTCCGAGATAATGTTCTCGACTTCAAGGCTCCCAGAATTTTCCCCCCCTCCCCCACCCTATGATCCACTTCCGCTTCCATGGTTCCATCTGCTGCCAGATCCACTCCCAGATATCTAAAACACTTCACTTCCTCCAGTTTTTCTCCATTCAAACTCACCTCCCAATTGACTTGACCCTCAACCCTACTGTACCTAATGTGTGTATATATATATATATATATATATATATATATATATATATATATATATATATATATATATATATATGGCTATGGAAAAAGGAAATGTATAATTTATTTACACAAACGTGTAATTTTTTTTTTGCTTTGTCGCTGTCTCCCGCGTTTGCGAGGTAGCGCAAGGAAACAGACGAAAGAAATGGCCCAACCCACCCCCATACACATGTATATACATACGTCCACACACGCAAATATACATACCTACACAGCTTTCCATGGTTTACCCCAGACGCTTCACATGCTCTGATTCAATCCACTGACAGCACGTCAACCCCGGTATACCACATCGATCCAATTCACTCTATTCCTTGCCCTTCTTTCACCCTCCTGCATGTTCAGGGCCCGATCACACAAAATCTTTTTCACTCCATCTTTCCACCTCCAATTTGGTCTCCCACTTCTTGTTCCCTCCACCTCCGACACATATATCCTCTTGGTCAATCTTTCCTCACTCATTCTCTCCATGTGCCCAAACCATTTCAAAACACCCTCTTCTGCTCTCTCAACCATGCTCTTTTTATTTCCACACATCTCTCTTACCCTTACGTTACTTACTCGATCAAACCACCTCACACCACACATTGTCTTCAAACATCTCATTTCCAGCACATCCACCTTCCTGCGCACAACTCTATCCATAGCCCACGCCTCGCAACCATACAACATTGTTGGCACCACTATTCCTTCAAACATACCCATTTTTGCTTTCTGAGATAATGTTCTCGACTTCCACACATTCTTCAAGGCTCCCAGGATTTTCGCCCTCTCCCCCACCCTATGATCCACTTTCGCTTCCATGGTTCCATCCACTGCCAGATCCACTCCCAGATATCTAAAACACTTTACTTCCTCCAGTTTTTCTCCATTCAAACTTACCTCCCAATTGACTTGACCCTCAACCCTACTGTACCTAATAACCTTGCTCTTATTCACATTTACTCTTAACTTTCTTCTTTCACACACTTTACCAAACTCAGTCACCAGCTTCTGCAGTTTCTCACATGAATCAGCCACCAGCGCTGTATCATCAGCGAACAACAAGTGACTCACTCCCCAAGCTCTCTCATCCCCAACAGACTTCATACTTGCCCCTCTTTCCAAAACTCTTGCATTCATCTCCCTAACAACCCCATCCATAAACAAATTAAACAACCATGGAGACATGACACACCCCTGCCGCAAACCTACATTCACTGAGAACCAATCACTTTCCTCTCTTCCTACACGTACTCATGCCTTACATCCTCGATAAAAACTTTTCACTGCTTCTAACAACTTGCCTCCCACACCATATATTCTTAATACCTTCCACAGAGCATCTCTATCAACTCTATCATATGCCTTCTCCAGATCCATAAATGCTACATACAAATCCATTTGCTTTTCTAAGTATTTCTCACATACATTCTTCAAAGCAAACACCTGATCTACACATCCTCTACCACTTCTGAAACCACACTGCTCTTCCCCAATCTGATGCTCTGTACATGCCTTCACCCTCTCAATCAATACCCTCCCATATAATTTACCAGGAATACTCAACAAACTTATACCTCTGTAATTTGAGCACTCACTCTTATCCCCTTTGCCTTTGTACAATGGCACTATGCACGCATTCCGTCAATCCTCAGGCACCTCACCATGAGTCATACATACATTAAATAACCTTACCAACCAGTCAATAATACAGTCACCCCCTTTTTTAATAAATTCCACTGGGGAGGTGATAACAAGTAGCGGTGATGTGAGAAGGAGATGGAATGAGTATTTTGAAGGTTTGTTGAATGTGTCTGATGACAGAGTGGCAGATATAGGGTGTTTTGGTCGAGGTGGTGTGCAAAGTGAGAGGGTTAGGGAAAATGATTTGGTAAACAGAGAAGAGGTAGTAAAAGCTTTGCGGAAGATGAAAGCCAGCAAGGCAGCAGGTTTGGATGGTATTGCAGTGGAATTTATTAAAAAAGGGGGTGACTGTATTGTTGACTGGTTGGTAAGGTTATTTAATGTATGTATGACTCATGGTGAGGTGCCTGAGGATTGGCGGAATGCGTGCATAGTGCCATTGTACAAAGGCAAAGGGGATAAGAGTGAGTGCTCAAATTACAGAGGTATAAGTTTGTTGAGTATTCCTGGTAAATTATATGGGAGGGTATTGATTGAGAGGGTGAAGGCATATACAGAGCATCAGATTGGGGAAGAGCAGTGCGGTTTCAGAAGTGGTAGAGGATGTGTGGATCAGGTGTTTGCTTTGAAGAATGTATGTGAGAAATACTTAGAAAAGCAAATGGATTTGTATGTAGCATTTATGGATCTGGAGAAGGCATATGATAGAGTTGATAGGGATGCTCTGTGGAAGGTATTAAGAATATATGGTGTGGGAGGCAAGTTGTTAGAAGCAGTGAAAAGTTTTTATCGAGGATGTAAGGCATGTGTACGTGTAGGAAGAGAGGAAAGTGATTGGTTCTCAGTGAATGTAGGTTTGCGGCAGGGGTGTGTGATGTCTCCATGGTTGTTTAATTTGTTTATGGATGGGGTTGTAAGGGAGGTAAATGCAAGAGTCCTGGAAAGAGGGGCAAGTATGAAGTCTGTTGGGGATGAGAGAGCTTGGGAAGTGAGTCAGTTGTTGTTCGCTGATGATACAGCGCTGGTGGCTGATTCATGTGAGAAACTGCAGAAGCTGGTGACTGAGTTTGGTAAAGTGTGTGGAAGAAGAAAGTTGAGAGTAAATGTGAATAAGAGCAAGGTTATTAGGTACAGTAGGGGTGAGGGTCAAGGCAATTGGGAGGTGAGTTTGAATGGAGAAAAACTGGAGGAAGTGAAGTGTTTTAGATATCTGGGAGTGGATCTGTCAGCGGATGGAACCATGGAAGCGGAAGTGGATCATAGGGTGGGGGAAGGGGGCGAAAATTTTGGGAGCCTTGAAAAATGTGTGGAAGTCGAGAACATTATCTCGGAAAGCAAAAATGGGTATGTTTGAGGGAATAGTGGTTCCAACAATGTTGTATGGTTGCGAGGCGTAGGCTATGGATAGAGATGTGCGCAGGAGGATGGATGTGCTGGAAATGAGATGTTTGAGGACAATGTGTGGTGTGAGGTGGTTTGATCGAGTAAGTAACGTAAGGGTAAGAGAGATGTGTGGAAATAAAAAGAGCGTGGTTGAGAGAGCAGAAGAGGGTGTTTTGAAATGGTTTGGGCACATGGAGAGAATGAGTGAGGAGAGGTTGACCAAGAGGATATATGTGTCGGAGGTGGAGGGAACGAGGAGAAGAGGGAGACCAAATTGGAGGTGGAAAGATGGAGTGAAAAAGATTTTGTGTGATCGGGGCCTGAACATGCAGGAGGGTGAAAGGAGGGCAAGAAATAGAGTGAATTGGAGTCATGTGGTATACAGGGGTTGACGTGCTGTCAGTGGATTGAAGCAAGGCATGTGAAGCGTCTGGGGTAAACCATGGAAAGCTGTGTAGGTATGTATATTTGCGTGTGTGGACGTGTGTATGTACATGTGTATGGGGGGGGGTTGGGCCATTTCTTTCGTCTGTTTCCTTGCGCTACCTCGCAAACGCGGGAGACAGCGACAAAGTATAAAAAAAAAAAAAAAAAAAAAATATATATATATATATATATATATATATATATATATATATATATATATATATATATATATATATATATATATATATATGTGTGATGTCTCCATGGTTGTTTAATTTGTTTATGGATGGGGTTGTTAGGGAGGTAAATGCAAGAGTTTTGGAAAGAGGGGCAAGTATGAAGTCTGTTGGGGATGAGAGAGCTTGGGAAGTGAGTCAGTTGTTGTTCGCTGACGACACAGCGCTGGTGGCTGATTCATGTGTGAAACTGCAGAAGCTGGTGACTGAGTTTGGTAAAGTGTGTGGAAGAAGAAAGTTAAGAGTAAATGTGAATAAGAGCAAGGTTATTAGGTACAGTAGGGTTGAGGGTCAAGTCAATTGGGAGGTGAGTTTGAATGGAGAAAAACTGGAGGAAGTGAAGTGTTTTAGATATCTGGGAGTGGATCTGGCAGCGGATGGAACCATGGAAGCGGAAGTGGATCATAGGGTGGGGGAGGGGGCGAAAATTCTGGGGGCCTTGAAGAATGTGTGGAAGTCGAGAACATTATCTCGGAAAGCAAAAATGGGTATGTTTGAAGGAATAGTGGTTCCAACAATGTTGTATGGTTGCGAGGCGTGGGCTATGGATAGAGTTGTGCGCAGGAGGATGGATGTGCTGGAAATGAGATGTTTGAGGACAATGTGTGGTGTGAGGTGGTTTGATCGAGTGAGTAACGTAAGGGTAAGAGAGATGTGTGGAAATAAAAAGAGCGTGGTTGAGAGAGCAGAAGAGGGTGTTTTGAAGTGGTTTGGGCACATGGAGAGAATGAGTGAGGAAAGATTGACCAAGAGGATATATGTGTCGGAGGTGGAGGGAACAAGGAGAAGAGGGAGACCAAATTGGAGGTGGAAAGATGGAGTGAAAAAGATTTTGTGTGATCGGGGCCTGAACATGCAGGAGGGTGAAAGGAGGGCAAGGAACAGAGTGAATTGGAGCGATGTGGTATACCGGGGCTGACGTGCTGTCAGTGGATTGAATCAAGGCATGTGAAGCGTCTGGGGTAAACCATGGAAAGCTGTGTAGGTATGTATATTTGCGTGTGTGGATGTATGTATATACATGTGTATGGGGGGGGTTGGGCCATTTCTTTCGTCTGTTTCCTTGCGCTACCTCGCAAACGCGGGAGAGAGCGACAAAGTATAAAAAAAAAAAAAAGAAAATATATATGTGTGGAAGAAGAAAGTTAAGAGTAAATGTGAATAAGAGCAAGGTTATTAGGAACAGTAGGGTTGAGGGTCAAGTCAATTGGGAGGTGAGTTTGAATGGAGAAAAACTGGAGGAAGTGAAGTGTTTTAGATATCTGGGAGTGGATCTGGCAGCGGATGGAACCATGGAAGCGGAAGTGGATCATAGGGTGGGGGAGGGGGCGAAAATTCTGGGGGCCTTGAAGAATGTGTGGAAGTCGAGAACATTATCTCGGAAAGCAAAAATGGGTATGTTTGAAGGAATAGTGGTTCCAACAATGTTGTATGGTTGTGAGGCGTGGGCTATGGATAGAGTTGTGCGCAGGAGGATGGATGTGCTGGAAATGAGATGTTTGAGGACAATGTGTGGTGTGAGGTGGTTTGATCGAGTGAGTAACGTAAGGGTAAGAGAGATGTGTGGAAATAAAAAGAGGGTGGTTGAGAGAGCAGAAGAGGGTGTTTTGAAGTGGTTTGGGCACATGGAGAGAATGAGTGAGGAAAGATTGACCAAGAGGATATATGTGTCGGAGGTGGAGGGAACGAGGAGAAGAGGGAGACCAAATTGGAGGTGGAAAGATGGAGTGAAAAGGATTTTGTGTGATCGGGGCCTGAACATGCAGGAGGGTGAAAGGAGGGCAAGAAATAGAGCGAATTGGAGTCATGTGGTATACAGGGGTTGACGTGCTGTCAGTGGATTGAATCAAGGCATGTGAAGCGTCTGGGGTAAACCATGGAAAGCTGTGTAGGTATGTATATTTGCGTGTGTGGACGTGTGTATGTACATGTGTATGGGGGGGGGGGTTGGGCCATTTCTTTCGTCTGTTTCCTTGCGCTACCTCGCAAACGCGGGAGACGGCGACAAAGTATAAAAAAAAAAAAAAAATATATATATATATATATATATATATATATATATGTATATGTTGAGATGTATAGGTATGTATATGTGCAGATGTGGACGTGTATGTATATACATGCGTATGTGGGTGGGTTTGGCCCTTCTTTCATCTGTTTCCTTCCGCTAACACGGGAGACAGCGACAAAGTACAATAAATGGGAAAGAATGTCACCAGTGGATCTTGCCACACAGAAGCCTTACTTGTGATCCAGAGAGAAGATTGTGTATTTCAAGGTGTTTAAGGATATGTGAGTTGAAGAGGGATTCAAAGAATTTGGAAATGGTAGATGTCAAAGCAATAAGACAATAGTTAGAGGGGTCCAAACAGTCACCCAACTTAGGGATGGAGTGTATCAGTGCATGCCTCCAAGGAGAACGAAAGGTTTGTTTTTATAGAGAAACAGAACAGATGAGCAAGCACAGGTGCAAGTTAAGAGGCACTCTCTTTCAGCACACAGGGATGTATGCCGTCAGGACCATAATCCTTGCTTGTGTCCAGAGACATAAGAGCTTTTCGGACAGCCCAAAAATAGATTAAGGCGAGGAGCATAAGATTAGGTAGAGGAGCATCAGGGGGTGAAGAAACGTTAAGAGTCATCCAAGGTTGAGTTAGAGGAGAAACAGGAACCAAAGAGAGTTGCTTTTCTATGGCAGAGACAGCTACAGTCCCATCAGAACAGAATAGTGAAGGAGATGTAGAGTGTCAAGTTGTGAGAGATGCCTTTATCTAGAGACTAGAAAGACTTACCAGTGGATGATAAGAAGTTACCACACTTCCTTTGAATAAAGGAATGCTTTGCCACAAGGGTAAGTACTTGCATTGATTACGGTCAGTGATTAAAGCTGAATGGGAGTTAGAGGAAGAAAAGTTTTCCAGACCCGTTATGCTTTATCCCTTTCCTGAATAGCCTCAGAATAGGAATGGTTGAACCATGGATTGGGTGAAGAGATCGTTTTATAGGAAGAAGGGATAAATGCTTCCATGCCTGCAAAGATAACCTCTTCTATGCTTTTGGAGATAGAAAGACCACATAAGACGGTAATTTACCAAAGGAAAGTCGGAAAAGAAGTTAAGGAAATTATTCCAGTCAGCTTTGTTGAGGTGGTAGTATTTATGCAAAGAAGGGGCTGCTGGAGGGGGAGGTGCCATAAAAATAGATACATTTATGAGTGTATGATCAGATTAACCAAGTGAGGGCAAGATTGTGTACTTAAGCGGGATGGACTGGAGTTGAAAAACAGATCCAGAATATTAGGAGAGTGATCACAGTAGTCAGAAATCTGGGTAGGGTGGGAGATAATTTTTCTAAATCATTGAGAATAAGAGAATGTGAGGGCCTCAATCACTCTGCCATTCATATGGGAGGAATTCAGTCATTCCCTATGATGAACGTTGAAATTTCCGCGGTAGAGGATCTCAGCTTGTGGGTGATAGGATGTCACAGTCTCATGGCAGGAGTTTAGTTAGTTGAAGAAGGAAATGAAATTTGTAGAATTAGGAGAGCAGCTTGACGGACCTTGAGCCACATAACATCAAAGTTTGGGGACTCAAGACCCTTTAGGCATGCAAAAGGTGTGTTGATATTGGAGTAAACACAAACACCTCCTTTGAACCGGAATCATGTGTGGAGATTGTTGTCTGATATGAAGAGGGGACTCGTGACATCATTAGACAACTGTGTCTCAGAGAGAAGTGAGATATTAGGAGAGGTACTAGATAGATCGTATTCAACAGAGGGGAGGTTACTGGAGACAGCGAATGTTGATAGAGTGAATGAAGAAAGAGAAGGTTTAACAGAGAGGGAAAGGTCATGGAAGGGGCTGGTACTACTACTATCAGAGCCCTAACCCTCATTGGCAGTAGAGTCAGGTGAAAACCCAGAGATTCTTAGCATGATGATACTTCAAAATTTTTTGAATGGACAGGAGTTGGTAGGAGTACTTGTGAAAAATGAAAATAAGCAAGATTTGAGTTGGTGTATGGTGCTTGTAAGAAGATGGCATGGCTAGACCAGTAGTCCCATTTTGATGAGACACAAATTAAGACCAGCAATCCTAACATGGAAAGTGTAAGTTGGTTTCAGGCACAACTTTTAACACTCCTTGGTCAGGATGGTAGTGCCATCCTTGGCGGCTGCTCTCAGCAGCTTGTTGCCACTGTATAAAGGAAAGGGGGATAAGGGTAAGTGTTCAGACTACAGAAGTATACGTTTGTTGAGTATACTTGATAAGCTGGATTGGAGGGTATTGATTAAGAGGATTAAGGCATACAGAGCATCAGACTGGGGAGGAGCAGTGTGGTTTCAGAAGTGGTAAAGGATGTGTAGGTAAAGTTTTGCTATAAGAATATGTATAAGAAATATGTAGAGAAACAGAGAGATTTGTATGTGGCATTTGTGGATCTAGAGAAAATATATGTTAAGGTTGATAGAGATTTTTGTGGAAGATTATAAGAATGTATGGTGTGGGAGGAGAGCTGCTGGAAGCGGAGAAGATTTTATCGAGGGTGTAAGGCATGTATATAATTTGGGTAAGAGGAGGGTAAGTAGTTCAGAGTGAAGGTTGGTTTTTGGCAGGGATTTGTAGATGTCGCCATGGTTGTTCAGTATGTTTATGGATGGGGAGATGAGGAAGGTAATTGCGAGAGTCCTGAAAAGAGGGGTGACCCCGGTATGGGAACCACACTCCTTTTATTTCCACACATCTCTCTTACCCTTCCATTACTTACTCAATCAAACCATCTCGCACCACATATTGTCCTCAAACATTTAATTTCCAACACATCCACCCTCCTTTGTACAACCGTATCTATAGCCAATGTCTTGCAACCATATATCATTGTTGGACCTACTATTCCTTCACACATACCCATTTTTGGTCTCTAAGATAGCGTTTTGTCTTTCCACACATTCTTCATTGCTCCCAGAACCTTCGCCCCCAACCCCCACCCTGTGACTCACTTCCTCTTCTATGGTTCCATTTGCTGCTAAGTGCAGTCCCAGATATCTAAAACACTCCACTTCCTCCAATTTTTCTTCATTCAAACTTGCTTCCCAATTTCCTTGTCTCTCAACCCTACTGAACCTAATGACCTTGCCTACTGAACCTAATAACCTTGCTCTTATTCACATTTACTCTCAACCTTCTCCTTTCACACACTTTTTCATACTCAGTCACCAACTTCTGCAGTTTTTCACATGAATCAACCACTAGAGCTGTATCATCAGTGAACAACAACTTACATTTCCCAGGCCATATCATCCCCAACAGACTACTTACTCTCCCCCACTCCAAAACTTCATGCATTACCTCCCTAACCACCCCATCCATAAACAAATTAAACAATCATAGGGACATCACACACCCCTGCTGCAAACTGAAATTCACTGGGAACCAATTATTCTCCTCTCTTCCTACTCATACACATGCCTTACATCCTTGGTAAAAACTTTTCATTGGTTCTAGCAACTTACCTCCAAAACCATATACTCTTAAAACCTTCCACAAAGCATCTCTATCAACCCTATCTTATCCCCTCTCCAGATCCATAAATGCTACATACATATCCATCTGTTTTTCTAAGTATTTCTCACATACATTCTTCAAAGCAAACACCTGATCCCCATATTCTCTACCACTTCTTAAACCACATTGCTCTTCCCTAATCTGATCCTCTGTACATGCCTTGACCCTCTTAATCAATCCCCTCCCATATAATTTCCCAGGAATACTCAACAAACTTATGCCTCTGTAGTTTGAACACCCACCTTTATCCCCTTGGCCTTTGTACAATGCATGCCTTATGCCAATCCTCAGGCACTTCACCGTGGTCCATTCATATAGTGAATGTCCTTACCATTATTATTATTATTATTATAATTTTATATATATATTTTTTTTTTTTATCATGCCTAATCGCCGTCTCCTGCATTAGCAAGGTAGCGCAAGGAAACTGATGAAAGAACAGCCCAACCCACCCACATACACATGTATATACATAAACGCTCACACACGCACATATACATACCTATTCATTTCAACGTATACATATATTTATTCATATATGCACATGTACATTTTGATACTTGCTGCCTTCATCCATTCCCATCGCCAACCAGCCACTCATGAAATAGCATGCCACTTACCCAGCTGTATGTATAAGATTATTGAGTGCACCTTGTAAGTTTTGTGTAAGAGTGGTAATTGAGAGGATGGTTTCAGGGGTGGTAGAGGATGTTTGGATCAGGTGTTTGCTGTGAAGAATTTTTGTGAGAAATTCTTAGAAAAACAGAAGGATTTCTATGTGGCATTTCTGGTTCTGTTACGCTTTTAGAAATTGGCATGCAAAGATATGTGACTTAGGGTGAACAATTTGCTTTCAGGAGTGATAGAGAATGTTTGGATCAGATCTTTCCTTTGAAGAATGTGTGTAAGTAATATATAGAGAAACAGGACTTGTATGTAACATTTATGGATAGAGAAACCATATGATAGGGTTGATGGAGATTCTCTTAGGAAGGGGTTACGAATGTATGGTGCTATTAGAAGCAGTGAGGAGTTTTTATTGAGAGTAAGACGTGTGCCAGAGGAGAATGCTTGCTTCCAGGTGAAATTGGGTCTGCAGCAGGGGTGTTTGATGTCACCTTGTCTGTTTGATTTGTTTGGGTAGTGAGGGACATGTATGCAAAAATCTTGAATCCAGGGAGGAGCAGATATGCAGTCTGTAATGGATTGGGGGCCTGGGAGGTGAATCAGTAGTTTTGTTGATAACACAGCACTCTTGGTAGATTTGAATGAGAAACTGCAGAAGCTGTTGTCTAAGTTTGGGAGAGTGTTTGAATGGAGACAGTTAAGAGGTAGATGTGAATAAATGGAAGATTATTTGGTTTAGCAGTGAAGAAGGTTTGGTTATTTGCAGTGTGTTTGAATTTTTACGTATTTTTCCACATTTACAATTGTTCTCCGTTTTATACCTTTTTTTAAGCAGAATCAGGAATGAGCCTTAGAGGAAAAGTCCACAGTGGGTTTCTTCCTCTGTTCTTTCTTTTGGAAAGTGATGATACAGGAGGGAAGGATTTCCAGAACCTCTGCTGCACCCCAGTTTGTCACTTTTTACAGTGTGTTATTAATTTGTCAGCCCTTCCCCATCTTTTTATAATAGTTTAATTGATTTGTATCCCTCTTATTCTTTCTTTCCATAGCGGTCCCCTTCATCACCATCAGGCTCTGGCCCCAGTGACCGCTGTCGGAGGCGGACATCACCACTTCATCAGAGTTCCCTTGCTGAGGGATCTTCAGAAACATCTCGCAGCTCCCCACGTTCCTCCCCTTGTTCTACTGAACTTGCTAGGTTATCACCTCGCAATTGTACATCACCTCATAGTTCTTCATCACCTCATGGTTCCTCATCACCTCATGGTTCCTCATCACCAAGAGGTTCATCATCACCAAGAGGTTCATCATCACCAAGAGGTTCATCATCACCACGTGGATCATCTAGCTCAAAAGACACAAGTTCCGAGCCTGATCATGACCCTGCAGTTCCTGGTTCATCCAAAGACCCAATGCCCTCCTCCTCGGGTCACTCTTCCATAGGAGAATTCACAGTTAA
The DNA here is from genome assembly GCF_036320965.1 of Panulirus ornatus. Taxonomy (NCBI): domain Eukaryota; kingdom Metazoa; phylum Arthropoda; class Malacostraca; order Decapoda; family Palinuridae; genus Panulirus; species Panulirus ornatus. The sequence goes on from NC_092225.1 coordinate 93,497,205, forward strand.
TGAAAGAGCTTCTTTCTTAAATGATCTACCTCCAAATATATTTGGTAAGTCTGTGGCAACTGTTCATCTTTGTTGATATGTAGAGCAAAGGGTAGAATTCTACTGATATTGTGAAAACTGAAACAGCAGGATAGCAGCTCTTAAATAGAATGATTGATATCCTTTCCTATTGCCAGAGCATGGTTTTAGGGATCCCACCTTTGCAAGGTTATTTCACACTAAAGATGCATATCTACTCATTTAAATCACCTCATATGTATGGGAACAAAGATTTTGAATATGGAATATGAGGTAGATGATTGTAATATTAGAGTAACAAAAGAATTAAGAAAGGAATATGCAAGGGCATTTCACATTGATTGGGCAAAATTTATCAGTTACAGATCTATCTATTTATCTATCTATATCTCTGTTGCTCGTTCCCTCCAGGAATTCCCTCAAGGTGGTGGCCGTGGCAAAAGTCTCCATAGCTGGTGAACTCCATTGCCACTTGTTAGCCTTTGGTGCCTTACCCTTAACAGGCCACTCTATCACTGTGTTTTTAGAGGTTCCTACTGACTACCTCTACCTAATGTTCCTAATTAATGTTCCAACCTACTACTTCAGCTTAATGCTCCTGCCTAATGTTTCTACTGATGCTCCTGCCTAATGTTCCTACCTACAACTTCTGTCTATTGCTCCTACCATTTTGCCAAAAGGTAGGGCTAGTGCATAGTGCTTTCTGCAAAAAAATCTAGATTTACGAAGAATGAGTTGTGTGAGTTCAGTGTTGTCATGTATTATGCGTGACAAGGAGTGACTGTATGTTTACGGACAGAATGCCAGAAGGCTATGTGTGGATAAAAGAGAAAGAAAGGAAGCTACCTGAGTCAGAGGAGTGCAGCTTGAAAACCACTGAAGTGCTGGGTCTCAGTGCAGTTATCATTACCCCTCCCAGTACCCAGGTGGGTAGTGCCGGTAACATACCTCCTTGGTTGATGTATGCGTACCAACTGATACTTAGCTCAGCAAAGTTGAATATGCATTTTTGTTTGATGTATAGGTATTATTGCTTGAGAAATTATTTAAATTTTGTGTTTTTCACGGATGTGTAGGATCTACATGTAAAAAGTGGAAAGGAACAAGGGAAAGAGGGAGACCATGGAGACCTTAGGACAGTGGGGTCTAAATATTCAGGAGGATGAGTGGATTGCATGGGATATAATGCATTGGATTAATGATGTATATAGAGGGTGACTTACTGCTAATGGTCTGAGCCAGGGCACATGTACTAATCAAGGTGAACCATGGAATAATTGTGGGGCCTTGCTCTTGATGGTAGGTACTGGTTTCATTACATTATGGAAGATAGCAGTCAGTTTGGTGTTAGTAAATGAGGCTTTTGTTCATTTATTCCTGAGGACACTATGCTTATGCAGGAAAAGCATTTAGGGTGAAAAAGAATAGCATGTTAAAAGATGTATGTATTATTTACAACATTTCAGGAGTGGGAAGTTTACCATGATTTATTTAGTTTAAGGAAAGAAGTATCCTTGAACTTTCCACTCAGGTTGTCCTGCAGTTAGTGAATATTATGGCAAATTAGATATTGATTGAGAATATTGATAGACCACCTTTTCCTGAACTCTCTAAAGATGTTGATAACATGATCTTTTCCAGGGCTGAGTGATTACTCCAGTGCAGAGGCAGATATTCTTGCCCAAGTGCTTGCTGCCAGCCAGCAAGAATATTTGGAGTCATTGAAATGCAGGACCAAGGATGACAGTTCAGATTCATCCTCTTCATCCTAACACTTCATCCCATAGTAAATAATGTTGCCATTTTTCTTGTGTGCATACATAGTCACTCCAGTATCAAGCCACCTCCACTTGGTGAATGTATTGGCAACACAAGTTTATCTTCATAATCAACTTAAGATGTACATGTAATGTTTTGATGTATATATATATATATATATATATATATATATATATATATATATATATATATATATGTATATATATATATATATATATATATATATATATATATATATATATATATATATATATATATATATATTCACACACACCTTTCCCTTCCTTTGTGTTGGGATGTTCTCCTAGAAAAGTACATGCAAAGTAAATCTGCACAAAGTGAGCTTCATAATGTATGGAAAAATAAGAGATTTCCAAGCATCTTGAAAGTTCCCATTTTTGCTTACATCTTGGAAAAAAGTACTCCTGAATTTTGTACACATAGTTTACATACATTGAATTCCCAGTTATCTAGATGAATTGGGACCAGACCCCATCTGGTCAAATGAGTTTTCTGGTATCTCAGATATTTAGATTTTTATAATGTACAGGAAAGAAATATGTCTTTGTTAGATTGAATTATTAAACTCAAAGTTTATATTGCTGTAACAAAATACTGTACCAATCATAGAAAAATCAAACTCTCTCCCACATGTCAATAGACTGTCATAGATAGCTGAACAAAAATCAGAGAGAGAGAGAGACACACACACACAAATGCACACTTAAATTGCTGTTTGAATTGCAGTGCTTCATAGGGAAGGTGGATTATTATGCACTAGTTGGCCTAGTGCTTACCACATAGGCATACCATTATTAGGGATTGTAAGGAAACTAACTCTGCTGGCAAATATTAGAATTTCACTGAAGTTCATGGATAGGGAAAAAATTCAGCAACCTGTCCACATCCTACATAGGCAAAGACTAGAAGCTTTTCAAGTTTGGGCACCACATACAGATGATAGAGAAGGTCCAGAGGAGGGCAACAAAGGTGTTACCAGAATTAAGAGAGTTGAGTTACAAAGGAAAGGGATTGATGTCAGTGATATGACCACCATGGAAGAGAAAAGAGTGAGTGTTGCCCATATTACATCCTTGTAAACCAGATTGATGACAGAGTAGTGAATAGGTTTCCTAAAGATGTAGAGACAAAATAACTAGAGAACAGAATGAAAGTAAGAAAGAAGCCTGTTAAAAAAGATGTATGGAAATAATTTTATAGTATATGAGTCATGAGTGAATGAAATTCACTGAATGACAAAATGGTAAATGCTGACAACATTCATAAGTTTAAAAAACTTTATGATCGTAGATAAGGCTTAGGAGATGTGGCAGTAGATAAGGTTCAAGAGATGTGGCCCTACATATGTAAGACATATAAACTTCTGTGAAAGGCTGAAAGAACTGGAAATGCACAGTTGAGAAAGAAGAAGAGAAAGATATATGATAATCTGTGCATGTTGATATAGTGAAGCTATAAAAGAAAATATATTGAACATGAAAACCTCTGAATGAGGAGGAATATACAGAGTTGTTACATCTAAGTAAATTGTGGAACTTGCTGATAATGGATCAGATAGGAACACGAGAAATGCCCAGCAGGAAGTTGAAATGTCTTTTCAATATACTACCATTAGAAATGAAAAAGATGCGTAATACAAATTACACAAGCATTTAAAAGAAATCATATGTAAGTGAAACAGCCCCAGATGAACCCAAAATCGGTGATCATGTAATGGAGGTGGCAAAATAGAGGAATGGTCTTATTCATGAAGTAAAAATGTACAGTGAGAATGACGCGTCTGTCGTACCATTTTGGCGAAATCTTGTCATAGATACTCGTAGGTACACCATGCATTATGAATAAGTAATTACACACACACACACACACACACACAAACACAAAATTTGATGGTGGTAGGGGTAGGCAGTAAGTTAGGCCTACTGACAGACAAATCTTACTTTTCTAGGAGGGGTAATAAAATTTATGGTATTGCAAATTCTTTACTCTTGTTTGATTAAGATATCCATTACAAAAGTTTTGTCCAGTCATAAGCAAAAACTAATTGAATTGAGATCAATGAATTGCTGAAAATTTTTGTAGCCTAAGGTATTTTTTGTTGACTAAATGTGGTGAATTAATAAAGATGGATTAGGTTCTCTGCTGATTACAAGTTTTTTCTGCTGGCAAGATGAATATTGTATTGAATGCTTGCACCCCACCTCTTTCCTTAAGGCTAACAAATACTTACCCACACACTGTCAGGATGAGTGGGGTTCAGATAACAGAGACTTCATTGTATGAAGGTGAAATGATGGATGAGGACTGGATATTAGTTGGAGGGAGCAGGTAGCCTGTTCTCACCCACTTATTTATGCAGGCATTTACAACATATGACTGAAACTCACCCTTCATTTCTTGAAACTGGTACAGTTTTATAAAATGAAAATAAATGAGTGGATCTACATTCTTGCCCTTGCAAAATGGGGGAAAGATGTGTGTGATATATATATATATATATATATATATATATATATATATATATATATATATATATGTATATGTATATATATATATATATATATATATATATATATATATATATATATATATATATATATATATATATATGCAAAACCTTCACTTCACTGTGAAGAGGTATATGCACAATCACCACTGGAAAGAAAAAAAAGAACAGTGAGTACTTTCATTTATTACATCCTTTTCTCTTTCCAGTGGTGATTGTGTGTATACATAATCCAAAAAGTGTAATAACACACTGGTAAATGTAACAGGAACATCCTTCATTGGAAAAGAAAACAAGAAAAAGAAGAGCCGGTATATTTTAGTCCAGAGTCTAGGACCCTCTTCAGCCAGCTGGAGTGAACAGACAGACAAGGCCTAAAGTTGGGTCACATGACCAGTCATGAGGCTTGAAGGACAAGTCTTGGAGCCTAACACTTGACCTAAGATACCTGACGTATGATCCACATTGACTGAGGAGAGGTTTAGGATAATCCTCTGAATGACAGAAGCCATGATCAGATCAGGCGAACAGTGCCTACATGACAGGTTGAAATTAGAGTTAGAGCTAATGAAAGCAGATTCTACTATTTTTCTGCTTTATTTATGATGAGACTTATATGACAACGAAGAGTTGTCTAACAAAGGAGAGTTGGTGCAGTCAGTAGTGTGTCTTTGATTTTGAATATGTTTGAAAATAGCAGACTTTTCTGGCCATACCTAACAGTACATTTATGTTCAGTTATTCTAGTGCTTAGACTTCTGCCAGTTTGACCAATATACACATCATTACATTCTTTTCATGGTATTTTGTAAACCCAAGGTTTATACCCCAGACGCTTCACATGCCTTGATTCAATCCACTGACAGCACGTCAACCCCGGTATACCACATCGCTCCAATTCACTCTATTCCTTGCCCTCCTTTCACCCTCCTGCATGTTCAGGCCCCGATCACACAAAATCTTTTTCACTCCATCTTTCCACCTCCAATTTGGTCTCTCCTCATTCCCTCCACCTCCGACACATATATCCTCTTGGTCAATCTTTCCTCACTCATTCTCTCCATGTGCCTAAACCACTTCAAAACACCCTCTTCTGCTCTCTCAACCACGCTCTTTTTATTTCCACACATCTCTCTTACCCTTACGTTACTCACTCGATCAAACCACTTCACACCACACATTGTCCTCAAACATCTCATTTCCAGCACATCCATCCTCCTGCGCACAACTCTATCCATAGCCCACGCCTCGCAACCATACAACATTGTTGGAACCACTATTCCTTCAAACATACCCATTTTTGCTTTCCGAGATAATGTTCTCGACTTCCACACATTCTTCAAGGCCCCCAGAATTTTCGCCCCCTCCCCCACCCTATGATCCACTTCCGCTTCCATGGTTCCATCCGCTGCCAGATCCACTCCCAGATATCTAAAACACTTCACTTCCTCCAGTTTTTCTCCATTCAAACTCACCACCCAGTTGACTTGACCCTCAACCCTACTGTACCTTAATAACCTTGCTCTTATTCACATTTACTCTTAACTTTCTTCTTCCACACACTTTACCAAACTCAGTCACCAGCTTCTGCAGTTTCTCACATGAATCAGCCACCAGCGCTGTATCATCAGCGAACAACAACTGACTCACTTCCCAAGCTCTCTCATCCCCAACAGACTTCATACTTGCCCCTCTTTCCAAAACTCTTGCATTTACCTCCCTAACAACCCCATCCATAAACAAATTAAACAACCATGGAGACATCACACACCCCTGCCGCAAACCTACATTCACTGAGAACCAATCACTTTCCTCTCTTCCTACACGTACACATGCCTTACATCCTCGATAAAAACTTTTCACTGCTTCTAACAACTTTCCTCCCACACCATATATTCTTAATACCTTCCACAGAGCATCTCTATCAACTCTATTAGGATAACTAAAAGTTACACTTAAAGTATCACTCTCAATAGGTTTGAAATTGGACAATAAAGCCAATGCAGATCAGTTTTATGGTAATTTAAGAGGTAGTTACGAATTATCTCTTACAGAAGAGTTCACTCTATAAAAACTTGACGTAGCAGAGTTTGGAGATTTACAAAGAAATCAATCTGGATAACCTAATTTCTTAAGCTGGCATTTGATAACATTAATCTCATGGTCCAAATGTTGGGGGCTCCAAATTCTTAGTGTTGTAAGGAAAAGACCAGAGGCCACACTGTTCTTGATTTGGTTAGGATGATTTTTGAAGAAATGGAGAGAGCCTCCTGAGTGGGTGGGTTTCATAAAGGTACTGAATTCAATTTGACTAAGGGCTTTCATAATCAACACTAAAAAGGGGAGTTCTCAGCACTTTCCTGCTCAACTTTTAATTTGATACTGGGAACAAGAGAATTGTCCTGCTCAACTTTAAATTTGATACTGGTAACAAGAGAATTGAGCTCCCGGAAAAACAAGTCAAAAGTTTCTTATGAATCATTCCTTACTGAAAAGATATCATCGACATGCCAATACCAAATCATGTCCGTTGGTTTAATCTGCGGCAAAAGTATAGATTCAAAGTATTCCATTTGTGTTGGATGGTACCAGAGACAATTCTCTGGTAGTTAGTAACTACTAACCTTTCTTTCATACTATTCGCCATTTCCCGCGTTAGTGAGGTAGTGTTAAGAACAGAGGACTGGGCCTTTAAGGGAATATCCTCACCTGGCCCCCATCTCTGTTCCTTCTTTTGGAAAATTAAAAGAAAATAAAATGAGAGGGGAGGATTTCCAGCCCCCCGCTCCCTTCCCTTTTAGTCACCTTCTACGACATGCAGGGAATATGTGGGAAGTATTCTTTTTTTCCCCTATCCCCAGGGATAAGTAACTATGAATATTACTAGAATAATTAGTAATTACTAACTACTTTTCTTTTTAAAATGAGTTTTATTGACAGTGTTTTGGTTGTTCTGTGGGTGAGGTGGCTTTGCCTCCGGTACTATCCAACCTATATATGGAATACTTTAAGTCTGTACCATTGCTTCAGATTATACCAACAGTCATGATTTGGTATCAGTATGTTGATATCTTTTCGCAATGGAATGATTCATGGAGAAGTTTTGACTTGTTTTTCCAGAAGCTCAATTCTTTTTTTCCCAGTATTAAATTCAAAGTTGAGTGGGGAAAGTGATGGGAAACTCCCCTTTTTAGATGTGTTGATTATGAAAGGCCTTAACCAACTTGAATTCAGTGTCTATAGTAAAACCATCCTCTCAGAAGGCTACGACCATTTTTTCAGTAATCATCCTGACCAGATCAAGAAGAGTGTGGCCTCTGTTCTTTACCCTAGACCACTAAGAATTTGTCGCCCCCAACATCTGGACCATGAGATTAACGTTATCAAACGCCGCCTAAGAAATTAAGTTATCCAGAGTGGTTTCTTTGTAAATCTCTCAACTCTGCTATGTCAAGTTTTTGTAGAGTTAACTCTTCTGTAAAAGATAACTTTCATAACCCATCTCTTAAATTACCGTACAACTGATCACCATCAACTATATTGTCCAATTTTAAACTGAGAGTGATACTTTAAATGTAACTAGTTTTCCAAATGATATTTGTATGAATTTAGTCAACATTTACCAAAGACTGTCCTTTGATGATAAACCTGGGGTTCATAAAATACCCTGAAAAGAATATTTATTTATTTATATTTTATTTATTTTGCTTTGTCGCTGTCTCCCGCGTTTGCAAGGTAGCGCAAGGAAACAGACGAAAGAAATGGCCCAACCCACCCCCATACACATGTATATACATACACGTCCACACACGCAAATATACATACCTATACATCTCAATGTACACATATATATACACACACACACACATACATATATACCCATGCACACAATTCACACTGTCTGCCTTTATTCATTCCCATCGCCACCTCGCCACACATGGAATACCATCCCCCTCCCCCTTCATGTGTGCAAGGTAGCGCTAGGAAAAGACAACAAAGGCCCCATTCGTTCACACTCAGTCTCTAGCTGTCATGCAATAATGCCCGAAACCACAGCTCCCTTTCCACATCCAGGCCCCACACAACTTTCCATGGTTTACCCCAGACGCTTCACATGCCCTGATTCAATCCACTGACAGCATGTCAACCCCGGTATACCACATCAATCCAATTTACTCTATTCCTTGCCCTCCTTTCACCCTCCTGCATGTTCAGGCCCCGATCACTCAAAATCTTTTTCACTCCATCTTTCCACCTCCAATTTGGTCTCCCACTTCTCCTCGTTCCCTCCACCTCCGACACATATATCCTCTTGGTCAATCTTTCCTCACTCATTCTCTCCATGTGCCCAAACCATTTCAAAACACCCTCTTCTGCTCTCTCAACCACGCTCATTTTATTTCCACACATCTCTCTTACCCTTACATTACTTACTTGATCAAACCACCTCACACCACACATTGTCCTCAAACATCTCATTTCCAGCACATCCATCCTCCTGCGCACAACTCTATCCATAGCCCACGCCTCGCAACCATACAACATTGTTGGAACCACTATTCCTTCAAACATACCCATTTTTGCTTTCCGAGATAATGTTCTCGACTTCCACACATTCTTCAAGGCTCCCAGGATTTTTGCCCCCTCTCCCACCCTATGATTCACTTCCGCTTCCATGGTTCCATCCGTTGTCAGATCCACTCCCAGATATCTAAAACACTTTACTTCCTCCAGTTTTTCTCCATTCAAACTTACCTCCCAATTGACTTGACCCTCAACCCTACTGTACCTAATAACCTTGCTCTTATTCACATATTATGATATATATATTGGTCAAACTGGCCATAGTCTAAGCACTAGAATAACTGAATATAAGCATGCTGTTAGATAGGGACTGGAAAATTCTACTGTTTTTAAACATTCAAGATAAACATCACTCTATTGACTGGGAAAACTCTTCTTTGACATATAAGTCTCATCATAACTTTAGCAGAAAAATAGTAGAATCTACTTTCATTAGCTCTACCCCTAATTTCAACCTGTCATGCAGGCAGTGGTCACCTGATTTGACCATGGCTTCTGTCATTTAGAGTATTATCCCCAACCTGAACTCAGATCAGTGGATGGGCTCTGTGACTTGTCCTTCAAGCCTCTTAGTCAGTTATGTGACCGAACTTTAGGCCTTGTCTGTCTGTTCATTTCAGTCAGCTGAAGAGGGTTCTAGACTCTGGACTGAATAGTACTGGCTCTTCTTTTTCGTGTTTTCTTTTCCAATGTGGAACATTCCCGTTTTATATATATATATATATATATATATATATATATATATATATATATATATATATATATATATATATATATATGTATATATGAATATGAATAACAAAACAGGCATTTCCACATAATTTGTTTTACTTGCAACTGTACTTTGCAGTTAGTATAGTGTTTTGATTTGTTCTGTATCTGTGACAAGGTTGCTTCACCAAAGTTTCCACAGATAATTTTCAGTAATCTCAGTAATATGTACATAGTCACCATCATCATAAGTTAAGGCTGCTCATGTTGCTTATGCTCTACAGAATCACCACATTACAGATTCATTTGGAATTTATTCATATCTGTCATTGTAGAATACTGCTTGCATAAATAACCATTTCACTGCAAAATAAGGTAACTTGATAACCCAGAACAGATATTTAGGGCCTATCTTGATATTAGTATTAGCATTTATAGAAAGACACAGTGATTTCACAGTATGAGAGACAGCTGGTCTTTTTTCCTCTGTATTGTGACCAGCCAGTGAAGAGGTTTTGTGATGTTAACCAAACAAACAACCCGTGTCTTACCAGTAACAAATTTTACAAAAGCTATAGGCCTTCCGCTTTGTAGTAAATACCATGCATTTGACTTTACATGTGGAGATAAGAAGCCAGGTGTAAATTTAATACTATAAGATGGTTGTAATTGTGGTAAATTACAGGCCTTTTGTTAAGAACCAGGGCCCAAGTAATGTATCATAGCTCTATACTCATTTTTGAAAATTTAACATATTTGTTGAAATTAAACATAGCTTTCACAATGAAACTCAATTGGTGTGAGTTATAAAGAAAAGCAGGATTTTTTTTATCATAAAGATTTTGAATATGATGAGAGAGGGATATCACATGGATACTTCCTCATTTCATAGTCCACCTACATGTACTATGGTCCGGGTCACTTCAGAGTTTAACAGAAGCCCTGTATTAATTGTTTGTTAATCTTGGTTGCTGGAATTGGCTGCATGTCTTGTCTCCATCCATTGGAAGTATTTGACTATCTGTGTAACTTCTGAATACAGACTTTTAATATGTTATACTCCACTTCAATTTTACATTCATATTCAGTGCTATATCTAGCCTTGCTTAGGGTGGCCCATGCAGAATCTTCCTGGGAATTCGGATTGTTTAAATATGAACTGTGATATTTTTCTTGGCATGAAGCAGGCTATTATGGTTGCCTCTGCCAAATTAATAGAAATTTACTGGAACAGAAGCCATCAGGACTGAATCCTCTCTGTGTAAATTACTTTGTATTAGTGAAGTGTTTTCTAATTGTAGAAACTAACTGAGCTAAACTTTCCCCTTATATATTTCTGTGCCAGTGAGATGTTCCCCAGCTATAAGCCGGGTAGCTCATAAACTTAAAAGATTAAGTGATTATTGATTTAAACATGTTTTGTTTAAAGCAGGTATATAGACCACATGACATGTTATTAGGAGTTAGCCTGTTTGAGCAGTTGCTGCACACTCTCAACTTTTTCAGAAAAATATTTGAACAATGTATCAGATTTTTTTATTTAAGGGTGTGTTATTTGGAATGCTGACACAAAGCTTTGTCACTTTTGTAACTAATCTCTGAGCAGTAGAATATTCATCAGCTCAATACATTTTATCACATAAACATATTACAAATATTTGGAAAATAAAACATCAAAATTCTTCTAGGTGGCAAAAAATTTCTTTGCTTTTGAAAGACCTTAGGTGTTGTCAGTCCGTTATTGACAAACTTCATTTTTACTGAAGACATTGTGGCCATGCTGACCACTGAACTGTACTGATATGTTTATCTGTACTTGTTCTTTTACCTACTAGCCACACAAATGAATTGGAAAATCTTTTCTGGTTTCCCCTTATTATACATAAACTCTCATCAGTGCAAGCACACTCATCCTTACATGCATATTTCCTGGATAATAATTATGGGAGGGGAGTATCCCTTAATCACCTCCACCTCCCTTTAAAGTCATATATTTCCTGAAGCTCTTCTCTCTCCCCTTTCTGTCCATCTTTCCTTTTAAGATACACTAGTAGGTAGTACCAGAAAAAAGCTAGCAGAATTGTTTAAAAGGAGAAAAGGTGTTTCAGGGTTTTATTTTACCCTGTAGTAAAATGATTGTGTATCACTGAATTGATTTGGGAAATTTATACTAATCAGCTTAACTGGCTTGTATATCAGCATGTGACAACAACAGTATTTGTATTATGAGTAGGAATGTTCTTTGTTGATAATAGTGTTAACTTGGAAAATTACAAAACTGCTGGACATTGTCAGGGATTAAGAAAACGTATGAGAAGAGATGTTTAATACCAAACAAATTTGTAGTGTTTGAAAATACTCAAAAAGTGAGGTATAGTTGCTAATGACAATCTAGTGACATTCAAACTGCACACTGAGGAGAGTTGTCTGATGATAAAAGTATTCCATTCATATTATCTTCCTCACACAGAACACCTCTGCACGTGATCAGCCTCTAAACTTCAACAGTTCACACACTTCATCTTTTTTATTTGTGGTCTATCTCATATACATGTAACTTTAGATTTCATAGATCTTCGTTTCCAATTAGAATTTAATATGCTATCGAAAATTTTTAGTTTGACTTTCCATTTTCTTTACAACAAATAAATTGCAATGTAATTGTGTTTTTGCAGATATAACTACTCAACTTATTTCCTGTCCCATTATTTTCCCCGTTTATGTTTGCCGTTTTCCTTGTGAGCAAGGAAGTGCCAGGAGCAGTTGAAGAAATAGCCTCATTTAATCACATCATCACTCTAGCTATCATGTATAATATGCTGAAACCACAAAAAGGTCTTTCAAATTGGCCAGTTAAGGGTGAGTTACTAAAAGGCTGAGAAACAGCACTAGAGTTCACCAATTTTAGAGACTTCTCTTGGCCACCCACTCGAAGGAACTCCAGGAGGGAATGGGCATCCAAGATATAGATTGATAGATAGTTAATTATTATCATTATTATTATTATTATTATTTTGATCTATTTTTGTCTTGTTTATCCTAAGAAAAATATTTCCAACTTTAATTGATTTTCATCCCCACTAGTATTGCTTTACTTATACTTTTATTGGTTTCTCCAATATTTCCAACTTCATTTTTATCCACTCTGACAAAATTTTATTCATGGATGCAGGTATACTGTATTAAAAGAAAGTATTGAAGAACTGTACTGATTGCACATTACTGTGGTCTCCCATCTTTTAACTTTATAGTACTTAGTCCAGCATCTTGACAGTGGGCTTGTTCGCCAAGTCAAGCATCTTGACAGGCTTGTTCCCCCTATCATTTTCAATAGATGTTGCCTTCACACACACATTACAAACAAATCATTCAGAAGCCCCTCCTTTTTCAGTGTACAAATATTTTGAAGTAAAAGCTGCTTAGAATTTTTTTTTTCCTAAACAGACAATTTGCTCTATGAGTTGTGACATATAGCTCTGCATTAATCTTCCTTTAAGAATGTAGGTCTCTACAAACAACTCTGTGTTCTTAGTATTTAACAACCCTTAGAATATGAGTGCTGTTTCTTGAACACTTAGTCTCTCTCTCTCTCTCTCTCTCTCTCTCTCTCTCTCTCTCTCTCTCTCTCTCTCTCTCTCTCTCTCTCTCTCTCTCTCTCTCTCTCTCTCTCTCTCTCCTCTCTCTCTCTCCTCTCTCTCTCTCCTCTCTCTCTCTCTCTCTCTCTCTCTCTCTCTCTCTCTCTCTCTCTCTCTCTCTCTCTCTCTCTCTCTCTCTCTCTCTCGTTAGTATGAGAAGGAAGGAAAATTAAATTTTATCTAGTTTGTCTTTGACAGAGAAATTTGGTGAGAATGAAAGATACATGTTGCGAGAAATGTCATGAGAAGTTTTTTTCCTTTTGGTACTCAACACTTCTCGTATGGTTGTTCTTTCGAATGTCAGCAGAATGAGTTAATCCTATATGTATTACAAAGGAATCTGTACAAGTAAGTGGCAATGTAGCACCCTTTATGTATAATTTTCTGCTTACTCAGGTTGATGATTTACCTCATTTGTAACTTTTGGTACTTTAAACTTTTTGGCACTGTTTCACTCTTGGAGTCTTCTTTAGTAAGGAAAGTCTTACAGAAAAAAAGTGAATGCAACATTTATGAATTTAGGATGGGCATATATTACAGTGAACAGGAAGCACTTTGAGAGCTTCAGAATGCACATGAAAGCCAAAAATGCTGTTAAAAGCTTATACAGCAGTGGTTCATATGTTAGAACAAATGATATTATGAATGAAAGATCTGAAATAGATATGGAAATACATCAAGACTAAGTGATGTTACTGTACTCATGTTGTATTTTTATGGATGGGTCATTACATGAGATGAAAGTGTGGTGGATTAATTGTGGTATGATAATTCACCAGGAAGGAATAAGATGAAACTTACCACAGTTGCTGTATGCAGATTATGTTATGTTGTTAGGTTAATCAGAGGAGGAACTGGAAAGAATGGTAGGCTGTTTCATGGGTTTTTATTGGAGAGGGATGCCAAAAATGAATGTAATTAAAAGTAAGATGTTAGATTTTAAAATTTTTAAAAGGGATGGAAAATCAGATTGTGAGATGTGCATGGTGATAAACCAAAAATTGTAGTTTAGTATAAATATTTGGGAGTAAAGTTTATTAAGGATGGATGAAGGAAAACTTGAGTTGAAAATAGAGTCATACAAGGGAGGAAAATAGAAGGTACAGTGAAAGCTCTTTCAAATGGGAGAAAAAGTGTGAAAGAAGCATGCATGAAGTGCTGATGTTTGGATGTTAAACCTAAGTATATATAGGTCAGGAAAAGTAAAAAATAAGAGCAATAAAGATGGACAGTTTGCATTGTAAAGTTGGAATCAGGACAGATGAAAGAAAGATTAAGATGAGAAGGATATATGGTGTGAAGAAACCATAAGGAAGGCATTTGGATGAAAGTCTTCAAGGGTGGCATGGTCTTCTAGACCATATGGCTAATGATACATTGGTCAAAAAAAATATAGTAGCACAGTATAAGATACAAAGAGGAGAGGTAGACTGCAGAAGAGATGGATAGATGGTGAGAGAATTGATGAGGGCTAAGGATACTTCACATGAATATGTTTGGGGAACAATAAAGGACCAAATGAAATGGGAGCATTTCATACTTGCAGATGATGTGAATGGAGATGGTCTTACTCGACAGATTAATGTAGTGTGAAACACAGGCCTCTACACTTACAGAGTACTTCTTGTCTTTTCATTGTTTCACCCTGGGCAGGGGTTGTAGGTTCTTCAACTCATTTACCTTCCTCCAACCTCCTACCACTTTCTTTAGTGCCCCCTCTAGTCAGTCACACACTTTCCCTGTAGATACTGTCCATACACCTCCCTGTTTCCCTACACTGGCAATTTAACTTCCTTGTTCCACCACTCACTACCTTTTGTTTTATGTTCACATTCCACTTACTTCATGCAACACATTTCACCGAAAATTTAAGGATATCTTTCTGAAATACTTGCCACTCGTCTTTAATTTTCCCTCACCCAATGCCATTCTTTACTCAGTCCCTCTATCTCTGCACTCAGACGTTTCCAAGCTCACTCATTCACCACATTTTTCACATGTATATCCTGTTTTTTCTTGAAACCACTACAAACTTTTACATATATATCCAACTGGAAGCAATCAGACAGTCCACCATCCATCCCTCCTAACATGTTCTTATCCAAAAACTTTTCTTTTGCATACCTGTTGGTTAGCATATAACCCAATAATGCCCTTTGACCCTCAGCTCTCACTCACACAATTTTTTATAAACCCTTTTTTAAAACAAGAATACTGTATTTGCTATTCACCCACCTTTTTCAGCACAGAGACTGACAAGCTTTTCTCCACTTTGTTACAGTGTTTACCTCATATACCACAGTTTGCTACAATGGGTACCTCATATATCCCAATCATACCCTCAATTGCCACACCATCCATTCTTGCATTTATGTCCATTAGCACCACAATTCGATCCCTTGCATCTAAACTGCCAAAGCATTCTCTCACCTTCATGAAAGAGCATTCCTTTCATCTTTACTCCTTTCACTAACAGGTGTATATATGCTAGTAGTCACCCAACTCATGTGTTCCAATTTCATCCTGTCACTTTTTTTTTCTTTTTTTTTGTAGTCATGGGCAAAAGTCCTCATGAAGGCTGGGCCATAATTGAAATATAGAGAGGATTATGAAAGGGAAAAAGGAAGAGATAAGGGAAAATATTTTAAAAATTTAGAGGAAGTGAAAAACCTGTCTTTTTAAATGTGACTTTATAGTTACTGGGAAAGACATGAGAAAGTAGAGGGTTTCAAGGTGTAGGGAAAGAAACAGTAATCAAAACGACCCATCCATGAGTGTCCGATAGCACACAGTAGGCTGATTTTTTCTGATTTTTTGTTTTGAGGTATTTTACTTTTGAGCTGATGGCTTGACATTTGACGTTTCGTAATGAACGTCTTCAGGAGTTTGGACATCCTGCCTTAAGGAGCTAAGGTCATTTCCATGGCAGGTCCATTTGGAATGACAAGTTTTTCATTGTGGAATGATGTGGTGTTATAGATTTCTTGAGGAATCCAAAGACTTTTGATGTAGGAGGTTACTTCAAAATATTTGGGACCAGCATGATTTAAGATTGTTTGTAGCAATCATGAATGTAGAAATGCTATTACATCATCTTAATGTCAACTACTATTTTTGGTTATATTCAAAGATTCCAGTCCCACTTTGATTTATCAAATTACCTTTCAACTCCATTCTCATTTACCTTGGTTGGATCAAGTGCCTTCAGCTGCTTGGCTCACTCACATTTTCTTTATTTTGTACCCAGTGTGCTTAAGTGACCATAGTCTCCAGCACTAGTACATCACTTAATTATTAGTTATTGATTTTGTTTTTGTAAGATTAAAGACAGAATAACATCACTCACATATCAATCTTTGTAGCCAAACATTTGCTTTGCAAGTTATGGATAAGTATTCCCTTCTTATCCTCACATAAGATTTATCTAACCTTCATGAATCTAAAGCAATCTTTCATTTGCTGTATGTCCTATGTCACCATACTATATCAGTCTTCCATTCATGTGCCTTTCAAAAAATTATCCACTCTTTTCCATCTGTGGGTTATCCACCTCTGCTGCTGTTGTAATTTGTTTATTACTGGGAAGTATCTGTTTTGCATTCATACAAAAGTGTGGTAACAAGCACCTTTTCATGAAAGGTTTTAGCACATTGCACTTAAATTCTTCCCAGTTCATCACATTTCTTTGTGTAAATACAATTTTTTCCAGCAAACATAAGTATGTAATATTAAAAAGGCAGTGTAATACAGTGAAGAGTAAGCATCTTTCACAGCCAATGTTAATTTTAGTACAAAGCCTGGCTCTGTTGTGGGGGGATGCAGTTTGCTGTAGTGTGTTTAAGTTCAGTCTATTTTATTCTATATCTCTGATGTCCATTCCAGGAATTATCATCCAAGGGTTGTCCATTGTCCTTGCATGCCTCCATAGCATACAGCATTCCATGCATTTCTCTCTTTCCAGTACTCTTAAACTCTGTTTCTGCATGTCACATATGGTCTTCCTCTCACACCGAACCCTTTAATCATACTATAATACATACTTATTCTAAACTTCCCATCTTGCCCAAACAATCTCAGAGATTAATGTTTCACCCATTCTACCACTTCACTGTTCATTGTCTTTGCATTCCCTGCCATACCGAATTTCTTATACATCCAGTCATTTGTATCAAGGCCTAGAACTAGCCTGCCTTCATCACTTATCATGTGATACCTAATGGAAAATGGGTGATGACGTCACTTACTGTAACTATTCACCTTTTGTGAAAGACTTTTCATAATGTATGTCTGTGCTTGGAAAATTGATAATTTGTGAAATCCTGCTGAAATAATCTAAACTGCTTAAGTAGCATAATTATTTTGTTCTGTGTTCAAAAGATATGCTGACTTTGGTGAAGAACTATCATAGAAAGGATTTGGGCTATCAAAATAAATAGCTCCCTCTGTATTCACTTAATATTTTCTTTGCCTCATCACATCCAGTCGTGTGTCATACACTTTCATATTGATTTTAGTCATTTGTTCTGATACAATGATTTTTCAAGGCATAGTTTTATCATTTTGTAAATTTTTCATTTTTTTTTTGTTTGCTCATAACTTGAGTACACTAAATGGGGAGTTAGTTTTTATTCTAACTACCCCGAGACCAATTTGCATGAAAAAATCCTGGTGTTATCCAGAACCTTTCTAAAGGCTCTTGCAGCCCAAGGCTTCACTATTTCCAGTTGCAGGGAAATGTAGACACCTGTTAAGTGAGAAGTTTCTGATGATGCAGCCTCCCCAAAAGTGACTTTTCACTTATACTGTAACCTTGGACATGCAAAGTCCAGTTACACCTAAGTGGGAGTCATTCATAGTTAAAATTTTTGAAAAACATTGTAACTTAGT
The DNA here is from genome assembly GCF_036320965.1 of Panulirus ornatus. Lineage (NCBI taxonomy): Eukaryota > Metazoa > Arthropoda > Malacostraca > Decapoda > Palinuridae > Panulirus > Panulirus ornatus. Next base: position 93,515,346 of record NC_092225.1, read on the forward strand.
GCCACTGGAAAGCATTAGAATAATTTAACGTGGCTAAAGATCCACAAAAAAAGTGTATTCTTACAGCAAAAGTCTGTGAGGCACTGTAAAGAAAGTGAGAATATTAAAGAAGGTTCTGAATGAATTTTTTTTTTTATACAAGAAATTTTTAGAAGGTATATGATTAAACTGAATATTCATGTGTAGTAATTGTTTGTTTCCACAAGTTTTTGATGTCAGTAGATGTAAGATGCAAGAACACAGTGTGTTGATGAAATATGTTTATTTCTTTATTTGTTCATACATTTAAAAGTAATTGCCCTTAGACCCCTTTTCTAGGAGCTCTTGCAGCTCCAAGGCTGTGCTGCCCCAGGAGGAGGACTCCTTTGGATTGAGAAGTTCTTAGACAGGACTTAAATTCCACCAGTTATACAGCCTTGCTGGTCATTTTTCACTCGCAGTGCAGTCTAATGTAGCTGGAGCCCAGTAACTCCCGTGGAATGTACACATGCATACTTATATATGTTTTAAACCAAGGCCCTTTCAAAGAAGGGGTCCTGAGGCAATCATGAATATTTATATACTTTTTTTTTTTTTTTTTTATACTTTGTCGCTGTCTCCCGTGTTTGCGAGGTAGCGCAAGGAAACAGACGAAAGAAATGGCCCAACCCCCCCCCATACACATGTATATACACACGTCCACACACGCAAATATACATACCTACACAGCTTTCCATGGTTTACCCCAGACGCTTCACATGCCTTGATTCAATCCAATGACAGCACGTCAACCCTGGTATACCACATCGCTCCAATTCACTCTATTCCTTGCCCTCCTTATATATATATATATATATATATATATGTATATATATATATATATATATATATATATATATATATATATATATATATATATATATATATATATAAGTTTGAATGGAGAAAAACTGGAGGTAGTAAAGTGTTTTAGATATCTGGGAGTGGATCTGGCAGCGGATGGAACCATGGAAGCGGAAGTGGATCATAGGGTGGCGGAGGGGGCGAAAATCCTGGGAGCCTTGAAGAATGTGTGGAAGTCGAGAACATTATCTCAGAAAGCAAAAATGGGTATGTTTGAAGGAATAGTGGTTCCAACAATGTTGTATGGTTGCGAGGCGTGGGCTATGGATAGAGATGTGCGCAGGAGGATGGATGTGCTGGAAATGAGATGTTTGAGGACAATGTGTGGTGTGAGGTGGTTTGATCGAGTAAGTAACGTAAGGGTAAGAGAGATGTGTGGAAATAAAAAGAGCGTGGTTGAGAGAGCAGAAGAGGATGTTTTGAAATGGTTTGGGCACATGGAGAGAATGAGTGAGGAAAGATTGACCAAGAGGATATATGTGTCGGAGGTGGAGGGAACGAGGAGAAGTGGGAGACCAAATTGGAGGTGAAAGATGGAGTGAAAAAGATTTTGTGTGATCGGGGCCTGAACATGCAGGAGGGTGAAAGGAGGGCAAGGAATAGAGTGAATTGGATCGATGTGGTATACCGGGGTTGACGTGCTGTCAGTGGATTGAATCAGGGCATGTGAAGCGTCTGGGGTAAACCATGGAAAGCTGTGTAGGTATGTATATTTGCGTGTGTGGACGTATGTATATACATGTGTATGGGGGTGGGTTGGGCCATTTCTTTCGTCTGTTTCCTTGCGCTACCTCGCAAACGCGGGAGACAGCGACGAAGCAAAAAAAAAGTATATATATATATACACACACACACACACACAGACATATACATATATACAGATGTACATAATTCATAGTCTGCCTTTATTCGTTCCCATCGCCACCCCGCCACACGTAATAACAACTCCCTCCCCCTCGTGCGTGAGGTAGCGCTAGGAAGACAACAAAGGCCACATTCATTTACACTCAGTCTCTAGCTGTCATGTATAATGCACCGAAACCACAGATCCTTTTCCACATCCAGGCCCCACAAAGCTTTCCATGGTTTACCCCAGACGCTTCATATGCCCTGTTTCAATCCTTTGACAGCACGTTGACCCCGGTATACCACATTGTTCCAATTCACTCTGTTCCTTTATTTATTTATTATACTTTGTTGCTGTCTCCCGCATTAGCGAGGAAGCACAAGGAAACAGATGAAAGAATGGCCTAACCCACCCACATACACATATATATACATACATGCTCACACACACACACACACACACACACACATATACATACCTATACATTTCAATGTATACATACATATACATATGCAGACATATACATATATACACATGTACATATTCATACTTGCTGCCTTTATCCATTCCATGTCGCCACCCCACCACACATGAATTGGCACCCCCTCCTCCCGCACGCACACGAGGTAGCGCTAGGAAAAGACAACAAAGGCCACATTCATTCATGCTCAGTCTCTAGCTGTCGTGTAATGCACCGAAACCACAGCTCCCTTTCCACATCCAGGCCCCACAAAACTTTCCATGGTTTTCCCCAGATGCTTCACATGCCCTGGTTCAATCCATCTACAGTACGTCAGCCCCGGTTTACCACATCGTTCCAATTCACTCTATTCCTTGCACGTCTTCTTTCACCCTCCTGTATGCTCAGGCACCGATCACTCAAAATCTTTTTCACTCTGTCCTTCCACCTCCAATTTGGTCCCCCAAGTCTCCTCGTTCCCTCTACCTCTGACAGATGTAACCTCTTTTTCAATCTTTCCTCACTCATTCTCTCCATGTGACCAAACCATTTCAACACACCTTCTTCTGCTCTCTCAACCACACCACACATCTCTCTTACCCTTTCCTTACTTACTCGATCAAACCACCTCACAGCACATGTTGTCCTCAAACATTTCCTTTCCAACACATCCACCCTTCTCCACACAACCCTATCTATAGCCCATGCCTCATAACCATGTAACATTGTTGGAACCCCAGTTCCTTCAAACATACCCATTTTTGCTCTTCGAGATAACATTGTTTGCCTTCCACACATTCTTCAACGCCCCCAAAACCTTTGCCCCCTCCCCCATCCTGTGACTCACTTCTGCTTCCATGGTTCCATCTGCTGCTAAATCCACTTCCAGTTATCCAAAACACTTCATTTCCTCCAGTTTTTCTCCATTCAAATTTACCTTCCAATTAACTTGTCCCTCAACCCTACTGAACCCAATAACCTTGCTCTTATTCACATTCATTCTCAGCTTTCTTTTTTCATACACTTTATCAAACTCAGTCACCATTTCTGCAGTTTCTCACCTGAATCAGCCACCAGCACTGTATCATCAGCGAACAACAACTGACTCACTTCCCAAGCCCTATCATCCAGGACAGACGCATACTTGCCTCTCTCTCCAAAACTCTTGCATTCACCTCCCTAACTACTCCATCCATAAACAAATTAAACAACCATGAAGACATCACGCACCCCTGCCGGAAACCAACATTCACTGGGAACCAATCGCTTTTCTCTCTTCCTACTCGTACACATGCCTTACATCCTTGGGAAAAACTTTTCATTGCTTCTAGCAACTTACCTCCCACACCATATACTCTTAATACCTTCCACAAAGCATCTCTATCAACCCTATTATACACACACATATACATACATATACATATCAACATGTACACATATACTTACACATTCATACCTGCTTCCCTTCATCCATTCTTGGTGCTACCCTGCCCAACCGGAAATAGAATTTCTACTCCCTGCTTCAGCGAGGTAGCACCAGGAAAACAGACAAAAAAGGCCATATTCGTTCACACTCACTCTTTAGCTGTCATGTGTAATGCACCAAAACCACAGACCCCTACCCACATCCAGGCCCCACAGACCTTTCCATGGTTTACCCCAGATGTTTCACATGTATATCATACTTGATCACCATTTCCTGCCCTAGCAAGGTAGTGTGAGGAACAGACGAAGAAAGTCCTCATCCACTCACATCCATTCTCTAGCTGACATATGTAATGCACTGAAAGCACAGCCCCCATCCACAACCAGGCCCCACAAACTTTTCCATGGTTTACCCTGGATGCTTCATGTGCCATGGTTTGGTCCAATGACAGCACATCGACCCCAGTATACCACATTGTTCTAATTCTTTCTATCCCATGCCCACCTTTCACCCTTCTGCATGTTCAGGCCCCAATTGCTTAAAATCTTTTTCATTCCATCTCCTTCCAACTCTACTTTAGTTTCCCTGTTCTCCTTGTTCCCTCTACTTTTGACATATATATATATATATCCTCTTTTGTCAAACTATCCTCACTGATTCTTTCCATATGTCCAGACCAGTTCAGCACACCTTCAGCTCTATTGACCAAACTCTTTATTTCCACACATCTCTTTCCATTTCATTGCTTAATCAAATCTCACACCATATGTTGTCCTCAAACATTTCATTTTCAACATCCTTTCACACTAAACCCACATGAGGTTATGCCATTGTGGAAAGTTATCCTCATTGAGGTTGTATCATCACTGATGGACAAAAAGGAGTACAAGTTCATCAGGTAACTTATCACCCCAAAGGAGTTCATCATTTCTCTACTTCTGTCTTGAGCATGGCTTGAAGCTGCAGAAGCTCTGCAAGAGGATACATGGAGTTATATACCAGGAATTAAAGAAATGTATAGAATGGGTTGAGAGGCACTGATGAGGTTGCTGCTTGCTTCCCATGCACTTTGTACGTGTATGTTGTCAGAATCATAAGCATACACTAGTTATACTGCTGGTTGTAACTGTTTTTATATGTTAGTTGATATGAATTTCATCTCGTTGAAAGGCTGCTGGAACTTGTTCTAGTTGGTGTTGTATTGCAAATGTTTTTCCACTTGTATTAGATATATTTCATGTGTCAAGCAGCCTTGGGATTTGTTGTGCTACCTCATTCACATTCACTTTTAAGCCAACAATCATAAAAGTCAGATTTCAACATCACGAGGAATGATACCACTGAGAGTGCAGTCAGTGGGTCAAATGTGTTGCAACTTTCATTTCTTGGACTAATGAGACAATAAAACATCATATATAATACTGAGAGAACATTGATTAATCAGGGAGTCTACACCATAGGATGATAAATCCAAAGAACATTATCTATGTAATGTAAGAGACCATATTGCTTCCATATGCATGAAAAAGAATTTGTTTTGAGTAATGTAGAATTGACTGCTATTGTACTTGATAAAGTCATAGAGGAAGGAACCCAAGGAAAAGTTTTCAAGGATTTTCTCTTTCTCTAGCTGAAAGTTTTCCTGAAATCTTCTTAGGAAGTGGAATATGGTATGTAAGATTTTAGTTTTCCAAAAAAGGAACAGGGAAGGGGGACCAAGTGAGGATATTCCCTCAAAGGCTCAGTCCTCTGTTCTTAACGCTGCCTTTGTTGTCTTCTCTTAGCGCTACCTCACACACATGCGGGGGGAGGGGGTTGTCATTTCACATGTGGCAGGGTGGTGACGGGAATGAATAAGGACAAACTATGAATTATGTGCATGTGTATATATGTATATGTCTGTGTGTGTATATATATATGTATACGTTGAGATGTATAGGTATGTGTATGTGCGTGTGTGGACGTGTATGTATATACATGTGTATGTGGGTGGATTGGGCCATTCTTTCGTCAGAGTCCTTGCACTACCTCACTAACGTGGGAGACAGCGACAAATTTAGTCTCCCACTTCTCCTCATTCCCTCCACCTCTGACACATATATTCTCTTGGTCAATCTTTCCTCACTCTTTCTCTCCATGTGCCCAAACCATTTCAAAACACCCTCTTCTGCTCTCTCAACCATGCTCTTTTTATTTCCACACATCTCTCTTACCCTTACATTACTTACTCGACCAAACCACCTCACACCACATATTGTCCTCAAACATCTCATTTCCAGCTTTGGTACCTTTCTGCAGTGTTTAAGCCTTTCATTGCATAAATATTTTGAAAAGTTAATTGCTCCATGCACAAAAGAAAATTTTTTCCCGTGGAATATCTTTTTATTATACATATATTGTGTCAGATAATACCACAAAAGGTATTATACGTTCCTTTGTATTGGTATGGGAGGATATGTGTGTGTGTGTGTGTGTGTGTGTGTGTGTGTGTGTGTGTGTGTGTGTGTGTGGGGGGGGGGGGGGGGGGGGGGGCTGTGGATGTAGCATTGATCATCCATATTTGTGTATGTATGTGATGTTTAGTCTTTTTCAATTGTGATATCAGTCTGTATACACCTAAATGCTTTACACTGTTTTTTTATCATGTGGGATTTTACACATCCCATACATTGTTTACATATTGTTGACATAACATTTTGTATACTCATTGTGTACCTATTTACGTATAATTTACACATCAGAACATTATTCATGTGAATGAATGAAAAAATAATGTTTTTTCATTAAAAGTAATAACAGTAGTACCAGAGATAGTTTTTTCATTCTAAAAATGACTAGTGTAGTTGCTGCCTAAGTCTAGCTTCTCACCATGATGATGCAGTTACACTTTCTTTGACAGCATAAAGATGACTGTTTTGTGATATATTTTAAGGTGTGTACTTAGGTTTCTTGTGACATTTGTGGATAAGATGTGTAGGCATCTATCAGCAGTGAATTCAAGTGAGGGCATGAAGGTTTAGAGCCAAAAATGTGGCTCAGAGCAATGTACTTTATATGTCCAGCCTCAAATTCTGCTTTGCACAATGAGAGGAAAGTTATGCTTTCTTCGAGGATTTTTGAGTGACAAAGATGCTTGATATTTTTGGTATCTGAGTTGTTGGGTTGGCGGTGAAGTCAGTGGGTGAAGTGTGTGGAAGCATAATTTGGGATTATAAGGGTTTAAAGCCATAAATATGGCTTGATGCAGAGGGTTATGTCAGGCCACAATTGTGGCACATTGCAATGAAAGGGTTAGTTATAAATGCTTTATGGGTTGTGTAGATGTATTAAGTCAAGTACCATTATCAGTTTGGGCACCCATCATATGTCAAACAGTTGTTTAAGTATTGAACATTTTTGTTTTGCCCACAGAAATGACCATAAAATCTTATAACATAGTTTGTAAAGTTGAAAGGCAAATATCCTGTGGATTTGCAGTCTCTCAGATATAAAATTAAGATTTTAGTGTACCACACCATTTTGAATTACTTCATATTCCTTTTATGGACAATACACATCACATATATAGGACCCCAGACTTATATCAGACACTTCTTTTACACTTACATCTGTCTTCACATTCATAGATAATGCATACTCACACACCAGACCCTTCCTCAAACATAAAGACTTCCATACACATCTGGCTAACTCACTTGTAAGATTTTTAATACACTCAAGGCCTCTTTTACTCACTAGTTCCATCCATAGGATAGGCACCTCCCACACAGTAGGCCTTAACTGGTCCCATCCATACATCAAGCCTCTTCATTACACAAGGATCTTTAACATGGTGAGAACTTCCTATACAATAAACCTTGCATTTATGTCTTGTTTCCCACCCACATATGCCACACTAGGACTGCAACACACACCAGGCCCCTCCTACACACATAGCATTACAGAAAGTAGGCTTCCACACAACAGGTATCCCAAAGACCATTTACCCTTCATCCCAGGCTCCTGCACACCAGGCATCCCACACACTAGACATCCCATAGATCGAGCACCCCATGCACCAGACTCCCATACACCAGACATCCCACATGCTAGGCTTCCAGACATACCACATTAGGCTTCCAACCACGCACCAAGGTCTTACATATGTTGCAGACCTTCCCCTTACCTACAACTCAGTCTTATGCACACTGGTCCTATTAAATAAGTATGTCCTATTCATACATTAGGCCCTTTCTACATAGCAAGCCCTTCCTATACATAAGGTCCCTCTCACACCTGATTCATCCAAAATTATGCCCCTACTTGCGCAGCAGGCCCACTGATGTGAGGCCTTTTCCATACATGAAGCAGTATCTGCACACCAGCCTGAGCCACATGCTAGGACTTGCCCACATATCACGCCTGCCCATGCACTAGTCCCATGCCACATTCAAGGCACTTTCTACATGCCTGGCCATTTTCTCACACCATGTTTGTGTCACATATTAAGCCTCTCCTGCACATGGGATTGTGCTGCACATAAGGTCCTTCATGCACATTATAACACCCATCACACTAGATGTTTCACATGCGCACACACACTAGATCTTCCCAAAACTGGACCTAGTGTTATATTTCCTTATATTGCATATCTCTCCCAGCTACTTGGAAAAAGTCAGAAATTTTATTGTATAACCATGATATCACTTTACACTTCATCCAGGTATAGAATTTCTTGGGTTTGTGAGTGATAGGAATTCTCTTTGTTCCCATGGCATCTTAGCGAGCCTAAAAAGTGATCTTCTCCAACTAGGTTTTTAAGATTTAAATATTCTTGTGACAGATATAAATGATTGCACAAACTTTCAAGTGCACAGGTTTTGAATTTGCTATTATTCTCCTAGGTTAGCAGTACTCATTATTTTCTATTTAATAAAGTTTCTGAATGAATAGACATATTAATGATTGAATTTCATTTAGAGTGATTTTGTTGTTATTCTTTTAGTTTAATATTAAAAGCTTTTGGAACTGACAATATTGCCACAAGTTGTTTAGTTCTTGATGTATTAGTCTTATCTCTTCTTGGGGAAAGGTTTCTCAGCAGAATCATATCCAGACTCCTAAGTGTACCATTGTATCTCTCTTGAATATCAACAGTTAGTTTTTTGAACTGAACCCTGGCTTAAGTTATTCTGAAACTATAGTATTACCAGATGTAGGACTATATGGACATAAGTGATTTAATATCAGTAATATTTGCTGGATTTACCCCAGTGATTTTTGTTACAGCTTCATATTAGAATATTATGGAGTTTATCCATAGCTCTGCACCTAACTTAGACATCAGGACCACCATGTCTTGCTTCTTCATCATAGAGCATCCCTCTTATAAATATATTCTCATTCTGTTTTTTCTATCATACCTGTGATCATATCTCATAGATTTATAGGTAAAACAGAAGGGCAATTGTTTTTGCTAATGAATCATTATAAGGCTCTCTACAAGTATGTTCATCATTACTTGGATATTTGTTATAAGGTGTTGGGAAGGCATTTTTATAGGCTACTCAAAAATTCAGCCAATTATGGCATTTAGAGGGAGCAACATAGAAGGGTTATTAGTACCTTTGGCAATAGTCCATGAACAAACTAGTTATATGTTGGATAGTGTTGAGTGGAACATTGGATGTAGAAGCACCTGTGGTACATGCTTGGGTAGATGCTATCATAAAGTTTTGATGGTGCACCCATTGCATTAAAGTGTGGTGAGACTTAAAAACATCATATTCAAAATATGAATATTTGGTGTAGTGATACAGATTGTCCCAGTTCATTAGGTAAACAGTTTGAAGAGGTGAGATTACTTGATACATTACTTTATATTATTTATTTTCGTATCAGCCTTTTGTTCGTATAAGCAATATTCAGCCAAACTTTAGACCTCAGGTACTCAGCATTTTTGTTTCTGCATGTAAGCCTGTATGCAAACTAAACAGGAACATTTGTTAAAACTTTTTAATTACGGGATTTGAAAATCGATATGTTACATGAAACATGATTAACATTTCCTAACTTGTCAATTATGCAAAAGTAAATCCAACTTTATGCAAGAAAATTACATACTATGTGTTACTTTATAGTGCTTTTTGTGTATGTATTGTGCATGCATGTTTACAGGCATATATAGGTGCCAGCTTTCTTGCTCTCACACACACCCACACACACACACACATATCTTCTTCATACTATTCGCCATTTCCCGCATCAGCGAGGTAGCGTTGAGAACAGAGGACTGGGCCTTTGAGGGAATATCCTCACCTGGCCCCCTTCTCTGTTCCCTCTTTTGGAAAATTAAAAAAACACACACACACACACACACATATATATATATATATATATATTTTTTTTTTTTTTTTTTTTTTTATACTTTGTCGCTGTCTCCCGCGTTTGCGAGGTAGCGCAAGGAAACAGACGAAAGAAATGGCCCAACCCCCCCCATACACATGTACATACACACGTCCACACACACAAATATACATACCTACACAGCTTTCCATGGTTTATATGGGAGCGGGGGGCTGGAAATCCTCCCCTCTCGCTTTTTTAATTTTCCAAAAGAGGAACAGAGAAGGGGCCAAGCGAGGCTGTTTCCTCAAAGGCCCAGTCCTCTGTTCTTAACGCTACCTCGCTTAAGCGGGAAATGGCGAACAGTATAATACAATACAATACAATATATATATATATATATATATATATATATATATATATATATATATATATATATATATATATATATATATATATCGCTACCTCGCAAACGCGGGAGACAGCGACAAAGTATAATAAAAAAAAAAATAAAAAATAATATATATATATATATATATATATATATATATATATATATATATATATATATATATATATTTCTTTCAAACTATTTGCCATTTCCCGCGTTAGCGAGGTAGCGTTATATATATATATATATCATATGTGTTTGTGTGTGTATTTACATGTGCACATGTAAAAATGTAAGATTATCTTCGTAATTAAACACGCACATGCACACCTGTGTGTGTATCTGTTTCATTAATGAGAAGGAAGAGTTATTGTTTTTGGAGATAATTTGACAATGTGTTTGCATAAAACTGCTTTATCAACATATGAAACATGAAAAACTTAGATTTGTCCAAATTTTATGTTAATGATGTAGTGTGTTGAAAAAGTGTCTTTGCAAACAAATCCTGAAATACAGTGTATGATGTAATTCCAAAAACATTGGATCTTTTTAGGGATTTGGATGTAACTGCACTAGTACATTGCTATCAATTATGGGGGTTGGTTATGAGTATGCTATTTAATTGCCACATATAATCCTAGACTTGTGTGTGCTGGCTGTTGGGCTCATTTTAAATGTGTAAGACCACAAAAGTGATAATTGAAATTTCTTTCTGTTAGTTAAATGTTATTTATAGTATACTGACATTCCTTTGAAAAGTCTCTGATCCACAGGAGTGAAGTTGTCTACTAATTACTCTTAATCATACTGAATATTATTTGCCTTTAACAATTCCCACTAATCTTGATAACTACTTGTTAGTTACATTTTTTGCACTATAAAAGACAGTAAAAAGTTTCAGCCAGGTTATATGAGTAATGATGATGCAATTTATTTCTAATGAAGTATACAGTGACAAACTTTGATTAAGCATTTTGCATGAGCTGAAGTATTTTTTGTGTAGAGGGATGGATGTTTGTGTTAAACTCCCCTTAGATTACAGACGTATCCTTAATATCTTGAAAATATTTTTTATATATTTTTTTAATTAATATTATAGGTTAAAAGCTCCATTTTTGTGTGTAAAGTTGCTGTCAGAGATAATGAATCATCAAAATTAAGGTGTTCTAGATTGTGCATAGTTGTTTTGTTAAGTAACAAGTATATTTATAGGCATTAGGCATTATATGTCAGGTTTTGTGATATTCTCTTGTGTGTGAAATAATGTGCCACATATCAAAAATTTGTGTGTACATTCCCAGTGAAAGCAGTCACGGCTTAGTGTTGTTGATCTTATTAGATAACATAAAGATTGTACATGTGCTTAAATGCTCTGAAGTTATCCAGTTTTTATTTTATTGTGTGGAATCAAAAGTCCTCGTAATCAAGATGACAGATTTTGAGTACTGTACTACAGTTACACATAGTGTTTTTTCCTGCTAATGGAAGAAGCCTCTCTATTAGTATAATTTGTGACATAGTCACATCTACCTATAGTGTTCTTGGGATTCTTTACAGTTGTTGCATCCATATTCTTCTCAAATAAAATACACAAAGCTAATATTACTATAGATTTATGTGTGTTTTTGAAGAATTGGTTGCATCAAAATTTGGCTTATAAGAATTCCTCTTGTGTAAGAGGTTGTGCTGTAGTCCATTGTTATAGTATTAAGTGTAATTTATCCATGCTATAAACGTAAAAAGAATATGCCTTCAGTATACAGTAGCTGTGTATTAATATTAAAGTGCATGTTTTGAGTTTTAATTGTTTAGATCATTTGAGGGGGTATGAAATCTCCCACAGTCACTCAGAATCTAGCTTTAATCCATGTTCATTCATGTATGCTTTTATCAAGTTGAGTTGTTGCCAGGTCTTCCTGAATAGTTTTCCTATGTATGAAATATCATATTCAATCTCTAAAGGAGAGGCCATTAGAGTTTACAGCAAAGTGAATTTCCTTTCATGAAATTGGAATGCAGCTAAGGAAGAATTTTCTTTAATTTTACATAATGTGCCAGGAAGTACAGTTGCTGTAGGCTTTAAGAGTCAAGGTATGCCAATTTGTCTATTGTCTGCAGCTGAATATTTCTTTATTTATTTTATTTTGATTTTGATTAGTACAACTCTCCAGTACTCGCAGGAAGTGACACATGACCACATGTAGGGGTTGAGATGATGCAGTGCCCTCCAGTTTTAATGGGGATTATCATAATGTACAGTAAGTATATGACAAGAATAACTCAAATCTGCCACTGTACTTGCAAACTGATGAGGTGTAGACCAACTGTTCACCAATGGTGCTTCAAAGGCCCAATTTTCTAGATAACTGTAAGATGAGGATGATCCCACCCAGGATTGTTTCAGTTGTAGATACTCAAGAGTTATAGCCTAAGAACAGTACATATGCTGTGCCAGCTGTGTAGCATCTCAGCCGAAGATGCTAAACAGTCAAGGCTGAGGACTAATCCCACAGCTACTGTTGAGTGTTTAGAACTTAAGCATTTTATTGACCTCTTCAGAATATAAAGATTTTGGGCTTTAATGTGTTAAGTGTTGTGCTACACATAAGGAACATCTGTACAATAAAGATCACTGCATCATATTATGTAGTTTGTTAACTTAGATATTAATAAACACACACTAACTAAAATTTTATCATTAACCACTATTTTATTGTTAATTCTTACTTGGAGGTACAAACCTTTGCATATCTGCAGGGGAAATTTGTTCATCACATCAAATGAAATGTGGAAGTAAAAGAGGTATGCTTCAGATAGTTATTATTTAGCCATTCAGCTTATCTTTTAGTAGCCTACAATTTGCTTTGGGGCTCTACATAACCCTTCAGTGACTGCCAGTTTCCATGTTTCATTATTTTGTTGTATCCTTTTTTTTTGTGCCTTCTGCCATTTCATTTTTTCCCTGTGAATACTTGCTCATACATTAGATCAACCATCGTGTGAAATCCAGAGTAAAAGCTTTTGTGTTGCTGCTTCATCCCCAATTCTCACAAGTGTGGAAAGCTTTAGCAAGTAATCATTTGGTGATGATTTTGCATTTACAACACAGATATGGATGTGTATATGAGGTGCATATGATATAGAGTAGAATCATCAAGAAGTTATGGTACTGAAGTCAGAGAGGAGAGCAATCATAGTGTGTGCACTTGAAATAGTTTATGAATTTAAGAGGAATATGGACATGAAAATGAAAAGAATACTGCCACACTGCAATCTACCATTTGAAATGACGATCAATTTGTTGATTCTTACACACAATTTTTTTCATCATTATTGTTATGAAACACAGCCTGTAGAAATCTATAGTGTATTTGAACCCTATAGGAATGTAAAAGTTGATCACCTTGTCTTTCTCATCCCCACCTTAGCCGTCTTTTTCAAAAGAGAATAAACTTAAGAGTTTATATTCCTCCCTGATAATTTGATAACTTATAGTCACATGCTTGTGTTCAATTGGTCTGTTTTTAATATCCTGATTTACCTATGTTAATTACAGGCCCTATATACCTTTACTTGAGTTCAGGAATTTCACCTCAATCCATGACTTTTTTGGCAACAGATAGTCTCATTCTTCTATAGTCCTTTTAATTCCAGCATTATATTTTCATTCAAACCTTTGGACTTCACTGCTTAAAAAATTAAGAAACTACTTCATAAGGTAAGCTGAAAAATTTCATAGCAAAAAAATTTATAATGACCAGTCAGTGTGGTACTTGTCACAACAGATCCCTTCCTACAATTCTATCGTTTTTTTTCATTGCAGAATGTAATAACTGTTATATCAGAAATAGCTTCCACTATCATTAATTTAGACTTCCAGAAGGTATTTAACAAAGTTTCACTAAAAGTTTCTAACATGCAGTAAAATGTTTTTTTTTTTTTTTTTGCTTTGTCGGTCTCCCGCGTTTGCGAGGTAGCACAAGGAAACAGACGAAAGAAATGGCCCAACCCACCCCCATACCCATGTATATACATACACGTCCACATACGCAAATATACATACCTACACAGCTTTCCATGGTTTACCCCTGACGCTTCACATGCCCTGATTCAATCCACTGACAGCACGTCAACCCCGGTATACCACATCGATCCAATTCACTCCATTCCTTGCCCTCCTTTCACCCTCCTGCATGTTCAGGCCCCGATCACACAAAATCTTTTTCACTCCATCTTTCCACCTCCAATTTGGTCTCCCACTTCTCCTCGTTCCCTCCACCTCCGACACATATATCCTCTTGGTCAATCTTTCCTCACTCATTCTCTCCATGTGCCCAAACCATTTCAAAACACCCTCTTCTGCTCTCTCAACCACGCTCTTTTTATTTCCACACATCTCTCTTACCCTTACGTTACTTACTCGATCAAACCACCTCACACCACACATTGTCCTCAAACATCTCATTTCCAGCACATCCATCCTCCTGCGCACAACTCTATCCATAGCCCATGCCTCGCAACCATACAAAATTGTTGGAACCACTATTCCTTCAAACATACCCATTTTTGCTTTCCGAGATAATGTTCTCGACTTCCACACATTCTTCAAGGCTCCCAGGATTTTCGCCCCCTCCCATACCCTATGATCCACTTCCGCTTCCATGGTTCCATCTGCTGCCAGATCCACTCCCAGATATCTAAAACACTTTACTTCCTCCAGTTTTTCTCCATTCAAACTTACCTCCCAATTGACTTGACCCTCAACCCTACTGTACCTAATAACCTTGCTCTTATTCACATTTACTCTTAACTTTCTTCTTTCACACACTTTACCAAACTCAGTCACCAGCTTCTGCAGTTTCTCACATAAATCAGCCACCAGTGCTGTATCATCAGCGAACAACAACTAACTCACTTCCCAAGCTCTCTCATCCACAACAGACTTCATACTTGCCCCTCTTTCCAAAACTCTTGCATTCACCGCCCTAACAACCCCATCCATAAACAAATTAAACAACCATGGAGACATCACACACCCCTGCCGCAAACCTACATTCACTGAGAACCAATCACTTTCCTCTCTTCCTACACGTACACATGTTGTGTTAACATTAAAATATATTGCTGGATACAGCATTAGGCAACAAATAAAGTAAGTAGCAATGCATAATGGAACACCTGAACTCTTGGGATAACATGAGTACCTCAAAGCTCAATTCAAGGCCCATATCTTTTGATTATATACTCAATTATAATTTTAGTTACTACTTTCATACTTTGAAGTTGGTAATGATACAAAACAACATGAGGTAGAATATCGTATATTGATTAAAGTTTCCAAAATAACCTACATAAATTGTAAATCTAATCCAGGAGGTGGCATATGAAACCCAATTTAAATTAATAGATAGACAGATAGGGGTTCTGGAGACAAATGGAAAAGATATGAACTTACAATAACATAGAATATTTAGAAAGCATTTTTAGATCCAGGTTAAAAAGAAACGGTAATTAGCAGAAATGATCTAGCATTACCCAAGTTAAAAAACATATGTTAGAATTCGCTGCAAGAAACACTTGGTACAAACATCTGATACAATTCTCTCTCTCTCTCTCTCTCTCTCTTGTAGGTTGTAAGCAGCCACTGTACAAGGAAGTATTACCATTACTACCTACAAAAGTATAAGGAGGAATAGTGACAGCTGTCAAGATCACTCCTGTAGTCCATATGCAGGCTGCTGAGATTCAAGTCAAGAGAAACGTGCAAGAGGTCCTCTAAGGATAGCGGGATTTTGTGTACTGGCCTGGAGTGGGGACTAAATTTAAGAACCTGATTAATGCTTGTGACATCTGTAATGCTTCTAGGAACCACCAAGCAAGGGAACCATTGATGCCTCATGTAGTCTCAAAAATTCCCTTAGCTAAAATGTGGAGCTGATTTATTCGAGATGAAAGGGATGAGGTATATGTTGCTTGTTGATTACTAAAGGAAATATTTGAGTCTGACTTTGTTAGAAAATACCCATTGCAATACTATTTTGAAATACTGTATTATTATGCTAGGCATGGAATACCTTAGACTATTCACAGAGACAACAGACAATAGTTCACAGCTGTAGAAGTTCAAGAATTCTGTAGGCCATATGGGACAGACCACACAACTTCATCCTCCTATTATCAAGGAAGGTAATGAATGGCTAAGCAGAAAAAAAAGTTCCGACAGTAAAGAAGCTGACGGATAAAGCTGCCAAAGAAGGCAAGGATCCTCATGCAAGTGTGCTGGATTATAGAAATACTCTAGTTGTGGGGACAGCAAGCCCCATTCAGTTACTGTTCTGTAGGAGAAAGTGAACCCCAACCCTTCTGAATTCTGGAGCTTTGTTATGGCCAGAGACACATGCCCCACTGACTATCAGACACCTACTCCAAGATTCACAAGTGGGCAGAAACTTTATTATGATAGAAGCTCTAAGCTATTGGCAGAACTAGAGGAGGGAATTGTGGACAGAAACATTGAAGGAACAAGTAATGAGTTATTAATGGGTAAAGTGGTTGCTCCTGGATCATATATGGTTAAGAATAATGATGGGTCAGATTTACACGAGAAATAGGCAGCAACTGCATAAGACAGCAGAAAGCCCAAGTTTTCTAAAACATGCAACTGGTTATGATGAAGTAACTGATGTACGTCATGAAGGGGAAGGTTCTGTGACACTGGGAATCGGCAATAGACGTGCTGAACCAGAATAGGTGACCAATGCAGTGAGCACAAAGGGGCAAAGTATACCAAAGGAGTAAGCATGATTGTAGTGAGGTTAGAACATCTAAAGGTAGAATCGTATAACCCCCTAAGAGGTTAGATCTATAAATGTATGATGTAAAAGTAATCTAAATACTTTGCATGTCTATGAGTAATATGGCTTATTGATATATATTTTTTTTTGTTGGGGAAAATGTAATGATAATCATTTCATTTCATATGGAAATTATGTTTTCATTACATGACATTATATCTGTATCACTTACTGCTTTTGAAGCAGTTAATTATAATTCATTTTTTAAAAGAACTTTTCAGGATGCACAGGATTAAGATGCCATTCTATATTGTTGAAACAAGAGCACTAGCTTGGCGCCACTTATGGAAGCGCTGTTTCTCTCAATCCCTCTGCCTTCTTCACTATAAAGCCACCTTGACATGGCACATGATTTACATCTACCAAATATATGGGTGTTCAGGTGAAGAATTACTTATACTGGAAGGAGTAACTGAACCTGTCCTCCTAACAATATATATTTATCAGGTCCTGTATTAACTATGCTGACCCAACCTTACTTTACTGGAAATGGTACAGCATACATCGGTGTCTGGTCTAAAAGTGGTCGAAAGCCAACAGCTATGTAATGGAACCAGTTCGTCTCCCGTGCAGGACCGAGTATAGCAGATAGCACTGCTGTGGCTATATTGAAATTTCATGCTGAACGACCTCTTGAAACGCATGGACATCATTCCGTCTTCGAGTGCTTAACTAGCAAAAAAAAAAAAAAAAAATATTGACAGCTAAAATGATGGATAGATTAAGGATGTCCAGTCAAGTGATACGCAATTATTCTATAAGGATTACAGAAACCTTTAATGATTAGATATATGATTAAACACGATTCCACATAAGTCCAAGTTTTACAGGTCTGCATTGCCAAGTTGTATGTTCTCAACCCCCAACGTGCACGAGGGTTCTACCAACGATATTCCGTTTGGGTGTAGGGAGGGTGAATGACGGATAATGCAGTAATCCTTCACTTTAGTGGCTGTCAAGGTTCACTCCTCTAGCCCAGCGCGGTCTTTTCCTAGCTCGCCAGCACGTGGGCTGCAGGCTTTCACTGTAAAAACTAGTCTCTTCATCTCGCACACTACAACTACCAATACGAAACACACGATTCGTTCTTCGTCACTCTTATTTTTTCTCGTGGTGAGTGCCACGCATTTACCCCTTTTTCTCTCAAAATTCTTTAGTGAGCACAAGTTTGCCTCTCTCTCTCTCTCTCTCTCTCTCTCTCTCTCTCTCTCTCTCTCTCTCTCTCTCTCTCTCTCTCTCTCTCTCTCTTAAATCCGATGAGAAGTAAAAAACTTTATCTTTTGTTCAATATATCTCCCATCTTCTTATCGTTATCGCACAAGATCATTTATGGTGATTTATAGCCTCGTTAGAGACGAGGAGCTCATTTGATCTAACAATGAAACAAATGACTGTCAGACGTCAACAAACGTTTGGTCTATGGCTCTCCCTAGGCTGGTGACTTTATGAACCAGTGTTCTTTGAAGAGGAAAATATATGGGAAGAGGAAAATATATGGATATTAAGTGGATGAATAAGAGAAAAATGATAAGGACATATTAGCTGAATATTTAGTGAAGGGTTAGTTACTCTCCCAGGACGTCAGAACTCGGAAATAATCGTTTTCATATGATCGTTTCTGCTGTGAATGACACCTTTCTCGTAAGTACCCCTGTGTTAGACTAGTTTTGATTTATGTATTATGTTGGAGGAAGGTGATTTCAATGGCTTTTGGATGTACAGGATTTCGTACTCGACTGGTCTTTGTTAAGATGATAACTAAGAGATCTAAACAATGTGTATGGAGGTTAAATTAAGAAACCCTGAGGTTAAATTACGAAAGTGAAAGAAAAGTTTAATGTTGCATTCCGAGCTTATGATTAAAAGTCATTTGAGGAAAATATACTGATTAGGTGTATTGACACCGAATTATAACACTAGCTGATTTAGACGATGGTTGGGAGGGCTATGAAGATGAGGGTAGATGGGTATTATTACCCCACATTTACCGGTAAAAATGATTTTACCGGTAAATGTGGGGTTAAGTTACGTAAAAGCTGTTTCACTGCTTAGAAAACAGAGATCATGGAAACCTGGTCATTTCAAGGTTTAAGGGGACAACCTTAATTGCTTAAGGATATCGGAGAGTTTCCTGTTATAAGTCCTGGCACCACAAATATTACTCATGGACTCGCAAGAAATGCATAATGATAGATTTTTTATTGTAGTGGAAGTGATGTGGACTAGAGTAGCAATATTTGGAGCATTATATGTCTCATGCAATAATTGAATAAATAACATTTAATTGTAAGACTACCAGAAGTTGACAGAACCCTTAAAAACATCCAACTTCATCTAGGGGCCAAAATTTGCATTAGTTTTCACTATATGTTTGTGGAAATGTACCAACAACTGTATTATTCTCCTCTCTACCATTATGGTTTCATGCTACCGGGAAGCACTAAACACATTCAGCGAATACAAGAAAATCAGTGAACAAATCTCTTAGTAACAGAATGTCTATGATGCTGTTATATATATATATA
This sequence comes from Panulirus ornatus, assembly GCF_036320965.1. Classification (NCBI taxonomy): domain Eukaryota; kingdom Metazoa; phylum Arthropoda; class Malacostraca; order Decapoda; family Palinuridae; genus Panulirus; species Panulirus ornatus. The sequence continues at coordinate 93,535,055 of NC_092225.1, forward strand.
TATATATATATATATATATATATATATATATATATATATATATATATATATATATTTTCAGTATAACGAAAATAGAATAACTCTAGGTTGCTAGAACTAAGGTGTGCAGTTTGCTTTCAGAATGCAAATACACAAAACAATAACTAGATTGTTTTTAGAAAATGCAGATTGGCTACAAAGGGATGTAAATGAAGTCTTGAACTGGGCAACCGAGTCAAACATGCTTGTTATTGGAGATAAGTTTCATCTTCGATATGGGGAAAATGGGGAATGCAAAATATCGTAGAATACTGGGCAGACACTTGCATTCATAAACCAGTTGAATAATGTGAAAGACCTCAGAATTATAATGGCTAAAAGCCAGACATTCAGGAAACACAACAAAACAACAGTTGCCTAATGCAGAAGGATGGTAGGATGGATCCTGCAGACCTTCAAGACTAAGGTAAAAAAAAACAGTTATATTTTTCAAGGTAAAGGGTCTTTCACAAATTGAATATTGTATTTTAACATCACCCTATAAGGAGGGTGAAATTGTGAAATTAGAAAGTATTCAGAGATCTTTCAAAACCCATATTAAAGTGGTGAAGGAACTAAATTACTGGAAATGGCTGAAATCTCTTTGGTTGTACACCCTGGAATGAAGACAGGAGAGGTAGATCATCATCTATACCTTGAAAATCCTAGAATGTATGTTGCTCAACTTACACTCAGAAATATCATCCTGTTGGCTTGATAGGCATGGAAGACTCGGTTAAATACTGTCTCTGAAATCCAAAGGTGCCATATGCACAAAAAGTCAGTCCAGCATCATATTGACTAATGATTGCATTTTCAGCTTGGGTAAGAAGACTTATGTAGCACTATATTTCTTTTAGATATGATAGTTGATATTAGGATTGGCACTGCACATAAGAATGATTTGATTATATTAAAGAAATGATTATGATTTTGAATAACTAATTGCTGCATTTTTAGGGCAAAAAGTTTGAGGTTTCAACAGGTATAGTTGCCTTGTAGCAGAGTGGTTATTAATGACGTAAGTTTTATTATCTTGTTGAACAAAAAAGATTACTAAAGCAGGGCAGGGCTTGGAAGGTGGTTGGGAATATGAGCTTAGACAACCAAGTTTCCTTATCTTTCTGAACAGAAAAGATTGATAAAGAATGGCAGGTCTTGGAAGATGAGCATCTGGGGTAGACCATGGAAAGGTCTGTGGGGCCTGGATGTGGAAAGGGAGCTGTGGTTTTGGTGCATTACACATGACAGCTAGAGACTGAGTGTGATGGCCTTTTTTGTGTTTCCCTGGCGTCACCTCACTGGAGGTGGGGGATGCTGTTTCATGTGTGGCGGGGTGGCAACGGAAATGGATGAAGGCAGCAAATATGAATATGTACATGTGTCTATATGTATGTCTGTGTATGTATATGTATGTGTAGGTTGAAATGTATATGTATGTATATGTGCATGTGTGGGCGTTTATGTATATATATATGTTTGTGAGTGGGTTGGGCCCTTTCTTGTCTGTTTTCTTATGCTACCTCACTGATGCAGGAGATGGCAATTAAGTATAATAAAAGAACCAAGCATGAACAGTTATTTATGGCAGATTAAGTTGTGTCAACCTAATTTAGATTGTAGAAATGTGGATTTAACATCTTAACATAATGACACTCAGTAGCCCTTGTTAGGAAGTAGTTTTACAAGGAGAGATTCATTTTGCAGTTTTGTAGATTATGGGTTGAAAGTTTTTAGAACTGACTTTTGGAAAATTGAAGAAAATTATTTTGGCGTTTTGGAATGGAATTTTCACTGCCAATGTCTGTTTACTTTGGCTGGCCTGATCAAGTTATATGTTATATATGTTTGATTAGCTACATAGGAAATAGAAAAATATTGCTAGCACAGTAAAGATTTTGTTGACCTTTCGAAATTTCACTTAGTTGCATATAAATTTTTGCAGGGGTATCAAATATATTGTAAAGATGTCACAGTGTTTACAATTCTGAAGTAACACTTGGATTGCTTTAAAAGATCATTTGCATGCAAGTTTATATGAGACGTATGGTTAGAAATTAACAAGTAACCATGAGTACTACTTTTAAGAAATATAATGTTTTAACTTTCTGTAGTAATTGGACAAAATACCTGGTTTGTAATTTTATTTTCTTGGTTCTTATTTTTTATTCTTATTTTCAGATAAGTAATTATGGATGAAGACACAGGATTAAGATCACATCGCCGAGAACGGAAAGAAAGAAAAGAAAAAGAGAGGAGAGACAGGGAACGCGAGAGGGGAGACAGAGACAGGGACCGTGGAGAAAGAGAAAAAGACAGGGAGCACTACAGAGAACGGGAAAAGGAGAGAAACAGTGAAAGAGACAGAGACCATGACCGAGATAGAGAACGTAATCGAGAAAGGTACAGCTTTAATAGTGTTATGTAATGGAATTTTGATGAGTTGCTCTTTCCATCCCTTCATAACTGACATTCTTTCAGTAATGATTATTGGATGAATTTGAATGAAAAGAAATCAAAATTTTTCATTATAAATGATAAGTTATCCTTTTACTGCAACACTGTCAAAATAGAGTGTTGTCGTAAATGTACAAATATATATACACACACAGACATATACATATATACACATGTACATAATTCATACTGTCTGCCTTTATTTTTTCCCATCACCACCTCGCCACACATGGAATAACAACCCCCTCCCCCCTCATGTGTGCGAGGTAGCGCTAGGAAAAACACCAAAGGCCCCATTCGTTCACACTCAGTCTCTAGCTGTCATGTAATGATGCACCGAAACCACAGCTCCCTTTCCACATCCAGGCCCCACACACTTTGCATGGTTTACTCCAGACGCTTCACATGCCCTGGTTCAATCCATTGACAGCACGTTGACCCCGGTATACCACATCGTTCCAATTCACTCTATTCCTTGCACGCCTTTCACCGTCCTGCATGTTCAGGCCCCGATCACTCAAAATCTTTTTCACTCCATCTTTCCACCTCCAATTTGGTCTCCCACTTCTCCTCGTTCCCTCCACCTCTGACACATATATCCTCTTGGTCAATCTTTCCCCACTCATTCTCTCCATGTGACCAAACCATTTCAAAACACCCTCTTCTGCTCTCTCAACCACACTCTTTTTATTTCCACACATTTCTCTCACCCTTACATTACTTACTCGATCAAACCACCTCACACCACATATTGTCCTTAAACTTCTCATTTCCAGCACATCCACCCTCCTGCGCACAACTCTATCCATAGCCCACGCCTTGCAACCATACAACATTGTTGGAACCACTATTCCTTCAAACATACCCAGTTTTGCTTTCCGAGATAATGTTCTCGACTTCCAAACATTCTTCAAGGCTCCCAGAATTTTCGCCCCCTCCCCCACCCTATGATTCACTTCCGCTTCCATGGTTCCATCCGCTGCCAGATCCACTCCCAGATATCTAAAACACTTCACTTCCTCCAGCTTTTCTCCATTCAAACTTACCTCCCAATTGACTTGACCCTCAACCCTACTGTACCTAATAACCTTGCTCTTATTCACATTTACTCTTAACTTTCTTCTTTCACACACTTTACCAAACTCAGTCACCAGCTTCTGCAGTTTCTTACATGAATCAGCCACCAGCGCTGTATCATCAGTGAACAACAACTGACTCACTTCCCAAGCTCTCTCATCCACAACAGACTGCATATTTGCCCCTCTTTCCAAAACTCTTGCATTCACCTCCCTAACAACCCCATCCATAAACAAATTAAACAACCATGGAGACATCACACACCCCTGCCGCAAACCTACATTCACTGAGAACCAATCACTTTCCTCTTTTCCTACACGTACACATGCCTTACATCCTCGATAAAAACTTTTCACTGCTTCTAACAACTTGCCTCCCACACCATATATTCTTAAAACCTTCCACAGAGCATCTCTATCAACTCTATCATATGCCTTCTCCCGATCCATAAATGCTACATACAAATCCATTTGTTTTTCTAAGTATTTCTCGCATACATTCTTCAAAGCAAACACCTGATCCACACATCCTCTACCACTTCTGAAACCACACTGCTCTTCCCCAATCTGATGCTCTGTACATGCCTTCACCCTCTCAATCAATACCCTCCCATATAATTTACCAGGAATACTCAACAAACTTATACCTCTGTAATTTGAGCACTCACTCTTATCCCCTTTGCCTTTATACAGTGGCACTATGCAAGCATTCCGCCAATCCTCAGGCACCTCACCATGAATCATACATACATTAAATAACCTTACCCACCAGTCAACAATACAGTCACCCCCTTTTTTAATAAATTCCACTGCAATACCATCCAAACCTGCTGCCTTGCCGGCTTTCATCTTCGGTAAAGCTTTTACTACCTCTTCTCTATTTACCAAATCATTTTCCCTAACCCTCTCACTTTGCACACCACCTCGACCAAGACAGCCCACATCTGCCACTCTATCATCAAACACATTCAACAAACCTTCAAAATACTCACTCCATCTCCTTGTCACATCACCACTACTTGTTATCACCTCCCCATTAGCCCCCTTCACTGAAGTTCCCATTTGCTTCCTTGTCTTACGCACTTTATTTACCTCCTTTCAGAACATCTTTTTATTCTCCCTGAAATTTAATGATACTCTCTCACCCCAACTCTCATTTGCCCTTTTTTTCACTTCTAGCACTTTTCTCTTGACCTCCTGCCTCTTTCTTTTATACCTCTCCCACTCATTTGCATTTTTTCCCTGCAAAAATCGTTCAAATGCCTCTCTCTTCTCTTTCACTAATAATCTTACTTCTTCATCCCACCACTCACTACCTTTTCTAATCAATCCACCTCCAACGCTTCTCATGCCACAAGCATCTTTTGCGCAAGCCATCACTGCTTCCCTAAATACATCCCATTCCTCCCCCACTCCCCTTACCTCCTTTGTTCTCACCTTTTTCCATTCTGTACTCAGTCTCTCCCGGTACTTCCTCACACAAGGAATGAGTTTGCCATTTTCTGTTATGTGAATAATGACATGCCATTTGTATGCAAACTGAAAGTGTTTGACACTGCAATGTTGTCATCATTGTTGTACAGCTCTGAGACCTTGTTTACCTTGAATCCTGACTAATTAGTCATTATAACCAATAAGTAAAATACTTGTACTAATTAATGTTTGGTTGAGTCTGAACTACCACCAGTTCAATTCCCTATGTATAAAAAGAAAACCTTATTCTTAAAAGTAAAGTTACGGTCACACAATATGGATAAACCATTTGTTTATGTATATGACCTGTGTAGAAGGCATAACACACGAGGGTATAGAATTACTTAGAAGGCAGTGGATTTTAATATCGCTTCTGACCCTCTAGAATTAATCAAGAACTCAATAAGAAACTTGCATTTTTCAGTAACTAAATATGTTACATATAGATCAGTACTGAACCCCAGACTCTCTGTGCATGATCTTTACTGTAGTAAAGATTATATACTAAGTCATGCCCGTATAGCATTTACAAGATTGCATTTGATGTCTCATAATCTGAAAATAGAAACTGGAAGATGGAGCTGCACTCCAGTGGAATTATGGCTTTGTGTTTGAGATCAAGGTCAGGATTAGACTCACGTTCTTTTAAGAGTGTCCTGTATCTGATGATTGTTGGAGAAATTTTGCACTGTTAGATTTTTCATCAACGGACAGTTTGTTAAGTGAGGGAGCTCAATGTGATATGTTGTGTAGATATGTTTATAAGGACATACTGGGTATAGAAATAATTGTTAATCCTCTTCTTTTCAATGTATTCATTCTTTAATGTGTACAGAAAGTCTATAGTTTTTACTATGAAATCCCTGTATTAAAATCATCATTTGTAGTGCTTTATTCAAATGTGTTTGGGAGGACTCTCTATTTTTTCTTACGTTGTGTAGCATGATAGGGAATTGAACCCTTTAGAACCTCCTTTAGAGTTCATTACCGCAGAAGTATTTTCCAGAGAGTCATTTAGTTGCCATTTGGAGAGTGAGTTTAAATATTTTACAGATTTCTATTTTTACACAATTGCATCTCCTGCCTTAATGAGTAGACTCAAGAACAAACAAACAACTCTTTGCCACACACCTAATCTAGCAGTTCATTTATGATGTACTGAAATCAGAGCCCAACATCCACTCAGGCCCCTTAGACTATTCCATAGTTTACCTTGACTACTTCATATTCCCTGGCTCAGCCCATTGGTGGCACATTTCCTCCATACACCACATCAGTTCAGTTAATTCTATCCAGTGTGCTCTTCTCACTCTCCTTCAGGCTCAGATACCCCAAAGCCTCTTTAATCCTTCCATCTCATTGGTCTACCCTTCCCTTACCTCTTTCCACTTCTGATATGCAGATTCTCCTAGTCAGTCATTTTCACTCATACTCTCCACATGTCCAAACCATTTCAGCACACCTTGGTCAGTACTGTGAGACTGCACACCTCTTAGTGTCATTTCTATCATGTTCAACTCACATCATACTATATGTTGTTCTAATTTCCAACATATCCACTCTTTTTCCAAAAAGACTTATCTATATGACATTGTCAAGACTACAATACCTTTGGACATAACCATCTTTACCTCTACCATCCTTGACTCCCTCACCTAGGCTTCCTTTCAGCTCTATGAATCTGTTTACCAAGTTGTTTAGAAAATGTTTTTGACCCAACTTTTTCAAAGTTATTCAACAATGAAAAAATTATCAGGAGTATATGTGGTCCACTACAGTCATTCATAATATGTAAATGTTTAGTAAATGGTTAACCATATCACACTAAAAAGTGCAGGAGTGAGGCTTGAGTTTCAGGTGAATTGCCATTGCATATGTACTATTGTTTATATTACTTACACAGAACAATTGATTACTGATTATAAATATGTTTTATCGTATATGATAAATCTTTAACTCAGTATAATCAATGTGATTCATTGATAATTTTTTTCATCACTGGAAACAAGGCTGTTGTAAAGTTATCAGTTGTACCAGTCAGACCCTGACAACACTGCCTCAACATGTGCTAGAAACACCTTCTCTTGCTTCATCTTGGTCAGCTTTCAATGCTCAAAAAGTCAGTGACCATGAAATCACTCTCCATGTGATCCAAAAACAGATCATCATCATTATCATCAATGGAATCATCATCTGCTGACTCCTCTTCATCTTGTTAAAAGCCACTCAGTTTCCTTCCGTGAAAACTGATGAGGATGTCCTGTCATAAGCATGGCCAGTGGAAGATTTGTTGTATGAGGAAATTGTGGTACACTGCCACCCCAGCAACCATCAAGGCTCAGCAAGCAGCCTTGAAATATATCCATGAAACTCAATGCTTAAGTTTGTTGAGATGAGTTGCTCACCTAGCATAAATATCTATGTAGAGGAGTTATGGAGTTTATAAACAGACCTCCCCTTCCATGTACTTCTTAGTACTGTCAAGAGTGTAGACTACTGTTCCTCTCAGAGTCTCTTAAACCCCCATGGTTCTGTCTGGTGCCACATCTTTTCCCAGGTATATCAAGCACTGTATTTCCTCCAGGTCCACCCCATTCAAATTTACCAAAGGTATATGTCTCATCCTTGTGTTGTTTCATATTACTACACTTTTGTTCATATTTACTCAGTTTTTTCTTGTGAACTTTCATACCACTCCAGTGTTTTCCACTTTAGCATTGTAGCATCAAGAACAGATGAGGAACAACCTCTTCCACTCGCATTCACTCCTCAGCTGTCATGTTTAATGCACTGAGACCAATGCCTCAGCCAAGTCCCACAGACCTTTTTCTGGTTTCTTCTGGCTTCTTCATATGCCCATGTTTAGCCTTTTGGCAGCACATCACCTATCGTATACAACATTGCTCTTATTCTCTCTCACCACTGCTCACTTCTGATCCTACAGTATGTTCAGGCCCTGGTAACTCAAAGCCTCTTTCACTCCATCAGTCTATCTCCTTGTTCCTTCCACTTCTGACATGTATTCCCCCTTAGTGTCTTCACTTATCCTCCCCATATGTCCATACCATTTCAGCACACTGCTCAGCTCTGCTTGTCATTGTCTATGCTTTACCACATATCTCTTTTACTGTCACTCCTCTCACATCACCTGTTGTCCTCAGACATTCCATTTGCAACACATTCACCGTCTTCTGTTCTTTTGTGTTACACAAATACACAAGTACAGAAATTTAGGGACCACTATACCTTCAAACATACCAGTCTGTGTCCTCACAGACAGTGATTTTTCTTTCCACACACTCCTCAATGCATCCAGGACCTTTGGGTCCTCACCCACCCTTTAATCCACTCCAGCTCTCATATTTCCATCAGATGCCATGTCAACTCCCAGGCCAGGTGTCTACAAGACCCCACTTCTTGGTGCTCTCCATTCAGACTCACACTCAAACCAACTTGTCTTGTCACCCTGCTAAATCTCATAATCCTATTCTTATTTACATTGGCTCTCAACTCATCCTCCCACATACTGTCAAACTCAGATGTTAGATATTGCTGTTTGTCACTTGAGTCTGTGTTGCCAGAGTCATGTCAAAAGCCGATAGCAAGTAACTAGCATTCCCCCCGCTGCCTCACCCCAACATACTGTAGACCTGCCCCTTTTTCCAAAACTCTTGCATTTACTTCTTTCGTTACCCCATCCCTGTAGAGATTTAACAGTCATATTGACATCACACACCCTTGATGGAGACCCACAGTCACTTGAAACCTCTCATCTTCCCCCCTTCCTACTCAGTTGTATGTCTTATCATCTCCATAAAGACTTACTGCATCTGGTTGCTTTTCTCCCACACCAGTATGTTTATAACACCTTCCACAAGGCATTTGTATCAACCCTGTCTTGTGCATTCATTAGATCCACAAGCGCGACAAGTAGTATTTCATACACAAATTTTTCAAAGCAAGTGCCTCATGTACAATCCTGTTGCACTCTTGAGGCCTCCTTGCTTTTCCCAATCTGATGTTCTGTACATGCCAACACCCTTTCAATGGTCACCCTCCCATACAACTTACCAGTTATACTTAACAGACCTGTACCTCTGTAATTTGAACATACACTTTTGTCCCTCTGCCTTTGATGACACTGCATAGGCATTCCACCTGTAGAAACTTAAGTATTTTTTATAATTCTGTGATATGAGGTGAAGTAGGTCAGAATGCAGTTTTCATTGTGGAATATCAAAATTTATATTTTCTGAGATACCATGGCTGACTTCAGGACTTTGCTCTTTCTTTCATTGCAGTGTGCATTCTGTTGAACACAGTTTCAGTCCATTTTACCCGATCCACCTCTTGAAAATTAAGAGGAGAGTTGATAATGATTGATTTGTAGACTTTGAAGGCTAGTAATATGTTTATTTTCCTTTCAGGGAGAAGCCTCGTGATAGAGAGCGTGACCGTGAAAGAGAACGACCTGATAAGAGAAAACGATCACCAGAGCCAAAGATAAAGGATGATAGTTCAAGGATAGAGGAGGTCTGTATAGAATTATTGTAAATCCTTTATATACCACCTTTTTAAGCTTAACAGAGAGCTAAGGGTATTAAAGCTGTGATGTCTTTGTCAGGCATTATTTTGATTTATGAATTTTATTGCAAACTCCAAGAAAGGCTGTGAAGTGGTCCCCAAAAGAAGCACAAGTGACCAGTTATCAGTAAGAATCCATTTGCATACAATGCACAGAGCTTTGTTCTGTATGCCAATCCCATCACTGATTCGTAATAGCACCTCATCCTGAGTGTGCTTTGTATGGCAACAGTCAGTGTTCTTTTCAGATATGGAGTGAGATGGAGTGAGTATTTTGAAGGTTTGTTGAATGTGTTTGATGATAGAGTGGCAGATATAGGGTGTTTTGGTCGAGGTGGTGTGCAAAGTGAGAGGGTTAGGGAAAATGATTTGGTAAACAGAGAAGAGGTAGTGAAAGCTTTGCGGAAGATGAAAGCCGGCAAGGCAGCAGGTTTGGATGGTATTGCAGTGGAATTTATTAAAAAAGGGGGTGACTGTATTGTTGACTGGTTGGTAAGGTTATTTAATGTATGTATGACTCATGGTGAGGTGCCTGAGGATTGGCGGAATGCGTGCATAGTGCCATTGTACAAAGGCAAAGGGGATAAGAGTGAGTGCTCAAATTACAGAGGTATAAGTTTGTTGAGTATTCCTGGTAAATTATATGGGAGGGTATTGATTGAGAGGGTGAAGGCGTGTACAGAGCATCAGATTGGGGAAGAGCAGTGTGGTTTCAGAAGTGGTAGAGGATGTGTGGATCAGGTGTTTGCTTTGAAGAATGTATGTGAGAAATACTTAGAAAAGCAAATGGATTTGTATGTAGCATTTATGGATCTGGAGAAGGCATATGATAGAGTTGATAGAGATGCTCTGTGGAAGGTTTTAAGAATATATGGTGTGGGAGGCAAGTTGTTAGAAGCAGTGAAAAGTTTTTATCGAGGATGTAAGGCATGTGTACGTGTAGGAAGAGAGGAAAGTGATTGGTTCTCAGTGAATGTAGGTTTGCGGCAGGGGTGTGTGATGTCTCCATGCTTGTTTAATTTGTTTATGGATGGGGTTGTTAGGGAGGTAAATGCAAGAGTTTTGGAAAGAGGGGCAAGTATGAAGTCTGTTGGGGATGAGAGAGCTTGGGAAGTGAGTCAGTTGTTGTTCGCTGATGATACAGCGCTGGTGGCTGATTCATGTGAGAAACTGCAGAAGCTGGTGACTGAGTTTGGTAAAGTGTGTGGAAGAAGAAAGTTAAGAGTAAATGTGAATAAGAGCAAGGTTATTAGGTACAGTAGGGTTGAGGGTCAAGTCAATTGGGAGGTGAGTTTGAATGGAGAAAAACTGGAGGAAGTGAAGTGTTTTAGATATCTGGGAGTGGATCTGGCAGCGGATGGAACCATGGAAGCGGAAGTGGATCATAGGGTGGGGGAGGGGGCGAAAATTCTGGGGGCCTTGAAGAATGTGTGGAAGTCGAGAACATTATCTCGGAAAGCAAAAATGGGTATGTTTGAAGGAATAGTGGTTCCAACAATGTTGTATGGTTGCGAGGCGTGGGCTATGGATAGAGTTGTGCGCAGGAGGATGGATGTGCTGGAAATGAGATGTTTGAGGACAATTTGTGGTGTGAGGTGGTTTGATCGAGTGAGTAACGTAAGGGTAAGAGAGATGTGTGGAAATAAAAAGAGCGTGGTTGAGAGAGCAGAAGAGGGTGTTTTGAAGTGGTTTGGGCACATGGAGAGAATGAGTGAGGAAAGATTGACCAAGAGGATATATGTGTCGGAGGTGGAGGGAACGAGGAGAAGAGGGAGACCAAATTGGAGGTGGAAAGATGGAGTGAAGAAGATTTTGTGTGATCGGGGCCTGAACATGCAGGAGGGTGAAAGGAGGGCAAGGAATAGAGTGAATTGGAGCGATGTGGTATACCGGGGTTGACGTGCTGTCAGTGGATTGAATCAAGGCATGTGAAGCGTCTGGGGTAAACCATGGAAAGCTGTGTAGGTATGTATATTTGCGTGTGTGGACGTATGTATATACATGTGTATGGGGGGGGGTTGGGCCATTTCTTTCGTCTGTTTCCTTGCGCTACCTCGCAAACGCGGGAGACAGCGACAAAGTATAATAAATATAATATAAATATATATTCTTTACATTGAATTATAAAACTCACTGTGGCAAGCAGTTGAAAGAAGCAGTTGCTTTTTCTATTTTCATTTTTGATAGAGTGCAGTCTGAATATGGACAGATTTTCCCACATGCCATTCTTGCATAGTCTCAAGCACTGATTTATGTGCTAATAGATCTGCAGTAAATGTGATTCATCAATTTGGTAGATTGGATTACTTGGATAAGGATTCAGCTCTTATGCTGTTTTTAGATGAGTTTAATTTTACTCCATGACAGCATTGACCAAGCCTAGATATGAAGATGCAACAGGGTGTGAGCAGTCTGATTATACTTAGAGTTAAGTACTGATGGACTTTCAGTAATCCCATACTTTATAGCAGCAGTAGTAAGGTTACCGGTATAGGGATCCCCTATGTGTTTACAGAAGAAAATGATTGTCAGATTTCTGGTCTAGTAGATGTGATTGTTTTGATATTAAGCTGCACAACAAGGCCTGGATGCAGCAGCTCTTCTCCAAATCATCTGATGTTATATGGAGGAAATGTGTTTAATAGTACAAGATTGTAGAATTATATTTGCCATGTTAAATACATATTCCAGGAAGGAGGGGGCAACACATGGTTGGTGTCCTTTGTTACATCCACACACATTCAGACACCCCAGCCTGAACCTGTGAGGAGGAAGAGCACTCCTTGCTTGGTTGCTTCTTTAGTTCCTACTTTTACAAATTTGAAATACAAGGAAGGAAGAGTTCCCAGCTCCCTGCCCTCACTCCCTTCTTCAACATGTGGTGAATGTATGGGAACAGAGAAGGGGGCCAAGTGAGGATATTCCCTCAAAGGCTCAGTCCTCTGTTCTTAACGCTACCTTGCTAATGTGGGAAATGGCGAATAGTATGAAAAAAGAAAATTAGTTGCTGGTAACCATCATGTGAAAAAAGTTTCCTAACCAGAAAAAAAATTGAATACCATATTATTTTAGTTGCTTTCCATCAAAATCTAAATTTTCTATAAAATCACAGTTTGCTTCATACCCCTTATGTATACTTAATAAGTTTATGGGGTCAAGATATTGTTTTTGGCACATTAAGTCTTAAAATTAAGCTTTGAAATTACATCTAACATATTTCGTGATGAATTGTCATTTTTCCTGCTCTGTGTTGGCCTTATGAAGTATTATAGAATATTTTTTGTTATCAGAAGCAAAGAAGCCTACGTTGATTAATAATTCCTCTTTGAAACAATGTTTTAGTCGTTAAAATCACATTTGAGAGTTGTTTTGAACTCTTGATATGTCTTTATTTTCATGATGAGTATCATTCTAGTGCCAAATCTTTTTTTTTTGACACTATTAAGTCCTTGTTGATATTATTCTTAGCATTTCACATCTATTTATACGCTCTCTGTTGGCCCAAGGATTAACGTGAACCATTTTAACATTTCCAATTTTTATTGTTTTTCTTCGGAAAATAGATTTGCTTTGAAATCTCAGAATACATCACATTCATCATGCTGAATTTGATTCTCTGGTTGAAATGTTCTTTTGGGGGCGTTTCTACCCCAGTCAAGCTTTGAAGTAATTGCTTATATATTTCATAATAATTTTTGGATGTAAATGTGCTGAGAGAGGCAGCTGGTGGGATGTCTCATCACTATCTTTTGGTGGCAAAGGTGAAGATTTGTAAAAATTTTTTAGAAACAGAAGAGAGAGCATCAAGAAGAAATTGGTGAGAAGAGTAAGCGAGCTTGGAAAGAAGACTTTTGTTAAGAAATACCTGGAGAGATTGAATGTAGACTGGCAAATGGTGAGAGCAAATGAAGTGAGGGGAGTGGATGAGGAATTGGAGGAATTGGATGTATTTAGGGAATTAGTGATGGCATGTGTAAAAGATGCGTGTGGTATGAGAAAGGTGGGAGTTGGGCAGGTTAGAAAGGGTATTGAGTATTGGGATGAAGAAGGAAAGTTGTCAGTGAAAAAGAAAAGAGAGGTGTTTGGACGATACAAGGAGTGCAAATGACAGGGAGATTTATGAAAGACAAAGTGACAGGTGGTCAAGAGGAAGGTGCAAGGGTTAAAAAAGAGGGCTAATGATAGTTGGGGTGAGAAAGTAGCATTAAACTTTAGGGGGAACATAAAGATGTTTTGGAAGGAGGTAAATGATGTGCATAAGACAAGTGAATAAGTGGGAACATTAGTGAAGGGGGAAAGTGATAACGTTTAGTGATGGAGTGAGTATTTTGAAGGTTTGTTGAATGTGTTTGATAAGATTGGCAGATATAGGGCGTCTTGATGAGGATGGTGCGCATAGTGAGAGTTAGGGAGAATGGTTTAGTGAAGGGAGTAGAGGTGGTGAAACCCTTGTGGAAGATGAAGTCCGATTAGGCAGCAGGATTGGATGGTATTGCAGTTGAATTTATTAAGAAGGGGGGTGATGTGTCTCGTTGATTGGTTGGTAAGGATATTCAGTGTATGTGTGGATCATGGTGAAATGCCTAAGGATTGGCAGAATGCATGTATAGTGCCAATGTACTGAGGCAAAGGGGATAAAGATGAGTGTTCAAACTTCAGAGGCATAAGTTTGTTAAGTATTTCTGGAAAATTATATGAGAGGATGAAGGCATTTACAGAGCATTAGCTTGGGGAGGAGCAGTGTGGTTTCAAAAGTGGTAAAGGATGTGTGAATCATGTGTTTGCTCTGAAGAATGTTTGTGCGAAATGATTAGGAAAACAGATGGGTTTGTATGTAGCATTTATGGAGAAAAACATGAATTTGCATGTAGCACTTATGGATCTGGAGAAGGCATATGATAGGGTTGATAGAGATGCTTTGTGGAAAGTCTTAAGAATATATGCTGTGGGAGGTAAGCTGCTAGAAGCAGAGGAGTTTTTATCAAGGATGTAAAGCATGTGTGTATGTAGGAAGAGAAGACAGTGATTGGTCCCCAGTGAAGGTCAGTCTACAACAAGGGTGTGTGATGTCCCCATGGTTGTTTAATTTATGTATGGATGGGGTAGTTAGGATGGTAAATGCTAGAGTTTTGGAGAGAGGAGCAAGTATGCAGTCTGTTGGTGATGAAAGGGCCTGGGAAGTGAGTCAATTGTTGTTCACTGATGATACAGCACTGGTGGCTGATTTGAAAGAGAAAATGTGGAAGTTGGTGACTGAGTTTGGGAAAGCGTGTAAAAGGAGTAAGTTGAGAGTAAACGTGAATATGAGCAGGGTTATTAGGTTCAGTAGGGTTTAGGGACAAGTTAGTTGGGATGTAAGTTTGAATAGAGAGAGATTTGAGGAAGTGAAGTGTTTTAGATATCTGGAAGTGGACTTGGCAGTGAATGGAACCATGGAAGTGGAAGTGAATTGTAGGGTGGGGGAAGGGGTGAAGTTTCTTGGAGCAATGAAGAATGTGTAGAAAGAGATAATGTTATCTTGGAGAGCAACAGTGGGTATGTTGGAAGGAATAGCAGTACTAACAATATTATGTGGTTGTGAGGCATGGGCTATAGATAAGGTTGTACAAAGGAGGGTGGATGTGTTGGAAATGAAATGTTTGAGGACAATGTGTTGTGTGAGATGGTTTGATAGAGTAAATTATGTAAGGGTAAGAGAGATGTATGGAAATAAAAAGAGTGTGGTTGAGAGAGCAGAAAGAGAGTGTGTTGAAATGGTTTGGACATATGGAGAGAATGAGTGGGGAAAGGTTGACAAGGAGGATATATGTGTTAGAAGTGAAGGGAACAAGGTGAACTGGAAGACCAAGTTAGAGATGGAAGGATGGAGTGAAAAAGATTTTGAGCAATTGGAGCCTGAACATACAGGTGGGTGAAAAGTGTGCACAGAATAGAATGAATCAGAACATTGTGGTATACTGGGTCAGCATGCTGTCAATGGACTGAACCAGGGTATGTGAAACATTTGGGGTAAATCATGGAAAAGCCTTTGTGGCCTGGATATGGATAGGGAGCTTTGGTTTCAGTTCATTAAACATGACAACTTAGGTATGGTTGAGTGGATGTGGCCTTTCTATGTTTGTTTCCTGCCGCTGCCTCGGTGACACAGGAAGTGTTGGAAATGGATGATGGTGAACAAATATGCAAATATGAATGTGTACAAGTGTATGTGTATGTATCTGTATGTATATATGTATATGTACATGTATGTGCATGCATATATATATATATATATATATATATATATATATATATATATATATATATATATATATATATATATATATATATTGTGCGCAGGAGGGTGGATGTGCTGGAAATGAGACGTTTGAGGACAATATGTGGTGTGAGGTGGTTTGATCGAGTAAGTAATGTAAGGGTAAGAGAGATGTGTGGAGATAAGAAGAGTGTGGTTGAGAGAGCAGAAGAGGGTGTTTTGAAATGGTTTGGTCACATGGAGAGAATGAGTGAGGAAAGATTGACCAAGAGGATATATGTGTCAGAGGTGGAGGGAACGAGGAGAAGTGGGAGACCAAAATGGAGGTGGAAAGATGGAGTGAAAAAGATTTTGAGTGATTGGGGCCTGAACATGCAGGAGGGTGAAAGGCGTGCAAGGAATAGAGTGAATTAGAACGATGTGGTATACCAGGGTCGATGTGCTGTCAATGGATTGAACCAGGGCATGTGAAGTGTCTGGGGTAAACCATGGAAAGTTGTGTGGGGCCTGGATGTGGAAAGGGAGCTGTGGTTTCGGTGCATTATTACATGACAACTAGAGACTGAGTGTGAACGAATGGGGCCTTTGGTGTCTTTTCCTAGCGCTACCTCGCACATATGATGGGGAAGGGGGTTGTTATTCCATGTGTGGCAAGGTGGCAATGGGAACAAATACAGGCAGACAGTATGAATTATGTACATGTGTATATATGTATATGACTGTGTGTGTATATATATGTGTACATTGAGATGTATAGGTATGTATATTTGCGTGTGTGGACGTGTATGTATATACATGTGTATGTGGGCGGGTTAGGCCATTCTTTCGTCTGTTTCCGTGCGCTACCTCGCTAACGCGGGAGACAGCGACAAAGCAGAAATATATATATATATATATATATATATATATATATATATATATATATATATATATATATATATATATGTATATATATACACGTGAGGAGAAAGCATACTTCTCACGTATTCCCTGCGTGTCATAGAAGGAGAGAGTGGGGGCTGGAAATCCTCCCCTCTCGTTTTTGATTTTCCAAAAGAAGGAACAGAGAAGGGGGCCAGGTGAGGATTTCCCTCAAAGGCTCACTCCTCTGTTCTTAACGCTACCTTGCTAACGCGGGATATGGCGAATAGTATGAAAAAAAATATAGAAAAGCAAATGGATTTGTATGTAGCATTTATGGATCTGGAGAAGGCATATGATAGAGTAGATAGAGATGCTCTGTGGAAGGTATTAAGAATATATGGTGTGGGAGGCAAGTTGTTAGAAGCAGTGAAAAGTTTTTATTGAGGATGTAAGGCATGTGTACGTATAGGAAGAGAGGAAAGTGATTGGTCCTCAGTGAATGTAGGTTTGCGGCAGGGGTGTGTGATGTCTCCATGGTTGTTTAATTTGTTTATGGATAGGGTTGTTAGGGAGGTGAATGCAAGAGTTTTGGAAAGAGGGGCAAGTAGGCAGTCTGTTGTGGATGAAAGAGCTTGGGAAGTGAGTCAGTTGTTGTTCGCTGATGATACAGCGCTGGTGGCTGATTCATGTGAGAAAGTGCAGAAGCTGGTGACTGAGTTTGGTAAAGTGTGTGGAAGAAGAAAGCTGAGAGTAAATGTGAATAAGAGCAAGGTTATTAGGTACTGTAGGGTTGAGGGACAAGTCAACTGGGAAGTAAGTTTGAATGGAGAAAAACCGGAGGAAGTGAAGTGTTTTAGATATCTGGGAATGGATTTGGCAGTGGATGGAACCATGGAAGTGGAAGTGAATCATAGGGTGGGGGAGGGGGCAAAAGTTCTAGGAGCCTTGAAGAATGTGTGGAAGTCGAGAACATTATCTCGGAAAGCAAAAATGGGTATGTTTGAAGGAATAGTGGTTCCAACAATGTTATATGGTTGCGAGGCGTGGGCTATGGATAGAGTTGTGCGGAGGAGGGTGTATGTGCTGGAAATGAGATGTTTGAGGACAATATATGGTGTGAGGTGGTTTGATCGAGTAAGTAATGATAGGGTAAGAGAGATGTGTGGTAATAAAAAGAGTGTGGTTGAGAGAGCAGAAGAGGGTGTTTTGAAATGGTTTGGTCACATGGAGAGAATGAGTGAGGAAAGATTGACCAAGAGGATATATGTGTCAGAGGTGGAGGGAACGAGGAGAAGTGGGAGACCAAATTGGAGGTGGAAAGATGGAGTGAAAAAGATTTTGTGTGATCGGGGCCTGAACCTGCAGGAGGGTGAAAGGCATGCAAGGAATAGAGTGAATTGGATCGATGTGGTATACCGGGGTCGACATGCTGTCAATGGATTGAACCAGGGCATGTGGAGCGTCTGGGGTAAACAATGGAAAGTTCTGTGGGGCCTGGATGTGGAAAGGGGGATGTGGTTTTGGTGCATTATACATGACAGCTGGAGACTGAGTGTGAACGAATATGGCCTTTGTTGTCCTTTCCTAGCACTACCTCGCGCACTAGAAATAGTAAAAGAATATATTTTGTTATCATTCAAGGTAAAGAAACCTTTCATTGAGTTATATTTCAATTTTCAAAGTTTTTCCAGAAAAATACCCTTAACAGTACATGTAGGTAGTAGTTGCTAGGCAGCTGCAGATCAGGGAGTTATATTATGGGTACTGCCTGTCTGGCTGTCAGTAGGGTTAGTGACGACTGCTTTGTGAGCCAGCATTTCAGTGGTAGTCAGGCTGCACTCCTTTGACCCAGGTGGCTGTGTTTTTTTCCTACTTAACCCACTCAGGGACTGCAGTGCATTCTTTCCACATATAACACTTGTTGAACTTGTTGACAGCACATAACTCACACAATTGATTCCCTGTAACTCTAGATTAAATAAAGGAAATATTAGTATACATAAGCAAATACCTTGATTTTCTGCTACTTGGAAATGTTGTAAATAGTAGTCATGCTGACACTGAAGTCCTTCATAAATGCTGACTTAGATGCAGATTGAGTGAGAGAAGAAGGAGCAGAATTGAAGGATGTGGATGAATGCAGTGTTGTGTCACCAGCATATGAGTGCATTTGGTTAAGTTTGGAAGAGAGGAAATTGTTGATAAAAAGAAGGAAAAATTTAGGGGACAGGAGAGAACCTTGAGGGACACTGCTGTTGATGGAGAAAGGGGGAGAGGCTGACCCATCAACAATCATAGAGATAGATTGGCCACAGAGGAAAATGAAGAGGGGAGCATAGAGATAAGACCCTGATGCCAAACCCTGTCAAAGGCTTTGGATATGTCAAGGGCAACTATACAAGACTCCCCAAAATCTTTCAGGGATGATGACCAGTGCATAATGAGATTTTTAGTTTCATTTCCTAGAACAGGGAGGTTCTCCTCCATTTAACTGCTGGTTCTGGGGTAGCAGTGGGTGGATATTTGGATGCTATATTAACAAACACAAATAGAACAGGTTGCTGAAAAATCACATTAGTAGATAACCCTAATTACACAAGTAGCACATATCCACACACAATTATGGTAACTGTAAGACTGGCCTGCTGTTGGGAACATAGCATACTCCACTCAAGACCCAGATTCCTCCACCTGACAACCCTCAATGAAGTATTGGCACAGTGTTTATCACGCTGACCTTCCCTTACCAGCATCAGTGTTTCCAAGGATTTCTAGCTTCGTTTCTTAGGTCAGAGAGGTTCTCTGCTTTTTAACCACTGTTTGTGGTGTAGGAGTGGATGTTTTGAATGCCATATTAACAAACTTAAGCACAGCAGGTAGCAGGAGAATCACATTAGCAGGTTTACCCAATATTAGCAAACTTAAACACAGCAGGTGGCAGGAGAATCACATTAGCAGGTATACCCGTAACAGACTAGTAGGACAGACTGACCTGCAGATGAGAATGTGGTTCACTCCACCCAGGACCCACACATACTCCACCTGCCAACCTTCACTGAAATATTGGCACACTTTTTACTGCACTAACACTCCCTCACCAGCACCAGCATATGGTGAGATTTTTAGTTTTGTTTCTAAGGTCAGAGAGGGTCTCTTCCATGTAAGTACTTGTTTTGGGAAAGATGTTTTCTGAATGTTTGGATGCCTTATTGACAGACATAAACACAATGGTGTGCAGGCAAATCAAATCAGTATGTATACCCAATTCATGCAAGTAGCACAGATCCACACTCAAAAGTGGTAACTGCGAGACTGACCCACTGGTGGGAGCATGGTGCATTCCATCCTGGATCCACGCTTACTTCACTTGTCATCCTTCACTGAAGATTTGGTGCACTTTTTACCATACACCCCCGCAAAGTAGCAAATTTTTACTGCATACAAAGAGGGACTAGTAGAAGTAGGTGAAGAACAAAGAGGGACTAGTAGAAGTAGGTTCACATAATAGTGAAATCACATATAGTGATCCTGCATAAAGCAAGGACCAGGTGTTCATGTTTAAGATATTTGATGAAAGTGAATATAAAGAATACACAGGAATTCAAACAGCAACAGAGCACTTGGTTCTTTTGAGGCTGTTTGTGATAGTAGATGTCAGTAACTTACAGATTAGTGTGGTGAAAGTTAGAAGGTATGCGTTTGATTCAAAGAAAATAACATGTTTAAGATATGTGATGAAAATGAATATAAAGAATACACAGGAATTCAAACAGCAACAGAGCACTTGGTTCTTTTGAGGCTGTTTGTGATAGTAGGTATCAGTAACTTACAGATTGGTGTGGTAAAAGTTAGAAGGTATACATTTGATTCAAAGAGAATAACTCGCAAATTACCAATGAGACTAAGGAGGCACAAATAATGTAAGTTGTGGGAAGCAATATGTTTATAAAGTCTTTTCTCAGTCATATCTGTAGTACTGCTTTCAGCCCCTATAATTGTCATACCATTCCATATGTTCGTGTCGAAGAAAAAATACTTTTCTTCATTCGAGGTAAAATGTTTGCCCTCAAGTTTGTATCCATTACTATGAGTGAAATCAGATGAAGGACATTTCAGGGAGCTTGATGGATCAAAATTATCAAAGCCTTTGATGGTTTTGAGTCCTTTTGTATCAGATCACCTCTTAACCTTTACTTTTCTAAGCTAAATAGACTCAAGTAATTTTATTGGCTCATAGGATTTGCTTAACAGCCTGGGAATCATCGTGTTAGTTCTACACCATACTCTCTCCATTCTGCCTCATTCATTGTCCTCAGATGAAACTTTTGAGGGCTTTCTGTTTTATTTATTGTCATTCCGTTTATAGCTGACAGTATGCCTTCAGCTTTTATGTCAATATGTTGCAGAACATTGTGCTCTCATATCAGTGAAATTGGATTTGTGACATGGGTTGTGTCTTTTTGATCATAAAGATGTAAAAATGTCATACAAGATTTTTGCCATGGCTTTGTTTTCTTGAACCAGGTCTCCATTTTCCTTTAATTAATGAACTTATCTAATGAACAGGGGTAGTGACTGTCTTGCTTTTAACATAACTGTTAAACTTTAGGGTTTCTTTTACTACTTTCAGCAAGATACCCTTCATATTGATTTTTTACATAAAGTTACATAACTTACTCTTTCAGGTTGGTTACTGGTCTCTTTGTTTTTCTTATGAGCTACTATCTAAGACAGCAGGCATTGTTTTATTTCACTGTTCCACAACCTTGGTTTCATTTTAGAAGTAGACCATCTACTTTGCATTGACACATGTTCCCTCTCCTGCTTTGAAGGTTTGCTTCATATTACTCATAATCTCTTGGCCCTTGTAAGCATTTTAGAATGTTTTTCATTAATTTTTTGTGAGCAGAGCTTCTTGATAAGGTATATTTCAGTTTTGAAACAAAAAAATTTTTTGGTTTGAAGTATACCCTACATTTTTTGTCATTTTTCCTAAAAAAAATAAATTTGCTTGAAGCTCTCAGTATACATTATAATTTTCCAGATGAATAACATCCTGTGATGGAATTGATATTTTGTGACCATTAATTCTTGAAATTATCCTTTAAAATGATAGTTCAGTATCTTTCAAAATGTTTTGCTGTCATGTTATGTTCTATCTGTCATCCATGGTAAGTATTGCAGAAACTCTGAAGATATGCAAGGAAAAGAAGTTTTTTATTAACTTACAATCCAGTTTTGAAAGATTTGGATAAAAAATTTACCTGAACTATTTACATTTCTCCAATTTTTGTCATATTTCTTAAAAAATAGATTTGCTTTAAAATCTCAGTAAATGTCTTGATGAATAATATTCTGAGATAAAAATTTGTCCCTTAGCTTATTTTGCTTAGACCTGAAATCTGTCACTTTTAGTTTTGAGTGGGCAATGGGCAGACTGATCCCATATCTTAATGAACTTTAGTAATGTCAGAGACTTCTCACAGTGTATGTTAGTTGAAAATTACTAGTATATGACATCAACAACTGTGGGGTAAGTATATGTGGTTGTTTGGAAAAATTTCCACATGATGTTTTGTTCAGTCTAATTTTGGTCAGAGGACCTGAGTATGTGTCCATGGTTTACCAAGTAGATTCAGAAATTAGCCTGAAGCTCAAACCTAATACATTCAAAATCATCTTCTCCATCCTGTCAACATATGAACTTGTTTTTCCCTGTTGGACCTCTCATATACTTCACCATGGTTTCTTGCACTATTTTTGGAGTGATTCATAACTTAAGAAGATATTGGTGTAGAAACTTTTGATATGTTTATGGTCATTTTTTGTCTTGGTTCTGTTTTTGTATTCCTTTAACATATTATTATTTACAGGAAGAGGAGGAATTAAAAAGGGAAGCAGAAAGGAAGAAAGTGAAGAAAGAGCCTCTTTCCTTAGAAGAGATGGTAGCAAGAAAGAGAGCAGAAGAGGAAGCCCTTAGCCGGCCAAAGTTTTTGACCAAGGAAGAGAGGGAAGCAGAGGCAATCAGGCGACGTCAAGAGCAGGTAAAGCATTTTGAGTGTGGTATCATTTATTTTATTATACTTTGTCACTGTCTCCCGCATTAGCAAGGTAGTGCAAGGAAACAGACGAAATAATGGCCCAACCCACCCACATACACATGTATATACATACACATCCATACACGCACATATACATACCTATACATCTCAACATATATATATATATATATATATATACACACACACAGACATATACATATATACACCTGTACATAATTCATACTGTCTGCCTTTATTTATTCCCATCTCCACCTCGCCACACATGGACTAACAACCCCCTCCCCCCTCCTGTGTGCGAGGTAGCGCTTGGAAAAGACAACAAAGGCCCCATTCGTTCACATTTAGTCTCTAGCTGTCATGTAATAATGCACCGAAACCACAGCTCCCTTTCCACATCCAGGCCCCACAGAACTTTCCATGGTTTACCCCAGACGCTTCACATGCCCTAGTTCAATCCATTGACAGCACGTTGACCCCGGTATACCACATCGTTCCAATTCACTCTATTCCTTGCACACCTTTCACCCTCCTGCATGTTCAGGCCCCGATCTCTCAAAATCTTTTTCACTCCATCCTTCCACCTCCAATTTGGTCTCCCACTTCTCGTTCCCTCCACCTCTGACACATATATTCTCTTGGTCAATCTTTCCTCACTCATTCTCTCCATGTGACCACACCATTTCAAAACACCCTCTTCTGCTCTCTCAACCACACTCTTTTTATTTCCACACATCTCTCTTACCCTTACATTACTTAATAGATCAAACCAACTCACACCACATATTGTCCTCAAACATCTCATTTCCAGCACATGCATCCTCCTGCGCACAAATCGTAATATATATATGTATATTTATTTATTTTATTTATATTTATTTTGCTTTGTCGCTGTCTCCCGCGTTTGCAAGGTAGCGCAAGGAAACAGACGAAAGAAATGGCCCAACCCACCCCCATACACAATGTATATACATACACGCCCACACACGCAAATATACATACCTATACATCTCAATGTACACATATATATACACACACAGACATACATATATACCCATGCACACAATTCACACTGTCTGCTTTTATTCATTCTCATCGCCACCTCGCCACACATGGAATACCATCCCCCTCCCCCCTCATGTGTGCAAGGTAGCACTAGGAAAAGACAACAAAGGCCCCTCTTGTTCACACTCAGTCTCTAGCTGTCATGCAATAATGCCGGAAACCACAGCTCCCTTTCCACATCCAGGCCCCACACAACTTTCCATGGTTTACCCCAGACACTTCACATGACCTGATTTAATCCACTGACAGCACGTCAAAACCCCGGTATACCACATCGATCCAATTCACTCTATTCCTTGCCCTCCTTTCACCCTCCTGCATGTTCAGGCCCCGATCACACAAAATCTTTTTCACTCCATCTTTCCACCTCCAATTTGGTCTCCCACTTCTCCTCTTAACTTTCTTCTTTCACACACTTTACCAAACTCAGTCACCAGCTTCTGCAGTTTCTCACATGAATCAGCCACCAGCACTGTATCATCAGCGAACAACAACTGACTCACTTTCCAAGCTCTCTCATCCCCAAGAGACTTCATACTTGCGTATGTATGTGTATGTGCAACTGGAGGGATGTCTGATCATTATCTTGTGGAGGCTAAGGTGAAGATTAGTATGGGTTTTCAGAAAAGAGGAGTGAATGTTGGGGTGAAGAAGGTGGTGAGAGTAAGTGAGCTTGGGAAGGAGACCTGTGTGGGGAAGTACCAGGAGAGACTGTGTACAGAATGGAAAAAGGTGAGAACAATGGAAGTAAGGGGAGTGGGGGAGGAATGGGATGTATTTAGGGAATCAGTGATGGATTGCGCAAAAGATGCTTGTGGCATGAGAAGAGTGGGAGGTGGGCTGTTTAGAAAGGGTAGTGAGTGGTGGGATGAAGAAGTAAGAGTATTAGTGAAAGAGAAGAGAGAGGCATTTGGACGATTTTTGCAGGGAAAAAATGCAATTGAGTGGGAGAAGTATAAAAGAAAGAGACAGGAGGTCAAGAGAAAGGTGCAAGAGGTGAAAAAAAGGGCAAATGAGAGTTGGGGTGAGAGACTATCAGTAAATTTTAGGGAGAATAAAAAGATGTTCTGGAAGGAGGTAAATAGGGTGCGTAAGACAAGGGAGCAAATGGGAACTTCAGTGAAGGGCGTAAATGGGGAGGTGATAACAAGTAGCGGTGATGTGAGAAGGAGATGGAATGAGTATTTTGAAGGTTTGTTGAATGTGTCTGATGACAGAGTGGCAGATATAGGGTGTTTGGGTCGAGGTGGTGTGCAAAGTGAGAGGGTTAGGGAAAATGATTTGGTAAACAGAGAAGAGGTAGTAAAAGCTTTGCGGAAGATGAAAGCCGGCAAGGCAGCAGGTTTGGATGGTATTGCAGTGGAATTTATTAAGAAAGGGGGTGACTGTATTGTTGACTGGTTGGTAAGGTTATTTAATGTATGTATGACTCATGGTGAGGTGCCTGAGGATTGGCGGAATGCGTGCGTAGTGCCATTGTACAAAGGCAAAGGGGATAAGAGTGAGTGCTCAAATTACAGAGGTATAAGTTTGTTGAGTATTCCTGGTAAATTATATGGGAGGGTATTGATTGAGAGGGTGAAGGCATGTACAGAGCATCAGATTGGGGAAGAGCAGTGCGGTTTCAGAAGTGGTAGAGGATGTGTGGATCAGGTGTTTGCTTTGAAGAATGTATGTGAGAAATACTTAGAAAAGCAAATGGATTTGTATGTAGCATTTATGGATCTGGAGAAGGCATATGATAGAGTTGATAGAGATGCTCTGTGGAAGGTATTAAGAATATATGGTGTGGGAGGCAAGTTGTTAGAAGCAGTGAAAAGTTTTTATCGAGGATGTAAGGCATGTGTACGTGTAGGAAGAGAGGAAAGTGATTGGTTCTCAGTGAATGTAGGTTTGCGGCAGGGGTGTGTGATGTCTCCATGGTTGTTTAATTTGTTTATGGATGGGGTTGTAAGGGAGGTAAATGCAAGAGTCCTGGAAAGAGGGGCAAGTATGAAGTCTGTTGAGGATGAGAGAGCTTGGGAAGTGAGTCAGTTGTTGTTCGCTGATGATACAGCGCTGGTGGCTGATTCATGTGAGAAACTGCAGAAGCTGGTGACTGAGTTTGGTAAAGTGTGTGGAAGAAGAAAGATGAGAGTAAATGTGAATAAGAGCAAGGTTATTAGGTACAGTAGGGGTGAGGGTCAAGTCAATTGGGAGGTGAGTTTGAATGGAGAAAAACTGGAGGAAGTGAAGTGTTTTAGATATCTGGGAGTGGATCTGTCAGCGGATGGAACCATGGAAGCGGAAGTGGATCATAGGGTGGGGGAGGGGGCGAAAATTTTGGGAGCCTTGAAAAATGTGTGGAAGTCGAGAACATTATCTCGGAAAGCAAAAATGGGTATGTTTGAGGGAATAGTGGTTCCAACAATGTTGTATGGTTGCGAGGCGTGGGCTATGGATAGAGATGTGCGCAGGAGGATGGATGTGCTGGAAATGAGATGTTTGAGGACAATGTGTGGTGTGAGGTGGTTTGATCGAGTAAGTAACGTAAGGGTAAGAGAGATGTGTGGAAATAAAAAGAGCGTGGTTGAGAGAGCAGAAGAGGGTGTTTTGAAATGGTTTGGGCACATGGAGAGAATGAGTGAGGAGAGATTGACCAAGAGGATATATGTGTCGGAGGTGGAGGGAACGAGGAGAAGAGGGAGACCAAATTGGAGGTGGAAAGATGGAGTGAAAAAGATTTTGTGTGATCGGGGCCTGAACATGCAGGAGGGTGAAAGGAGGGCAAGAAATAGAGTGAATTGGAGTCATGTGGTATACAGGGGTTGACGTGCTGTCAGTGGATTGAAGCAAGGCATGTGAAGCGTCTGGGGTAAACCATGGAAAGCTGTGTAGGTATGTATATTTGCGTGTGTGGACGTGTGTATGTACATGTGTATGGGGGGGGGGGTTGGGCCATTTCTTTCGTCTGTTTCCTTGCGCTACCTCGCAAACGCGGGAGACAGCGACAAAGTATAAAAAAAAAAAAAAAAAAAAAAAAAAAATATATATATATATATATATATATATATATATATATATATATATATATATATATATATATATATATATATTATATATATATATATATATATATATTATATATATATATATATATATATATATATATTATATATATATATATATATATATATATATATATATATATATATATATATATATATATATATATAGATATATATATATATATATATATATATATATATATATATATATATATATATATATATAGTATAAAAGAAAGAGACAGGAGGTCAAGAGAAAGGTGCAAGAGGTGAAAAAAAGGGCAAATGAGAGTTGGGGTGAGAGACTATCAGTAAATTTTAGGGAGAATAAAAAGATGTTCTGGAAGGAGGTAAATAGGGTGCGTAAGACAAGGGAGCAAATGGGAACTTCAGTGAAGGGCGTAAATGGGGAGGTGATAACAAGTAGTGGTGATGTGAGAAGGAGATGGAATGAGTATTTTGAAGGTTTGTTGAATGTGTCTGATGACAGAGTGGCAGATATAGGGTGTTTTGGTCGAGGTGGTGTGCAAAGTGAGAGGGTTAGGGAAAATGATTTGGTAAACAGAGAAGAGGTAGTAAAAGCTTTGCGGAAGATGAAAGCCGGCAAGGCAGCAGGTTTGGATGGTATTGCAGTGGAATTTATTAAAAAAGGGGGTGACTGTATTGTTGACTGGTTGGTAAGGTTATTTAATGTATGTATGACTCATGGTGAGGTGCCTGAGGATTGGCGGAATGCGTGCATAGTGCCATTGTACAAAGGCAAAGGGGATAAGAGTGAGTGCTCAAATTACAGAGGTATAAGTTTGTTGAGTATTCCTGGTAAATTATATGGGAGGGTATTGATTGAGAGGGTGAAGGCATGTACAGAGCATCAGATTGGGGAAGAGCAGTGCGGTTTCAGAAGTGGTAGAGGATGTGTGGATCAGGTGTTTGCTTTGAAGAATGTATGTGAGAAATACTTAGAAAAGCAAATGGATTTGTATGTAGCATTTATGGATCTGGAGAAGGCATATGATAGAGTTGATAGAGATGCTCTGTGGAAGGTATTAAGAATATATGGTGTGGGAGGCAAGTTGTTAGAAGCAGTGAAAAGTTTTTATCGAGGATGTAAGGCATGTGTACGTGTAGGAAGAGAGGAAAGTGATTGGTTCTCAGTGAATGTAGGTTTGCGGCAGGGGTGTGTGATGTCTCCATGGTTGTTTAATTTGTTTATGGATGGGGTTGTTAGGGAGGTAAATGCAAGAGTCCTGGAAAGAGGGGCAAGTATGAAGTCTGTTGGGGATGAGAGAGCTTGGGAAGTGAGTCAGTTGTTGTTCGCTGATGATACAGCGCTGGTGGCTGATTCATGTGAGAAACTGCAGAAGCTGGTGACTGAGTTTGGTAAAGTGTGTGGAAGAAGAAAGTTAAGAGTAAATGTGAATAAGAGCAAGGTTATTAGGTACAGTAGGGTTGAGGGTCAAGTCAATTGGGAGGTGAGTTTGAATGGAGAAAAACTGGAGGAAGTGAAGTGTTTTAGATATCTGGGAGTGGATCTGTCAGCGGATGGAACCATGGAAGCGGAAGTGGATCATAGGGTGGGGGAGGGGGCGAAAATTTTGGGAGCCTTGAAAAATGTGTGGAAGTCGAGAACATTATCTCGGAAAGCAAAAATGGGTATGTTTGAAGGAATAGTGGTTCCAACAATGTTGTATGGTTGCGAGGCGTGGGCTATGGATAGAGTTGTGCGCAGGAGGATGGATGTGCTGGAAATGAGATGTTTGAGGACAATGTGTGGTGTGAGTTGGTTTGATCGAGTAAGTAACGTAAGGGTAAGAGAGATGTGTGGAAATAAAAAGAGCGTGGTTGAGAGAGCAGAAGAGGGTGTTTTGAAATGGTTTGGGCACATGGAGAGAATGAGTGAGGAAAGATTGACCAAGAGGATATATGTGTCGGAGGTGGAGGGAACGAGGAGAAGAGGGAGACCAAATTGGAGGTGGAAAGATGGAGTGAAAAAGATTTTGTGTGATCGGGGCCTGAACATGCAGGAGGGTGAAAGGAGGGCAAGGAATAGAGTGAATTGGAGCGATGTGGTATACAGGGGTTGACGTGCTGTCAGTGGATTGAATCAAGGCATGTGAAGCGTCTGGGGTAAACCATGGAAAGCTGTGTAGGTATGTATATTTGCGTGTGTGGACGTGTGTATGTACATGTGTATGGGGGGGGGGTTGGGCCATTTCTTTCGTCTGTTTCCTTGCGCTACCTCGCAAACGCGGGAGACAGCGACAAAGTATAAAAAAAAAAAAAAAAAAAAAAAAATATACATATCCATATACATATATATATATATCCCTGGGGATAGGGGAGAAAGAATACTTCCCACGTATTCCCTGCGTGTCGTAGAAGGCGACTAAAAGGGGAGGGAGCGGGGGGCTGGAAATCCTCCCCTCTCAATTTTTTTTAATTTTCCAAAAGAAGGAACAGAGAAGGGGGCCAGGTGAGGATATTCCCTCAGTGGCCCGGTTCTCTGTTCTTAACGCTACCTCGCTAACGCGGGAAATGGCGAATAGTTTGAAAAAAAAAAATATATATATATATATATATATATATATATATATATATATATATATATATATATATATATATATATATTATCCCTGGGGATAGGGGTGAAAGAATACTTCCCACGCATTCCTCGCGTGTCGTAGAAGGCGACTAGAGGGGACGGGAGCGGGGGGCCAGAAATCCTCCCCTCCTTGTATTTTTTTTAACTTTCTGAAATGGGAAACAGAAGAAGGAGTCACGCGGGGAGTGCTCATCCTCCTCGAAGGCTCAGACTGGGGTGTCTAAATGTGTGTGGATGTAACCAAGGTGTGAAAAAAGGAGAGATGGGTAGTATGTTTGAGGAAAGGAACCTGGATGTTTTGGCTCTGAGTGAAACGAAGCTCAAGGGTAAAGGGGAAGAGTGGTTTGGGAATGTCTTGGGAGTAAAGTCAGGGGTTAGTGAGAGGACAAGAGCAAGGGAAGGAGTAGCAGTACTCCTGAAACAGGAGTTGTGGGAGTATGTGATAGAATGTAAGAAAGTAAATTCTCGATTAATATGGGTAAAACTGAAAGTTGATGGAGAGAGATGGGTGATTATTGGTGCATATGCACCTGGGCATGAGAAGAAGGATCATGAGAGGCAAGTGTTTTGGGAGCAGCTGAATGAGTGTGTTAGTGGTTTTGATGCACGAGACCGAGTTATAGTGATGGTTGATTTGAATGCAAAGGTGAGTAATGTGGCAGTTGAGGGAATAATTGGTATACATGGGGTGTTCAGTGTTGTAAATGGAAATGGTGAAGAGCTTGTAGATTTATGTGCTGAAAAAGGACTGGTGATTGGGAATACCTGGTTTAAAAAGCGAGATATACATAAGTATACGTATGTAAGTAGGAGAGATGGCCAGAGAGCGTTATTGGATTACGTGTTAATTGACAGGCGCGCGAGAGAGACTTTTGGATGTTAATGTGCTGAGAGGTGCAACTGGAGGGATGTCTGATCATTATCTTGTGGAGGCTAAGGTGAAGATTTGTATGGGTTTTCAGAAAAGAAGAGTGAATGTTGGGGTGAAGAGGGTGGTGAGAGTAAGTGAGCTTGGGAAGGAGAATTGTGTGAGGAAGTACCAGGAGAGACTGAGTACAGAATGGAAAAAGGTGAGAACAATGGAAGTAAGGGGAGTGGGGGAGGAATGGGATGTATTTAGGGAATCAGTGATGGATTGCGCAAAAGATGCTTGTGGCATGAGAAGAGTGGGAGGTGGGTTGATTAGAAAGGGTAGTGAGTGGTGGGATGAAGAAGTAAGATTATTAGTGAAAGAGAAGAGAGAGGCATTTGGATGATTTTTGCTGGGGAAAAATGCAATTGAGTGGGAGATGTATAAAAGAAAGAGACAGGAGGTCAAGAGAAAAGTTTTTATTGAGGATGTAAGGCATGTGTACGTGTAGGAAGAGAGGAAAGTGATTGGTTCTCAGTGAATGTAGGTTTGCGGCAGGGGTGTGTGATGTCTCCATGGTTGTTTAATTTGTTTATGGATGGGGTTGTTAGGGAGGTGAATGCAAGAGTTTTGGAAAGAGGGGCAAGTATGAAGTCTGTTGGGATTAGAGAGCTTGGGAAGTGAGTCAGTTGTTGTTCGCTGATGATACAGCGCTGGTGGCTGATTGTGAGAAACTGCAGAAGCTGGTGACTGAGTTTGGTAAAGTGTGTGAAAGAAGAAAGTTAAGAGTAAATGTGAATAAGAGCAAGGTTATTAAGTACAGTAGGGTTGAGGGTCAAGTCAATTGGGAGGTAAGTTTGAATGGAGAAAAACTGGAGGAAGTAAAGTGTTTTAGATATCTGGGAGTGGATCTGGCAGGGGATGGAACCATGGAAGCAGAAGTGAATCATAGGGTGGGGAGGGGGCGAAAATCCTGGGAGCCTTGAAGAATGTGTGGAAGTCGAGAACATTATCTCCGAAAGCCAAAATGGCTATGTTTGAAGGAATAGTGGTTCCAACAATGTTGTATGGTTGCGAGGCGTGGGCTATGGATAGAGTTGTGCGCAGGAGGGTGGATGTGTTGGAAATGAGATGTTTGAGGACAATATGTGGTGTGAGGTGCTTTGATCGAGTAAGTAATGTAAGGGTAAGAGAGATGTGTGGAAATAAAAAGAGCGTGGTTGAGAGAGCAGAAGAGGGTGTTTTGAAATGGTTTGGGCACATGGAGAGAATGAGTGAGGAAAGATTGACCAAGAGGATATATGTGTCGGAGGTGGAGGGAACGAGGAGAAGTTGGAGACCAAATTGGAGGTGGAAAGATGGAGTGAAAAAGATTTTGAGTGATCGGGGCCTGAACATGCAGGAGGGTGAAAGGCGGGCAAGGAATAGAGTGAATTGGATCGATGTGGTATACCGGGGTCGACGTGCTGTCAATGGATTGAATCAGGGCATGTGAAGTGTCTGGGGTAAACCATGGAAAGTTCTGTGGGGGCCTGGATGTGGAAAGGGAGCTGTGGTTTCAGGCAATATTGCATGACAGCTAGAGACTGAGTGTGAACGAATGGGGCCTTTGTTGTCTTTTCCTAGCGCTACCTTGCACACATGAGGGGGGAGGGGGATGTTATTCCATGTGTGGCGAGGTGGCAATGGGAATGAATAAAGGCAGTGTGAATTGTGTGCATGTGTATATATGTATGTGTCTGTGTGTGTATATATATATATATATGTACATTGAGATGTATGGGTATGTATATTTGCGTGTGTGGACGTGTATGTATATACATGTGTATGG
Organism: Panulirus ornatus; assembly: GCF_036320965.1. NCBI lineage: Eukaryota > Metazoa > Arthropoda > Malacostraca > Decapoda > Palinuridae > Panulirus > Panulirus ornatus. The sequence goes on from NC_092225.1 coordinate 93,567,237, forward strand.
GGGTGGGTTGGGCCATTTCTTTTGTCTGTTTCCTTGTGGAACCTTGCAAACGCGGGAGACAGCGACAAAGCAAAATAAAAAAATAATAAATATAGGGGATAGGGGAGAAAGAATACTTCCCACGTATTCCCTGCGTGTCATAGAAGGCAACTAAAAGGGAAGGGAGTGGGGGGCTGGAAATCGTCCCCTCTCATTTTTTTTTTTCTTTTTTTTAATTTTTTTTTACCCTATTTTGCTATTTTGGAAGTTCTTTATTTCCATCATTTTTTCATACTTGATTGCCATTTCCCACTTTAGCAAGGTACTGGCAGGAATAGATGAAGAAAGGCCACATGTGTTCACATACATTCTCTTGCTGTCTTGTGTAATGCAACAAAACCACAGCTTCTTATCCACAACCAGGCACCACAGACCTTTCCATGGTTTATCCCAGGCTACTTATGAAGGTTTAAGTGCAGTTATAGAATTTTCCATCTTATATTGTTAGAGGGATTAAAAATTACTTTTGTTTTTGTTTTATAGATTGAAGATGTACGCAGGAGGCAGGATGAGGAGAGGAAAGCCCGGGAAACTATGTATCAGGACGGTCGTCGAGAACTGGAACAGGCATTACGACAGGAAGATCCCCGGGAGCGTGATCGCCACCGTCGAGACCGAGAGCCAAGAGAGAATAAGGAGGATCTCGAGTTGGAAAGGAAAAAGCAGCTTGAAAGAGATGCAGTCAATGAGAGATATCTTGGTATTGTCAAAAAGAAGAAAAAGGTTCGGAGACTTAATGACCGTAAATTTGTGTTTGACTGGGATGCTGGTGAGGACACATCCGTCGACTACAATGAACTATACATCAATAAACATCTTGTTCATTTCTTTGGTCGTGGACACTTTGGTGGATTAGACCTGAAGGAACAAAAGAAGATTCAGTCAAAATTCTATGGGAATTACATTGAGCATCGTCGTACACAGTTTGACAAAGACCAAGAGTTGATTCGCATGAAGAAGGAGCAGAAAAAGGAGGACAAAAAGAAATGGGATGACCGACACTGGAGTGAAAAGAACCTGGAACAGATGACAGAGCGGGATTGGCGTATTTTTAGGGAGGATTATAACATAGCGATCAAGGGAGGACGCATTCCTAATCCAATTCGAAGATGGCCAGAGTCTAACATCAAAAAAGATATTCTTGATATTATCGCTAGTGTTGGATATGAAGATCCAACGCCTATCCAAAGACAGGCCATCCCCATTGGTTTACAAAATCGAGACATTATTGGCGTAGCAGAGACTGGTTCTGGTAAGACTTTAGCTTTTCTCATTCCCCTTTTGGAATGGATTCAATCTCTTCCCAAAATTGCTCGTCTAGAGGATGCAGACCAGGGACCATACGCTTTAGTTTTGGCTCCCACTCGTGAGCTGGCACAGCAGATTGAGGAGGAAACCACAAAGTTTGGAGGACCTCTGGGTATCCGTACAGTAGCTGTCATTGGTGGCTTGTCACGTGAAGAGCAAGGTATGAAGCTGCGAATGGGTTGTGAAATTGTTATTGCTACTCCTGGTCGTCTAGTTGATGTACTTGAAAACCGCTACCTTGTGCTTAACCAGTGTACATATGTTGTTTTTGATGAGGCAGATAAAATGATTGATATGGGTTTTGAGCCAGATGTTCAGAAAATTCTCAAATTCATGCCAGTGACTAATGAAAAACCAGATACTGAAGATGCTGAAGATGAGGATAAATTACTACAAAATTTCCTCTCAAAACACAAATATAGACAGACTGTTATGTTTACAGCTACAATGCCACCTGCAGTTGAAAGAATGGCCAGACAGTACCTTCGACGACCTGCTTATGTGTACATTGGTTCTGTGGGAAAACCTGTAGAGCGTGTCGAACAGGTCGTGTACATGGTTACTGAACAAGAGAAGCGTAAAAAATTGTTGGATATTTTGAAACGAGGCATAACACCCCCAGTCCTCATCTTTGTAAATCAGAAGAAGGGTGCCGATGTTCTGGCTCGAGGATTAGAGAAATTGGGTCATAATGCCACTACTCTCCATGGTGGTAAAGGACAAGAACAGCGTGAACATGCTCTTGCAAACCTCAAGTCTGGTGCAAAGGATATCCTTGTGGCTACAGATGTTGCTGGTCGTGGTATTGATATTAAGGATGTTTCCCTAGTTATTAATTATGACATGGCTAAGAACATTGAGGACTACACCCACAGAATTGGTCGTACAGGTCGTGCTGGAAAGCACGGCAAGGCCATTTCTTTCTTGACGAAGGATGACTCTCATCTCTTCTATGATCTTAAGCAGTTGATTTTAACATCACCGGTATCAACATGTCCCCCAGAGTTAGCTAACCACCAGGAAGCCCAACACAAGCCTGGGACAGTTATGACAAAGAAACGAAGGGAAGAGAAAATATTTGCTTAGTGCGAGTTAAATTGGTCATTCCTTCTCATTATCATGTGCACTAACTTTAGAGGACATGTATGACATATTACTGTGTAGCAGCAGATATTTCTGGAGGAGTTTACTGTTTTTTGCAGCCCCTTTTTATAAGAAGGAAGCACTGTGTGTATGATCCATTGTTATTGTATATTTAAGTAACCTTACTGATACTGGTTTATAGGAAAGTACACTCAGCCACAGGAGTTCGTGACCACGTACCTCGTATTTGTATGTCATTTGAGCTGGTAACACTGTATGGGGAGGAGCAAGGGTATGGGGAACATAGTAGAGTGATGTGAAGTGTTGAATAGATAGCCACTAATAAAAGTCAAATTATTCTTGCATATAGGTGTGGGAGTATGTTTTGTATAATTGATAATGATTAGGAATGTAAAAAAAAAATTTTATGACTGTATTGTTGACTGGTTGGTAAGGTTATTCAATGTATGCATGATTCATGGTGAGGTCCCTGAGGATTGGCGGAATGCTTGTATAGTGCCATTGTACAAAGGCAAAGGGGATAAGTGTGTGTGCTCAAATTACAGAGGTATAAGTTTGTTGAGTATTCCTGGGAAATTATATGGGAGGGTATTGATTGAGAGGGTGACGGCATGTACAGAGCATCAGATTGGGGAAGAGCAATGTGGTTTCAGAGGTGGTAGAGGATGTGTGGATCAGGTGTTTGCTTTGAAGAATGTATGTGAGAAATACTTGGAAAAGCAAATGGATTTGTATGTAGCATTTATGGATCTGGAGAAGGCATATGATAGAGTTGATAAGAGATGCTCTGTGGAAGGTACTAAGAATATATGGTGTGGGAGGCAAGTTGTTAGAAGCAGTGAAAAGTTTTTATCGAGGATGTAAGGCATGTGTACGTGTAGGATGAGAGGAAAGTGATTGGTTCTTAGTGAATGTAGGTTTGCGGCAGGGGTGTGTGATGTCTCCATGGTTGTTTAATTTGTTTATGGATGGGGTTGTTAGGGAGGTGAATGCAAGAGTTTTGGAAAGAGGGGCAAGTATGAGGTCTGTTGGGGATTAAAGAGCTTGGGAAGTGAGTCGGTTGTTGTTCGCTGATGATACAGCGCTGGTGGCTGATTCATGTGAGAAACTGCAGAAGCTGGTGACTGAGTTTGGTAAAGTGTGTGAAAGAAGAAAGTTAAGAGTAAATGTGAATTAAGAGCAAGGTTAATATTGGGTACAGTAGGGTTGAGGGTCAAGTCAATTGGGAGGTAAGTTTGAATGGAGAAAAACTGGAGGAAGTAAAGTGTTTTAGATATCTGGGAGTGGATCTGGCAGCAAATGGAACCAAGGAAGCGGAAGTGAATCATAGGGTGGGGGAGGGGGTGAAAATCCTGGGAGCCTTGAAGAATGTGTGGAAGTCGAGAACATTATCTCAGAAAGCAAAAATGGGTATGTTTGAAGGAATAGTGGTTCCAACAATGTTGTATGGTTGCGAGGCGTGGGCTATGGATAGAGTTGTGCACAGGAGGGTGTATGTGCTGTAAATGAGATGTTTGAGGACAATATGTGGTGTGAGGTGGTTTGATCGAGTAAGTAATGGAAGGGTAGGAGAGATGTGTGGAAATAAAAAGAGCGTGGTTGAGAGAGCAGAAGAGGGTGTTTTGAAATGGTTTGGGTACATGGAGAGAATGAGTGAGGAAAGATTGACAAAGAGGATATATGTGCTGGAGGTGGAGGGAATGAGGAGAAGTGGGAAACCAAATTGGAGGTGGAAAGATGGGAGTGAAAAAGATTTTGAGTGATCGGGGCCTGAACATGCAGGAGGGTGAAAGGCGGGCAAGGAATAGAGTGAATTGGATCGATGTGGTATACCGGGGTCGACGTGCTGTCAATGGATTGAATCAGGGCATGTGAAGCGTCTGGGGTAAACCATGGAAAGTTGTGTGGGGCCTGGATGTGGAAAGGGAGCTGTGGTTTCGGGCATTATTACATGACAGCTAGAGACTGAGTGTGAACAAATGGGGCCTTTGTTGTCTTTTCCTAGCGCTACCTCGCACACATGAGGGGGGGAGGGGGATGTTATTCCATGTGTGGCGAGGTGGCGATTGGAATAAATAAAGGCAGACAGTATGAATTATGTACATGTGTATATATGTATATGTCTGTGTGTGTATATATATGTGTACATTGAGATGTATAGGTATGTATATTTGCATGTGTGAACATGTATGTACATACATGTGTATGGGGGTGGGTTGGGCCATTTCTTTCATCTGTTTCCTTGTGCTACCTCATAAACGCGGGGGACAGCGACGAAGCAAAATAATAATTATAATAATAATAATATTTGTGTTGCTAAGAACTGCTGTTGTACAGCACCTGTCAATCGTCACGTAATAACGATGTTAGATGACACTTTACTAGCAAGTGTTGTGGGAGTACATGTACGATTCTGTAAACCATAAAGTTTACTATATCAAAGCCATCTCAACCACCCTTGAATCCATGGTTTGCAGGAATGAAGGGAGGGTGGAGGAGACACTGAAAATGAGAAAGGGAATGGTGGTGTTTTAAGTTTTCAGGCAGATGATGGTAATATCAGGTTAGCACATTTTCAAGAATAATTCCATATCCTGTGTTGATCAGACGTATGCCAATTGCATGTTTGAAATGCACACAGAGACTTGGGGAGTAAGGGGTATGGAACGTCCAGGAGACAGGGAAGGATGTGGGGGGGGGGGAGAGAGAGAGAGGGAGAGACTGACTTTCTTGAGGTCACAATGTTGCATGTTCCTGTTTGACATATTTGCTGTGATTATGGTATACAAAATCATACATGGACTCCCACAGTAGGCATTTGCTAATAAAATGTCATCTAAAACTGTTATTATGTGATGATTGACAGCTGCTATATGACAACAGCAGTTCTTAGCAACATGAAATATTACCTTCATTAACATTCGTTTTTTTTATACATTCCTGATCATTATCAATAATGCCAATTATATCACCACTATATGGAACAATTTGACTTATTAGTGGCCATTTATTTTACGGTCCATGTCACTCTACTATGTTCCCTGTATCCTTGCTCCTCCCCCATGAGGTATTACCAGCTCAGATGACATAAACATGTGAGGTACGTGGTCGCGAACTCCTGTGGCCGAGTGAACCACATGATGAAATCTTTGTGAAGGACTCCTCCTTCAGTTTGACTCCTTCAGTTTGGCTGCAGTTCCTGATAAGGGTAATTTTCATACCCATGTCACCTGTGTAATAAAATTTGTGGTAAGAAAAAGTTTTATTTACAACCAATTAAGTATACAAATACACATGTGTGTTATATTCAACACAGCAATCATGTCTGATTGTATATTTTTTCTATCCGTGACAATGTTTATATGTAATGTAAAATTATTAAAAACCATAAAATGTATTTCCTTCTTTGACTTAACCAATTGAGGTGATCCTTGAAAATTCTCTGAAAGCCCCCCTTCTTACCCCATGTGTTTTTGTGATACATAGATAGAAGAAAAGAATTAATTAGAAAAATGTAAGTCATGAAAGTGCATTATTTGATTTACTCCATGACAACCTTCCCTGAGTAATACATTGGTGATATGCAGTATGCATAGTAATAGGTAGCGTATGAGTCAACCTAACTTGGGCAAACCAAGTACAGTGAACACTAATGTAATTAACATGATTGTTGTTGTTTTCTTTAGAAATAAAAACATTAAAAGAAAGCCTAAGAAAAAATAGTACACCAACAATGTCATGATGCAATCAACTAGATGTCACATGTGATGCACTGAACCCAGAGCTTCCATTTATCACAGCCAAACCTCACATACTTTCTATAGCTTCCTCTAAACTCTTTATATGCCTTGGTTCTGCCAATGATGGGAGCAGGAGAAGGCTGAAGAAACCAAAGACAAAGCTTGCTCATGAGAAACATCCAATCTGACATATATTCATAATCATAAGGTTTAAAGGAATTCTACATAAGTCAATCTGTATGACACCACTGGGTATCAATCACTATTATTTACAATGAACCAGAGAATTAATATGGAATTTCACTACCATCCCAAGCATAAAATTTACCTGTATCTGTAATACTTACATCATCAATAACTGACAGTAAATAGTTTATTGATTGTTCCTGAGAGAATAATTTGCCCTTTGGTACATTTTTATGGTATGGTCGAGACAGATCTGTATCCACTGTCCCTGAAAGAGAAAAGAAAGCTTTTGAAAACAATACCTTTTAAGTTTTTAAATTAAGGCACAAGTGACATAAAAAATACCAAAAACAGGCAAAAATTTGTGAGGGATGTTTACAAAAGAGCAACAAATCACTGTTAAGGACTGCTGACAGAAAGGCATGCTCAAAAGATTTCATAAGCGTTCATGCATTAATGTGGGCAATTACTAAGGAAAAAGATGCAGGCAGTGAGGACATAGTAATCATATGATGATAAATTAAGAAACTAACAGCTAAGTATGGAAGGGCCTCTATGTGAGGATAGCCATAATAGTCTACTGTTAAATTATGATGAAAATGAATGTTATTACAGTTTTATGCAGATGATGATGTTCTGTTTGGTGAATTAGAGGAAATGGACACAATGGTAGATCACCATGATGATGTATGCAAAAGGATGCCGAAAGGGAATGCCAGTAAGATTTTAATTTTTCTGAGAGGGGATATCACAGAGTACAGCATAATATTAGTTCTAAAAGGTGAGAAAGATTTGGAAGAGTATAGGCATTTGAGAATTAAGTTTTTCTTGAAAGGAAACATCACAGTGTACAGTGTAATATCAGCTTTGAAAGTCGAAGAAGCCTCGGATGAGTTAAGGCATTTGGGAATGTTGTTTAGTAAGGATGATAGCAGGAAAGCTGGTATTGAAAGGATATTATTGCAAGGATGCATGCTGAAAGCTATGGTGAATGGATTTTTTTTTTCAGTTTAGCGTGAGCAATAAGCTTGGATAAGGAGTACTTGTCCCATCTATGATGTATGGATGTGATATCTCAGGAGACTTGAAAATAGGATCACTGGAGACAGATAACTTCTGTATTATGGTTGGACTTGGTAAGACAGATACAAGAAAGAACAAAAAACATGAGAAGGATATGTGTTATGAAAAAGTCAATGGAAAAATGCATGGATGAAAGATTATAGAGGTTTGAAATGTGCAGCATACAGCAGATGAGAGATTGGTCAAGAAGATATGCAGCAGTACAGAGGTAGCACAAAGCATTTATGGCATACTGTGATGCTTGTTTGAAATTTATGTTTTCTGTGCCACATGCATTGCATGGGTAGAAGCAATGAGGAACACTGATTAGGATACAGATATTTCAGATGAGTATGTCAAAGGAATGCTTTGTGAATGAATGCACTGGAAGTGTTTAATATAAAGAGGTGATGCGAATGGAATTAATGACCAATCAACTAAGCAAGCAAAACTAAAAAGTATGATCGATTATGTAAGTGAGGAAGTTCACTGGACTTAAATTGAGGATGAGTGATTTGATGGACCATATTCATCAGGTCCACACCTAAGAACTGGTAGCATATTCAATGATGATGATTAAGTTGATGATTGAATTTACTGTATTAGAATTAGTCCATGGGTAATAACACAACTTTTCAGAAACAAACTATTAAATGTAAGTTCCTTACTCAGTACGACGAATAGCACTTATGATGAAGTTAATCAGATGTCCTAAGTACTGAAAGGGTTGATGATATGACTATCTAGCAAGATGCAACTTTTAAAACCCAGATCAAGGTGAGTGGATTGTACAACTAAGATGTATGACAGATGACACTGAAACTTTACACTAATCTTTTTTGTCAGTGTGGATTTATATTCTAAAGCTTTAACATTTACACATAGCAATGTTGATTTGTCCAGAGAAACTAATACCTCTCTCTACACCTCCAACTTTACACTCAAATTCATGGCACCCTTGAAACTCCTCGTCTGAAAATTTCATTTTATGTAAATATTTTGAGCATTACCGATGAAGGAGGTAAATAGGGTGCGTAAGACAAGGGAGCAAATGGGAACTTCAGTGAAGGGCGTAAATGGGGAGGTGATAACAAGTAGTGGTGATGTGAGAAGGAGATGGAATGAGTATTTTGAAGGTTTGTTGAATGTGTCTGATGACAGAGTGGCAGATATAGGGTGTTTTGGTCGAGGTGGTGTGCAAAGTGAGAGGGTTAGGGAAAATGATTTGGTAAACAGAGAAGAGGTAGTAAAAGCTTTGCGGAAGATGAAAGCCGGCAAGGCAGCAGGTTTGGATGGTATTGCAGTGGAATTTATTAAAAAAGGGGGTGACTGTATTGTTGACTGGTTGGTAAGGTTATTTAATGTATGTATGACTCATGGTGAGGTGCCTGAGGATTGGCGGAATGCTTGCATAGTGCCATTGTACAAAGGCAAAGGGGATAAGAGTGAGTGCTCAAATTACAGAGGTATAAGTTTGTTGAGTATTCCTGGTAAATTATATGGGAGGGTATTGATTGAGAGGGTGAAGGCATGTACAGAGCATCAGATTGGGGAAGAGCAGTGTGGTTTCAGAAGTGGTAGAGGATGTGTGGATCAGGTGTTTGCTTTGAAGAATGTATGTGAGAAATACTTAGAAAAGCAAATGGATTTGTATGTAGCATTTATGGATCTGGAGAAGGCATATGATAGAGTTGATAGAGATGCTCTGTGGAAGGTATTAAGAATATATGGTGTGGGAGGAAAGTTGTTAGAAGCAGTGAAAAGTTTTTATCGAGGATGTAAGGCATGTGTACGTGTAGGAAGAGAGGAAAGTGATTGGTTCTCAGTGAATGTAGGTTTGCGGCAGGGGTGTGTGATGTCTCCATGGTTGTTTAATTTGTTTATGGATGGGGTTGTTAGGGAGGTAAATGCAAGAGTTTTGGAAAGAGGGGCAAGTATGAAGTCTGTTGGGGATGAGAGAGCTTGGGAAGTGAGTCAGTTGTTGTTCGCTGATGATACAGCGCTGGTGGCGGATTCATGTGAGAAACTGCAGAAGCTGGTGACGGAGTTTGGTAAAGTGTGTGGAAGAAGAAAGTTAAGAGTAAATGTCAATAAGAGCAAGGTTATTAGGTACAGTAGGGTTGAGGGTCAAGTCAATTGGGAGGTGAGTTTGAATGGTGAGAGGCTGGAGGAAGTGAAGTGTTTTAGATATCTGGGAGTGGATCTGTCAGCGGATGGAACCATGGAAGCGGAAGTGGATCATAGGGTGGGGGAGGGGGCGAAAATTTTGGGAGCCTTGAAAAATGTGTGGAAGTCGAGAACATTATCCCGGAAAGCAAAAATGGGTATGTTTGAAGGAATAGTAGTTCCAACAATGTTGTATGGTTGCGAGGCGTGGGCTATGGATAGAGTTGTGCGTAGGAGGATGGATGTGCTGGAAATGAGATGTTTGAGGACAATGTGTGGTGTGAGGTGGTTTGATCGAGTAAGTAACGTAAGGGTAAGAGAGATGTGTGGAAATAAAAAGAGCGTGGTTGAGAGAGCAGAAGAGGGTGTTTTGAAGTGGTTTGGGCACATGGAGAGAATGAGTGAGGAAAGATTGACCAAGAGGATATATGTGTCGGAGGTGGAGGGAACGAGGAGAAGAGGGAGACCAAATTGGAGGTGGAAAGATGGAGTGAAAAAGATTTTGTGTGATCGGGGCCTGAACATGCAGGAGGGTGAAAGGAGGGCAAGGAATAGAGTGAATTGGAGCGATGTGGTATACCGGGGTTGACGTGCTGTCAGTGGATTGAATCAAGGCATGTGAAGCATCTGGGGTAAACCATGGAAAGCTGTGTAGGTATGTATATTTGCGTGTGTGGACGTATGTATATACATGTGTATGGGGGGGGGTTGGGCCATTTCTTTCGTCTGTTTCCTTGCGCTACCTCGCAAACGCGGGAGACAGCGACAAAGTATAATAAAAAAAAAAAAATATATATATATATATATATATATATATATATATATAGTCAACAATACAGTCACCCCCTTTTTTAAAAAATTCCACTGCAATACCATCCAAACCTGCTGCCTTGCCGGCTTTCATCTTCCGCAAAGCTTTTACTACCTCTTCTCTGTTTACCAAATCATTTTCCCTAACCCTCTCACTTTGCACACCACCTCGACCAAAACACCCTATATCTGCCACTCTATCATCAAACACATTCAACAAACCTTCAAAATACTCACTCCATCTCCTTCTCACATCACCACTACTTGTTATCACCTCCCCATTTGCGCCCTTCACTGAAGTTCCCATTTGCTCCCTTGTCTTACGCACTTTATTTACCTCCTTCCAGAACATCTTTTTATTCTCCCTAAAATTTAATGATACTCTCTCACCCCAACTCTCATTTGCCCTCTTTTTCACCTCTTGCACCTTTCTCTTGACCTCCTGTCTCTTTCTTTTCTACGTCTCCCACTCAACTGCATTTTTTCCCTGCAAAAATTGTCCAAATGCCTCTCTCTTCTCTTTCGCTAATACTCTTACTTCTTCATCCCACCACTCACTACCCTTTCTAATCAACCCACCTCCCACTCTTCTCATACCACAAGCATCTTTTGCGCAATCCATCACTGATTCCCTAAATACATCCCATTCCTCCCCCACTCCCCTTACTTCCATTGTTCTCACCTTTTTCCATTCTGTACTCAGTCTCTCCTGGTACTTCCTCACACAAGTCTCCTTCCCAAGCTCACTTACTCTCACCACCCTCTTCACCTCAACATTCACTCTTTTTTTCTGAAAACCCATACAAATCTTCACCTTAGCCTCCACAAGATAATGATCAGACATCCCTCCAGTTGCACCTCTCAGCACATTAACATCCAAAAGTCTCTCTTTCGCGCGCCTGTCAATTAACACGTTATCCAATAACGCTCTCTGGCCATCTCTCCTACTTACATAAGTATACTTATGTATATCTCGCTTTTTAAACCAGGTATTCCCAATCATCAGTCCTTTTTCAGCACATAAATCTACAAGCTCTTCACCATTTCCATTTACAACACTGAACACCCCATGTATACCAATTATTCCCTCAACTGCCACATTACTCACCTTTGTATTCAAATCACCCATCACTATAACCCAGTCTCGTGCATCAAAACCACTAACACACTCATTCAGCTGCTCCCAAAACACTTGCCTCTCATGATCTTTCTTCTCATGCCCAGGCGCATATGCACCAATAATCACCCATCTCTCTCTGGTTGGTAAGGTTATTTAATGTATGTATGACTCACGGTGAGGTGCCTGAGGATTGGCGGAATGCGTGCATAGTGCCATTGTACAAAGGCAAAGGGGATAAGAGTGAGTGCTCAAATTACAGAGGTATAAGTTTGTTGAGTATTCCTGGTAAATTATATGGGAGGGTATTGATTGAGAGGGTGAAAGCATGTACAGAGCATCAGATTGGGGAAGAGCAGTGTGGTTTCAGAAGTGGTAGAGGATGTGTGGATCAGGTGTTTGCTTTGAAGAATGTATGTGAGAAATACTTAGAAAAGCAAATGGATTTGTATGTAGCATTTATGGATCTGGAGAAGGCATATGATAGAGTTGATAGAGATGCTCTGTGGAAGGTATTAAGAATATATGGTGTGGGAGGCAAGTTGTTAGAAGCAGTGAAAAGTTTTTATCGAGGATGTAAGGCATGTGTACGTGTAGGAAGAGAGGAAAGTGATTGGTTCTCAGTGAATGTAGGTTTGCGGCAGGGGTGTGTGATGTCTCCATGGTTGTTTAATTTGTTTATGGATGGGGTTGTTAGGGAGGTGAATGCAAGAGTTTTGGAAAGAGGGGCAAGTATGAAGTCTGTTGGGGATGAGAGAGCTTGGGAAGTGAGTCAGTTGTTGTTTGCTGATGATACAGCGCTGGTGGCTGATTCATGTGAGAAACTGCAGAAGCTGGTGACTGAGTTTGGTAAAGTGTGTGAAAGAAGAAAGTTAAGAGTAAATGTTATTAGGTACAGTAGGGTTGAGGGTCAAGTCAATTGGGAGGTGAGTTTGAATGGAGAAAAACTGGAGGAAGTGAAGTGTTTTAGATATCTGGGAGTGGATCTGGCAGCGGATGGAACCATGGAAGCGGAAGTGGATCATAGGGTGGGGGAGGGGGCGAAAATTCTGGGAGCCTTGAAGAATGTGTGGAAGTCGAGAACATTATCTCGGAAAGCAAAAATGAGTATGTTTGAAGGAGTAGTGGTTCCAACAATGTTGTATGGTTGCGAGGCGTGGGCTATGGATAGAGTTGTGCGCAAGAGGATGGATGTGCTGGAGGTGAGATGTTTGAGGACAATGTGTGGTGTGAGGTGGTTTGATCGAGTAAGTAACGTAAGGGTAAGAGAGATGTGTGGAAATAAAAAGAGTGTGGTTGAGAGAGCAGAAGAGGGTGTTTTGAAATGGTTTGGGCACATGGAGAGAATGAGTGAGGAAAGATTGACCAAGAGGATATATGTGTCGGAGGTGGAGGGAACGAGGAGAAGTGGGAGACCAAATTGGAGGTGGAAAGATGGAGTGAAAAAGATTTTGTGTGATTGGGGCCTGAACATGCAGGAGGGTGAAAGGAGGGCAAGGAATAGAGTGAATTGGATCGATGTGGTATACCGGGGTTGACATGCTGTCAGTGGATTGAATCAGGGCATGTGAAGCGTCTGGGGTAAACCATGGAAAGCTGTGTAGGTATGTATATTTGCGTGTGTGGAGGTATGTATATACATGTGTATGGGGGTGGGTTGGGCCGTTTCTTTCGTCTGTTTCCTTGCGCTACCTCGCAAACGCGGGAGACAGCGACAAAGCAAAAAAAAAAAAAAAAAAAAAAAATATTAATTTTATTTTCCTTTGTCCCTGTCTCCTGCGTTTGCGAGGTAGCCCAAGGAAACAGACGAAAGAAATGGCCCAACCCACCCTCATACACATGTATATACATACATGTCCACACACGCAAATATACATACCTATACATCTCAATGTACACATATATATACACACACAAACATATACATATATACACATGTACATAATTCATACTGTCTGCCTTTATTTATTCCCATTGCCACCTCGCCACACATGGAATAACATCCCCTCCCCCCTCATGTGTGTGAGGTAGCGCTAGGAAAAGACAACAAAGGCACCATTCGTTCACACTCAGTCTCTAGCTGTCATGTAATAATGCCCAAAACCACAGCTCCCTTTCCACATCCAGGCCCCACACAACTTTCCATGGTTTACCCCAGACGCTTCACATGCTCTGATTCAATCCATTGACATCACGTCGACCGCGGTATACCACATCGATCCAATTCACTCTATTCCTTGCCCGCCTTTCACCCTCCTGCATGTTCAGGCCCCGATCACTCAAAATCTTTTTCACTCCAACTTTCCACCTCCAATTTGGTCTCCCACTTTTCCTTGTTCCCTCCACCTCCGTCACATATATCCTCTTGGTCAATCTTTCCTCACTCATTCTCTCCATGTGCCCAAACCATTTCAAAACACCCTCTTCTGCTCTCTCAACCATGCTCTTTTTATTTCCACAAATCTCTCTTACCCTTACATTACTTACTTGATCAAACCACCTCACACCACATATTGTCCTCAAACATCTCATTTCCAGCACATCCACCCTCCTGCGCACACCTCTATCCATAACCCACGCCTTACAACCATACAACAATGTTGGAACCACTATTCCTTCAAACATACCCATTTTTGCTTTCCAAGATAATGTTCTCGACTTCCAAACTTTCTTCAAGGCTCCCAGGATTTTTGCCCCCTCCCCCACTCTATGATTCACTTCCGCTTCCATGGTTCCATCCACTGCCAGATCCACTCCCAGATATCTAAAACACTTTACTTCCTCCAGTTTTTCTCCATTCAAACTTACCTCCCAATTGACTTGACCCTCAACCCTACTGTACCAAATAACCTTGCTCTTATTCACATTTCTCTTAACTTTCATCTTTCACACACTTTACCAAACTCAGTCACCAGCTTCTGCATTTTCTCACATGAATCAGCCACCAGCGCTGTATCATCAGCGAACAACAACTGACCCACTTCCCAAGCTCTTTCATCCACAACAGACTGCATACTTTCCCCTCTTTCCAAAACTCTTGCATTCACCTCCCTAACAACCCCATCCATAAACAAATTAAACAACCATGGAGACATCACACACCCCTGCCGCAAACCTACATTCACTAAGAACCAATCACTTTCCTCTCTTCCTACAAGTACACATGCCTTACATCCTCGATAAAAACTTTTCACTGCTTCTAACAACTTGCCTCCCACACCATATATTCTTCATACCTTCCACAGAGCATCTCTATCAACTCTATCATATGCCCTCTCCAGATCCATAAATGCTACATACAAATCCATTTGCTTTTCTAAGTATTTCTCACATACATTCTTCAGAGCAAACACCTGATCCACACATCCTCTACCACTTCTAAAACCACACCGCTCTTCCCCAGTCTGATGCTCTGTACATGCCTTCACCCTCTCAATCAATACCCTCCCATATAATTTATCAGGAATACTCAACAAACTTATACCTCTGTAATTTGAGCACTCACTCTTATCCCCTTTGCCTTTGTACAAAGGCACTATGCAAGCATTCCACCAATCCTCAGGCACCTCACCATGAATCACACATACATTAAATAACGTTACCAACCAGTCAACAATACAGTCACCCCCTTTTTTAATAAATTCCACTGCAATACCATCCAAACCTGCTGCCTTGCCGGCTTAGATACCTCCCTGCATTGAATGTGAAAGTGATACCTTAAATATAAAAGGACAGATATCACACAAGCATAAACTTCAGATAAATATACCTGGATGAAGAGCAACACATACAATCTTCTTCCTTCCTCGACCCAGTTCTATACTGAGATTTTTGGTGGCCATGTTAAGGGCAGATTTTGACATCCTGTAGCTGTACCAACCCCCTAGTCTGTTATCTGAAAATATCTTGGGAGTTAAAAAGATGGTTATTATATGTGATGGAATTCCATACAGTAATATGTGCATATAATGTTACAGAAAATTAGAAAAGAAAATTTTTAAGAAGTAGTTCATTCCATTTTTTCACATTTCTTTTCACACAATAATAACCTCAACATACATCCTTCCCTTTTCACACTTAGATTTCTCTTTCTAGCTTATATGATGTGAGAGGAAGACTACCTATGACATGGCAAAATAGAGTGGAAGAGTACTTGATGGTCAGAATCAAGGGAAGAATGTGTGGAATGTTGTATGCAAGGGAGGAATATAAGGACAGGAATAAGTGGAGGCTCTTTTGCAATGGCAAACTCCCTTGATGTAAGTTCCCAGAGGGAATGGGCATCAAAGATAAAGATAGACAATAACATATAGCTATAACTCTCCAGCATCTTGCACTTCTATCTGCATTTAAACAATATTCTATCTATCTCTAATTATCTATCTGGAACCCCTTCTTGGTGGTAGCTATGGCAAAAGTCATAACTGGTGACCTCCAGTGCCACTTCTTAGCCTTCAGTGCACCATTCTTAAAAGGCCACTGGCCGAGGGCAACTCTAGCGCAATATTTCCAGAGGCTCCTACCCAATGTTCCTATCAAATACTTCTACTTAATGTGTCTACCTGAGGTTCCAGTTCAATATTCCACCTCTCTAGTTAATGCTCCTGCCAAAGGTCCTACCGACTACTTCTACTTAATGATACAGCCTAATGTTTCTACCTACTACTGTCTATTACTCCTACCATTTTGCCAAATGGCAGGATTAGTGCATAGCTCTCACTGCAGGAAAATCTAGTGTTATGAAAAATGAGCTGTGTGAGTTAAGTGTTGTCAAGTGTTATGTGTGGCAAAGAGATTTTGTATGTTGGTTGGCAGAATGCCAGCAGTCCACATGTGGGTAAGGCAGAAAGAAAAGACAGCTATGTTGGTCAGAGGAGTGCAACCTGACAGACACTGAAGAACTGGCTCCCTACACAGCGGTTATTCAGCATCCTGATACCCAGGCGGGTAGTATCAGTAATACACCTTCCTGGTCAGTTACATTCAAACATGAAATTCTGCCATTCCACTATGAATGGTTAAGTATACCATGTTTGGAATGAGAAAGCAACAAAATACAGATGCCTGTTACCATGCTGAGTGAGCCTGCAGTACCTCAGACAGGAAAATGTATCTCTCATAATAGCTTTATTATTTTTCTAATATTTCTCAAGTTTTTACAGACGGATGACACTCTAAACCTTAGAAGAAAATACCTTTGATTTAAATTTCTATCCATATCTTGTTTATGTTTTTGCAGCAATCACTGCCCTGAATTATAGGATATTCAGTTTTTCAAGGATACCAATATCAGTGGTAACCATTTCTTACTTAACTCATTCACTATGACAGTGGTGAAGATGCCCTGGTAATCATTTTCCTGTTCAATGCATGGTTAGTTTTTAAATTGGCTACTTTTGCCTCAAAGTGAGATATACAGCCATTGATGCTCATGGTGATATTCCAGGTCTGTGTGAGATCTGCACATTAACATTCTAAGTTATTTGTGAAGCTATAATATACTTGCAAGATAATAGATGTTAGCGATGAAGGTAGAAGTTGGTAGGCAGCCAATCACCAGGGAGGTTTACTACCAGTACTACCAGCCTGGGTGCTGGGAGGGTTAGTGATGGCTGCGAAGAGAACCAACATCTCAGTGGTTGTCAAGTTGCACTCTTCTGGTCCAGGTAGCTGTCTTTTGTTTCTGCCTAACCCACATGTGGACCAATAGCATTCTGTCCTTGACATACATCACACTTGACAACACTTAACTCACACAGCTCATTCTTCATAACTCTAGATTTTCCTACAGTGAATATTATGCGCCTGCCCTGCCTTTTGGCAAAATGGTGAGAGCAGTAAACAGAAGTAGTTGGCAGGAACATTTAGGCAGGAGCATAAGGCAGATGTAGTACATAGGAATATTAGGCAGGAGCATTAGGAAGACGTAATTATGGGAACATTTGGTATGAGTCTCTGCAAACACTGTGCTAGAGGTCCCTCTGCCAGTGGCCTGTTAAGGTTGAGGCACTAAAGGCTAAGAAACAGCAATGGAGTTCACTAGTTATGGAGACTCTACTGCCATGGCCACCCCCCCCTTGAGGAAGTTCTAGGTGGGAACAGGCATCAGCGATACAGACAGATAGACAGAAGACCCTTGGTAATTTTTGTTTGTGACAAAACTATAACATACCTTGTGCTTGTCAGCAGAGCAGCAAAAGTTAAAGGGTGTGTAGCAAATGTAAATGTTCTGTCAAGTTTAGTTATATATCTTAGAAAAATGTTTACATACACAACATGTTTAGTTGTATATCTTTTATCTAAAAAATAATGTTCTTAATTGTAATAACAAACTTGAGGTATATAAGGATGTATATTTTGCATATTTGAGAATTTACCTCACTTAGACTGCACAGTGGATAATACGAGTGTAGCGGTGAAGGGCTTAATGGAGCACCTGAGCTTTGGAAAGGCTGCCATAGCTTGAATTATTGGTGTGCCAAAGATAGTCATCCTAGGTGAATAAAAATGTGATCCTAGTGGACTGCCAGCTTCAAATCTCATTTTCTGAAAGGGACATTTTGACACCTTTAAATCCCCATAACTTCACTGTTCACACTTCAGATTCCATCATTTATATTTATCATGACTGTCGTAAATTTCTCTATGATATTCTTTAATATTCTTTGCAACAGTTTTTTGATTTTTCCAAGAACTCTTTTTGTTGTTTATTTACTTGCTGAGTTACTGCAGCTTGTTACAGAAAAAATGCATGGGAAATGACATCAACGGGAGTAAAATGTAACATTAACCAACCCTTTTAGGACCATTCTTGCAACAGTTTCAAGTGCCTGGAGAAGATGAACCTCACAGCAGCTATGGGCTAAATTTCCCCACCTGCATTTGAAGGATCCCATGTGTTTTTTTTTATTGGCAAAAGGCATGACTCTTATATAAATGCCTGGCACATGTGAAACTTACAACAACTATTGGCTGAATTTTGCCATCACATTTGAAGGGTCCCATGCATCTTCTGCTGGCTAGAGACATGTACTCTATAAATACCAGAAATTACTCCTAACCCTCTCTAGCAAGTAAATAAATAACAACAAGGCTTAGTTATCCAGAGGTATCTAAAGTGGAAAACTGTACAGGTTGGTTGGTTGTTTGAGCTTTAGGCCTATCAACTGCAGACTGCACATTCCTTCGACCTAAGCCCCATCCTTCTATGCGTCATAAGCAAGATGCTGAGTAATTCAGATGACAAGTGATTCTGATTTAAAAATGAGAGGAACTCTGAATCTCCAAGCACAGGGAGTTAAGTTTGAGGAAGGGTTATGTGCTGGGGTCACAGGGTATAAACTTAGATTGAATGTTGGTAGTGTATGAAGAAATCAAGGCCTTGGAAATGGGCCAAGGTTTAAATGTTTATGTGATATGTTGTTTCTATGGCTGTGGTTGTTTAAATAGGCAATAATACTTCTGTCTTACTGAATGAGCTTTAGGACCAAGTCTACTAAAGATCAGTATCAAATTTCAATAAAATGTAATTTGAAGCATTCTTATATCATCATCATGAGGTAAGATGAAAAATACTACTACTTTAATAACTTTCACTTGGGAGCAGGGGGCTGGAAATCCTCCCCTCCAAGTTTTTTACTTTTCCAAAAGAGGGAACAGAGAAGAGGACCAAGTGAGGATTTTCTATCTAAGGCTCAGTCCTCTGTTCTTAACGCTACCTCACTAATGCGGGAAATGGCGAATATGCATGAAAAAAAAATAACTTTCAGTTCCATATACTGTTTTCATATTCTATAAATTATTCATATTGATCACACTTTGCTGCTGTCTCCCGTGTTAGCGAGGTAGTGCAAGGAAACAGACGAAAGAATGACCCAACCCACCCACATACACATGTATATACATACACATCCACACATGCACATGTATATACCTATACATTTCAACGTATACATATAAATATACATACACAGACATATATATATATTATTATTTATCTTATTTTATTCTGCTTTGTTGCTGTCTCCCGTGTTAGCGAGGTAGCGCAAGGAAACAGACGAAAGAATGGCCTAACCCACCCACATACACATGTATATACATACATGTCCACACATGCAAATATACATACCTATACATCTCAACATATACATATATATATTCTGAGTACAGAATGGAAAAAGGTGAGAACAATGGAAGTAAAGGGAGTGGGGGAGGAATGGGATGTATTTAGGGAATCAGTGATGGATTGCGCAAAAGATGCTTGTGGCATGAGAAGAGTGGGAGGTGGGTTGATTAGAAAGGGTAGTGAGTGGTGGGATGAAGAAGTAAGAGTATTAGTGAAAGAGAAGAGAGAGGCATTTGGACGATTTTTGCAGGGAAAAAATGCAATTGAGTGGGAGATGTATAAAAGAAAGAGACAGGAGGTCGAGAAAGGTGCAAGAGGTGAAAAAAAGGGCAAATGAGAGTTGGGGTGAGAGAGTATCATTAAATTTTAGGGAGAATAAAAAGATGTTCTGGAAGGAGGTAAATAAAGTGCGTAAGACAAGGGAGCAAATGGGAACTTCAGTGAAGGGCGCAAATGGGGAGGTGATAACAAGTAGTGGTGATGTGAGAAGGAGATGGAGTGAGTATTTTGAAGGTTTGTTGAATGTGTTTGATGATAGAGTGGCAGATATAGGGTGTTTTGGTCGAGGTGGTGTGCGAAGTGAGAGGGTTAGGGAAAATGATTTGGTAAACAGAGAAGAGGTAGTGAAAGCTTTGCGGAAGATGAAAGCCGGCAAGGCAGCAGGTTTGGATGGTATTGCAGTGGAATTTATTAAAAAAGGGGGTGACTGTATTGTTGACTGGTTGGTAAGGTTATTTAATGTATGTATGACTCATGGTGAGGTGCCTGAGGATTGGCGGAATGCGTGCATAGTGCCATTGTACAAAGGCAAAGGGGATAAGAGTGAGTGCTCAAATTACAGAGGTATAAGTTTGTTGAGTATTCCTGGTAAATTCTATGGGAGGGTATTGATTGAGAGGGTGAAGGCATGTACATAGCATCAGATTGGGGAAGAGCAGTGTGGTTTCAGAAGTGGTAGAGGATGTGTGGATCAGGTGTTTGCTTTGAAGAATGTATGTGAGAAATACTTAGAAAAGCAAATGGATTTGTATGTAGCATTTATGGATCTGGAGAAGGCATATGATAGAGTTGATAGAGATGCTCTGTGGAAGGTATTAAGAATATATGGTGTGGGAGGAAAGTTGTTAGAAGCAGTGAAAAGTTTTTATCGAGGATGTAAGGCATGTGTACGTGTAGGAAGAGAGGAAAGTGATTGGTTCCCAGTGAATGTAGGTTTGCGGCAGGGGTGTGTGATGTCTCCATGGTTGTTTAATTTGTTTATGGATGGGGTTGTTAGGGAGGTAAATGCAAGAGTTTTGGAAAGAGGGGCAAGTATGAAGTCTGTTGGGGATGAGAGAGCTTGGGAAGTGAGTCAGTTGTTGTTCGCTGATGATACAGCGCTGGTGGCTGATTCATGTGAGAAACTGCAGAAGCTGGAGACTGAGTTTGGAAAAGTGTGTGGAAGAAGAAAGTTAAGAGTAAATGTGAATAAGAGCAAGGTTATTAGGTACAGTAGGGTTGACGGTCAAGTCAATTGGGAGGTGAGTTTGAATGGAGAAAAACTGGAGGAAGTGAAGTGTTTTAGATATCTGGGAGTGGATCTGGCAGCGGATGGAACCATGGAAGCGGAAGTGGATCATAGGGTGGGTGAGGGGGCGAAAATCCTGGGGGCCTTGAAGAATGTGTGGAAGTCGAGAACATTATCTCGGAAAGCAAAAATGGGTATGTTTGAAGGAATAGTGGTTCCAACAATGTTGTATGGTTGCGAGGCGTGGGCTATGGATAGAGTTGTGCGCAGGAGGATGGATGTCCTGGAAATGAGATGTTTGAGGACAATGTGTGGTGTGAGGTGGTTTGATCGAGTGAGTAACGTAAGGGTAAGAGAGATGTGTGGAAATAAAAAGAGCGTGGTTGAGAGAGCAGAAGAGGGTGTTTTGAAGTGGTTTGGGCACATGGAGAGGATGAGTGAGGAAAGATTGACCAAGAGGATATATGTGTCGGAGGTGGAGGGAACAAGGAGAAGAGGGAGACCAAATTGGAGGTGGAAAGATGGAGTGAAAAAGATTTTGTGTGATCGGGGCCTGAACATGCAGGAGGGTGAAAGGAGGGCAAGGAATAGAGTGAATTGGAGCGATGTGGTATACCGGGGTTGACGTGCTGTCAGTGGATTGAATCAAGGCATGTGAAGCGTCTGGGGTAAACCATGGAAAGCTGTGTAGGTATGTATATTTGCGTGTGTGGACGTATGTATATACATGTGTATGGGGGGGGTTGGGCCATTTCTTTCGTCTGTTTCCTTGCGCTACCTCGCAAACGCGGGAGACAGCGACAAAGTATAATAAAAAAAATAATACATATATATATATATATATATATATATATATATATATATATATATACACACAGACATATACATATATACACATGTACACAATCCACTCCTAGATATCTAAAACACTTCACTTCCTACAGTATTTATCCATTTAAATATACCTCCCAATTGACTTGTCCCTCAACCCTACTGTACCTTGCTCTTATCCACATTTACTCTCAGCTTTCTTCTTTCACACACTTTACCAGACTCAGTCACCAGCTTCTGCAGTTTCTCACTCGAATCAGCCACCAGCACTGTATCATCAGGAAACAACAACAGACTGCATACTTGCCCCTCTCTCCAAAACTCTTGCATTCACCTCCCTAACATCTCCATCCATAAACAAATTACACAACCATGGAGACCTGCTGCAAACTGACATTCACTGAGAACCAATCACTTTCCTCTCTTCCTACTTGTACACATGCCTTACATCCCCAATAAAAACTTTTCACTGCTTCCAGGAACTTGCCTCCCACACCATATACTCTTAATACCTTCCACAGAGCATCTCTATCATATGCCTTCTCCAGATCCATAAATGCTACATACAAATCCAATTGTTTTTCTAAGTATTTCTCACATACATTCTTCAAAGCAAACACCTGATCCACACATCCTCTAACACTTCTGAAACCACACTGCTCTTCCCCAATCTGATGCTCTGTACATGCCTTCACCCTCTCAATCAATACCCTCCCATATAATTTCCCAGGAATACTCAACAAACTTATAACTCTGTGATTTGAGCACTCACCTTTATCCCCTTTGCCTCTGTACAACGGCACTATGCATGCATTCTGCCAATCCTCAGGCACTTCACCGTGAACCATATATACAGTGAATATCCTCACCAAGCAGTCAACAACGCAGTCACCCTCTTTTTTTGATAAATTCCACTGCAATACCATCAAAACCTGCCGCTTTGCCGGCTTTCATCTTCGGTAAAGCTTTTACTACCTCTTCTCTGTTTACCAAATCATTCTCCCTGACCCTCTAACTTTGCACACCACCTCGACCAAAACACCCTATATCTGCCACTCTATCATCTAACACATTCAACAAACCTTCAAATGTACTCATTCCATCTCCTTCTCACATCACCACTACTTGTTATTCTATCAATAGAATGATAAATACTGGTGCAAAGAACAATACAAAGCACAAAGGGCTGGATTACAATACCAATTTTAAAGTAAAAACACACAAAAAATCAAGATCAATAAATCTTTAAAAGCTTACCCCCAATTGACCCCACTCTTGCTGACATATTCACAAGAACTGCTGCATGCTGTCGCTTTGGATCTGCTGCCTGTTTGCCAATTGTTCCTTCTCCAGCCATCAATATTGGACTGAAGTACTTTGCCATCATTAGTGGGCCAAGAGCGTTAACAGCAAAGGTCTCCTTCAATCCCTATAATACATTAAATTTTCAAAAAACATGCAGCACACATGATATTCACTTTTTTATTGTGTCCCACAAAAATCTTGCCAATGTGCATTAAAAATTACAATTGGTTCCTTACAGTGCAACAGAATACGGAATTTCTGGTAATTTTATGATGTATTTGTCATAAATCATAAGAAATCTTTTATAGTCTGCTGGAAAAAGTTAATGAGTCAAGTATGTAACTTTGAGTGTACTTTATTATTTGTAATCATGAAAAGAAAGCTTGTAGTTGGGGTATGCTTGTGTGCAATAACTCTTTGTGTAATATGGGGATAGGGTTTCACACTTGGAAAGAGGACCACGAGATTAATATGTTGTACAGGTTGAGTATCCCTTCTCTGAAATGCCTGGGACCAGAAGTGTTTCAGATTCTGGTAAGAGAGATGCGTGGTAATAAAAAGAGTGTGGTTGAGAGAGCAGAAGAGGGTGTTTTGAAATGGTTTGATCACATGGATAGAATGAGTGAGGAAAGATTGACCAAGAGGATATATGTGTCAGAGGTGGAGGGAACAAGGAGAAGTGGGAGACCAAGTTGGAGGTAGAAAGATGGAGTGAAAAAGATGTTGAGTGATCAGGGCCTGAACATGCAGGAGGGTGAAAGGCGTGCAAGGAATAGAGTGAATTGGAACGATGTGGTATACCGGGGTCGATGTGCTCTCAATGGATTGAACCAGGGCATGTGAAGCGTCTGGGGTAAACCATGGAAAGTTTTGAGGGGCCTGGATGTGGAAAGGGGGCTGTGGTTTCAGTGCATTATACATGGCAGCTAGAGACTGAGTGTGAACGAATGTGGCCTTTGTTGTCTTTTCCTAGCGCTATCTCGCGCATGCGGGTCGAGGGGGTTGTCACTTCATGTGTGGCGGGGTGGCGACGGGAATGAATAAGGGCAAACAGTATGAATTATGTGCATGTGTATATATGTATATGTCTGTGTGTGTATATATATATGTATACGTTGAGATGTATAGGTATGTATATGTGCGTGTGTGGACGTGTATGTATATACATGTGTATGTGGGTGGGTTGGGCCACTCTTTCATCTGTTTCCTTGCGCTCCCTCGCTGGCGCAGGAGACAGCGACAAAGTATAATAAATGAAATAACATAAATACATGAGTTATGGAAAACAGAATGGTATGGAAACAAACGAGTTAGAGCGGAGACATACATCAATGTTTTGACAGTTCAACGGTCTTCCTCAGGAGATACTGATTCCAGCATTCAGCAGGGCCATATTCCCCAGTAGGTGATGGTCACCCAACTGGATGCCTTGGCATGTCACTCTCTGATTGGACTGCTTTATCTGCTACATCCACTCATTCACAGCGATCTCCACTGCTTGATGTGACCAACAAATGAACCTAGACCTTGTGTTAACGTTGTCTTTGCTAGCGATGTAAGCCGCTTTTGTCTTTCTTA
Organism: Panulirus ornatus; assembly: GCF_036320965.1. NCBI lineage: Eukaryota > Metazoa > Arthropoda > Malacostraca > Decapoda > Palinuridae > Panulirus > Panulirus ornatus. Next base: position 93,592,115 of record NC_092225.1, read on the forward strand.
TTTGTTTGCTTAGGCCCTTGTGCCTAAGCTCTAACCCATTTGTTTCCATTCCATCCTGTTTTCCACATTTGTCATGATGAATATTAGATAATGAAATAGATACAATGGGGATGGGACCCAAGTCGAGACACACAATCCATTTGTTTCATTTACACCTTATACACATAGCCTGAAGGTAATTTATACTACATCTTTCATAATTTTGTGCATGAAACAAAGTTTGTGTAACACTAACCCATCAGATAGCTAAGGTGTAACAACCTTAGTTTTTTTAAATGTTTTTTAAATGTTTCCCCAAGAGTTATCTACCTCATTAACAATGGTTTTTGTGTCAGAGGTCTCTCTGACTTTATTAACTGACATGATTTCTTGTTCTGTTGTGAATGCATGCTGCTCTAGTCCTTTAATAAGTATGTCACACATTTTTACCAATTTGTCAATAGGCACTTTTTCTGTAGTGTTAACAAAGTCATCTTCAAAGTCTCTTATCATGATCACCTTGATTCAGAACCATTTCAGCTATTTCACTACTGGTCAGTGAATGAAAAACAGGATCCTTATTATCTGCAGGCCTTTTTAACATTTTCAACAATATCTTTGTACCACAAAGCAGAGAATAAGTAAAAAACACTGAATAATGTAGGATACGGGAGAAAGAATACTTCCCATGTATTCCCCACCCGTCATAGAAGGCAACTAAAGGGGGTGGGAGCGGGATGCTGGAGACCCCTCTCCTTGTATTTAAATTTCTAAAAGGGGAAACAGAAGGAGTCATCCGGGGAGTGCTCATCCTCCTTGAAGGCTCAGATTGGGATGTCTAAACGCGTAAGAATGTAAAAATATGAGAAAAAAAGGAGAGATAGGTAGTATGTCTGAGGAAAAGAACCTGGATGTTTTGGCTCTCAGTGAAATGAAGCTCAAGGGTAAAGGGAAACAGTGGTTTGGGAATGTCTTGGAAGTAAAGTCAGGGGTTAGTGAGAGGACAAGAACAAAGGAAGGAGCAGCACTCCTCCTGAAGCAGGAGTTGTGGGAATATGTGATAGAGTGTAAGAAAGTAAACTTCTAGACTGATATGGGTAAAACTGAAAGTGGAAGGCAAGAGATGGGTGATTATTGGTGCCCATGCGCCTGGTCATGAGAAGAAAGATCATGAAAGGCAAGGGTTTTAGAAGCAGCTGAGTGAGTGTGTCAGCAGCTTTGATGCATGAGACCAGGTTATAGTGATGGGTGATTTGAATGCAAAGGTGAGTAATGTGGCAGTTAAGGGTATATTGGTGTACATGGGGTGTTTAGTGTTGTAAATGGAAATGGTGATTAGCTTGTGAATTTGTGTGCTGAAAAAGGACTAGTGATTGGGAAAACCTGGTTTAAAAATAGAGATATACATAAGTGTACATATGTGAGTAGGAGAGATGGCCAGAGGGCGTGTAAAAGAGATGTTAATGTGCTGAGAGGGGTATCTGGAGGGATGTCTGATCACTATCTTGTGAAGGCAAAGATGAAGATTTGCAGAGGTTTTCAGAAAAGAAGAGAGAATGTTGGGGAACAGAGAGTGGTGAGAGTAAGTGAGCTTGGAAAGGAGACTTGAGTGAGGAAGTACCAGGGGAGATTGAGTGCAGAATGGCAAAATGTGAGAGAAAATGATGTAAGGCAAGTGGGGGAGGAATGGGATGTATTTAGGGAAGCAGTGATGGCTTGCACAAAATATGCATGTGGCATGAGAAAGGTGGAGGGGGGCACATTAGAAAGGGTAGTGAATGGTGGGATGAAGAAGTAAGATTGTTAGTGAAAGACATGAGAGGCGTTTGGATGATTTTTGCAGGGAGGTAGTGCAAATGACTGGGATAAGAATAAAAGAAAGTGGCAGGAGGTCAAGAGAAAGGTGCAAGAGGTGAAAAAGAGGGCAAAAGAGAGTTGGGGTGAGAGAGTATCACTAAATTTTAAGGAAAATAGAAAGATGTTTTGGAAAAAGGTAAATAAAGTGCGAAAGACAGGAGAACAAATGGGAACATCGATGAAGAGGGCAAAGGGGGAGGTAATAACAAGTAGTGATGAAATGAGGAGTGAATTTTCTGAAGATTTGTTGAATGTGTTTGAAGAGAGTGGCAGATATAGGGAGTTTTGGTTGGGGTGGTGTGCAAAGTGAGAGGGCCAGGGAGAATGGTTTGGTGAGCAAAGAAGAGGTAGTGAAAGCTTTGCAGAAGAAGAAAGCCGGCAAGGTGGTGGGTTTGGAAGGTATTGCAGTGGAATTTATAAAAAAGGAGGTGACTGTGTTATTGATTGGTGGGTAAGGATATTCAATGTATGTATGGATCATGGTGAAGTGCCTGAGGATTGGCAGAATGCATGCATAGCGCCATTACACAATGGCAAAGGGGATAAAAGTGAGTGTTCAAATTACAGAGGCATAAGTTTGTTGAGTATTCCTGGGAAATTATATGGGAGGGTGTTGATTGAGAGGGTAAAGGCATGTACAGAGCATTTGACTGGGGAAGACCAGTGTGGTTTCAGAAGTGGTAGAGGATGTGCGGATCAGGTGTTTGCTTTGAAGAATGTATGTGAGAAATACTTTGAAAAACAGATGGATGATTTGTATGTAGCATTCATGGATCTGGCGAAGGCATATGATAGGGTGGATAGAGATGTATTGTGGAAGGTTTTAATATATGGTGTGGGAGGTAAGTTGCTAGAAGCAGTGAAAAGTTTTCATCGAGGATGTAAGGCATGTGTATGGGTAGGAAGAGAGGATAGTGATTGGTTCCCAGTGAATGTCAGTTTGTGGCAGGGGTGCGTGATGTCTCCATGGTTGTATAATTTGTTTATGGATGGGGTAGTTAGGGAGGTGAATGCAAGAGTGTTGGAGAGAGTGGCAAGTATGGAGTCTTTTCTGGATGAGAGGGCTTGGAAAGTGAGTCAGTTGTTTGCTGATGATACAGAACTGATGGCTGATTTGGGTGAGAAACTGCAGAAATTGGGGACTGAGTTTGGTAAAGTGTGTAAAAGAAGAGAGTAAATGTGAATAATAAGAGCAAGGTTGTTAGGTTCAGTAGGATTGAGGGACAAGTTAACTGGGAGGTAAGTTTGAATGGAGAAAAACTGGAGGAAGTGAAGTGTTTTAGATATCTGGGAGTGGACTAGCAGCAGATGGAATCATGGAAGCAGAAGCAAGACACAAGGTTTGGGAGGAAGCGAAGGTTTTGGGATCATTGAAGAATGTGTGGAAGGCAAGAAGGTTATCTTGAAAAGAAAAATGGCTGTGTTTGAAGGAATAGTGGTTCCAACAATGTTATATGGTTGCAAGGAATGGGCTACAGATAGGGTTGTGTGGAGGAGGGTGGATGTGTTGGAAATGAAATGTATGAGGACAATATGTGGTGTAAGGTGGTTTGATTAAGTAATGAAAGGGCAAAAGAGATGTGTAGCAATATTTGATCGAGTAAGTAATGAAAGGGCAAGAGAGATGTGTGGTAATAAAAAGAGTGTGTTTGAAAGAGAAGAGGGTGTATTGAAATGGTTTGGACACATGGAAAGAATAAGTGAGGAAAGATTGACAAAGAGGATATATGTGTCAGAGGTGGAGGGAACAAGGAGAAGCGAGAGACCAAATTGGAGGAGGAAGGATGGAGTGAAAAAGATTTTGAATGATCAGGGCCTGAACATACAGGAGAGTGAAAGGTGTGCAAGGAATAGAGTTGGAATGATGTGGTATACCGGGGTTGACATGCTGTCAATGGATTCAACCAAGGCATGTGAAGCATCTGGGGTAAACCATGGAGGGTTTTGTGGGGCCTGGATGTGGAAAGAGAGCTGTGGTTTTGGTACATTACACATGAAAGATAAAGACTGAGTGTGAATGAATGTGGCCTTTTTTGTCTGTTCCTGGCACTGCCTCGCTGGAGGGGGTGGGATGCTATTTCATGTGTGGCAACAGAATGGATGAAGGCAGCAAGTATGGATATGTACATGAGTATATATGTATATATCTGTGTATGTATATGTATGTATACGATGAAATTTTTTTTTTTTTTTTGCCGCTGTCTCCCGCGTTTGCGAGGTAGCGCAAGGAAACAGACGAAAGAAACGGCCCAACCCACCCCCATACACATGTATATACATACGTCCACACACGCAAATATACATACCTATACAGCTTTCCATGGTTTACCCCAGACGCTTCACATGCCCTGATTCAATCCACTGACAGCACATCAACCCCGGTATACCACATTGATCCAATTCACTCTATTCCTTGCCCTCCTTTCACCCTCCAGCATGTTCAGGCCCCGATCACACAAAATCTTTTTCACTCCATCTTTCCACCTCCAATTTGGTCTCCCACTTCTCCTCGTTCCCTCCACCTCCGACACATATATCCTCTTGGTCAATCTTTCCTCACTCATTCTCTCCATGTGCCCAAACCATTTCAAAACACCCTCTTCTGCTCTCTCAACAACACTCTTTTTATTTCCACACATCTCTCTTACCCTTACATTACTTACTCGATCAAACCACCTCACACCACACATTGTCCTCAAACATCTCATTTCCAGCACATCCATCCTCCTGCGCACAACTCTATCCATAGCCCACACTTCGCAACCATACAACATTGTTGGAACGACTATTCCTTCAAACATACCCATTTTTGCTTTCCGAGATAATGTTCTCGACTTCCACACATTTTTCAAGGCTCCCAGAATTTTCGCCCCCTCCCCCACCCTATGATCCACGATGAAATGTGTATGTATGTATATGTGTGTGTGTGGGCGTTTATGTATATATATGTGTGTGTGGGTGGGTTGGGCCATTCCTCATCTGTTTCCTAGCACTACCTCACTAATGCGGAAGATGGTGGTTAAGTATAATAAATAAATAATAAAGAAGGTCTAATGGTGACAAAGGTTTGTAACAAACTGGCAACAACAGAGCATCAGAGCCCAGCATGGGCATGTGAGGTCAGCTGTGGAATTTTCCACATGTAACATCATGTTGCCACTCAGAAAGTTTTGGATTTTGGAGCATTTTGGGTTTCAGATTTTTGGATTGGGGAAGCTCAACCTGTAATGCTAAAAGCCTAACAATGAAGGTATATCTAAAGGTGATTACCACTTTGTGTTACAAAAGAAGAAAGTTTTACACTTCTGAATCCTTCTCTCCAACTTTCCTTTCTACCATAAAATTTTTTAAATATACTCATAATGTCTGCAAATACAGTTCCTCTCTTAGCTTCTTCCTTGTGCCCACAGCTCTTTTATGATATGAGTGCTTCTTCACATCTTTTGTAACTTGTGTTTTAGCAAGTGTCTAGCTATACTCTCAAGTAAACCTGATAGAACTGCTCAATATTTATTTTCATCTACTCTCTTAAGAATATTACAATTTGTTATATTCACTCATCCTTTTCTCTTGTAACATGGGTAATTTCCACAGTTGTTAGCTGCAAAAAAAAAAAAGAGAGAGAGAGAGAGAGAGAGAGAGAGAGAGAGAGAGAGAGAGAGAGAGAGAGAGAGAGAGAGAGAGAGAGAGAGAGAGAGAGAGAGAGAGACAGAGAGAGAGAGAGAGAGAGAGAGAGAGAGTTCATGGATGTAGGCAAAAGCTATCTGCAAACCAATGGGATCTGCTACAAATGTCAACATCCTCCATAAAGCTAAAATAATGAAGAACAAAAGGTTGCACTTAAAAAGAAAGTGGTGAAGAAATATAGAAAGACTTGCTCACCTTTAAAGTTACTTCTTTTAAGCTGGTTTCTCCTTTTCTGGTTGGACTCAAGATCCCACTGGAGTTGATGAGAAGCTCAAGTTTGCCTGCATGAGCATCCTGTACATGCTGTACAGCATGCTGTATGGCTGTTTCACTGGTGACATCAAGTTGCACAATATCTACCAAACCAGGATGCTGACTCTGCGGCAGCATTAAGAATAATTTGCTGAGTTTTACTGATGCAAATTGATTTATATGTTGAAAACTGTATATTATGCAGAGATGAGTTTTACTGATGCAAATTAATTTATATGTTGAAAACTGTATACTATGCAGAGATAATTTTTACATAATTAAAGTTCAAATATATTGATATTTTTTTTATTCCTAAGCAAAAATCAGAGATCTTCCCTGCAACATAAGCCATTTATGAAATAATATTAAAATAATTTCTGAACAATGAAGAGACTAAAAGTGTATGCAATTCATCAAATTAATGCCAATTTCATATATCCTATTGTTTTTGTCCAGCAGATAAACACACATCGTGATTAGTATAGAGTAACTTGAAGCAATGTGTTATACAAGGGGCAACATACTGTTAATGGATTGAAACAGAGGATACGTGATGGTTAAACAAAACCACAGAATGGCCTGTGGGGCCTGGGAGTGAATATGAGGCTCTGGTTTCAATGCATTATGCACTATACACTAGTGGATGTGAGTGAATGATGCCATTCTTTGCCTGTTCCTGGCACTAACTCACTACTGTATGAAACAGTGAACAAGTATGATGAGCAGATAAGAGGTCAAAAGCCTTGTGTAGTAACATGAGATGTGGCAAGATGGCTGAAGTGGATAGTATTGTAGTTAAATTTCTTCAGAAATGGGATAACTGTGTTGTTGATTTCTTAGCATTTCTAATATATGAATGAATCATGGTGAGGTGTCTGAGAACTAGTGGAATGCATGTATAGTGCCACTGCATAAAAGTAAGGGGGACAGAGGTGAATGTTCATATTACAGAGATGCAAGTGTGTTTAGTGTACCTGGTAAGTTGAAATTAAGAATGGTGATTGAGAGGGTGATGGTGTGCAGAGAATTAGACAGGAGGAACAATGTAGTTCCAGTAGTGGTCAAGGGTTATGCGAATCAGGTGTTTGCTTTGAAGAATGTTTGTGAGAAATTCCTAAAGAAACAGAAGGATTTGTATGTGACATTTATTGATAAAAAGAATATGGTTGAGAGAGTAGAAGAGGGTGTGTTGAAATGGTTTGGACACATGGAGAGAATGAGTGAAGAAAGATTAACAAAGAGGATATATGTATAAGAGGTGGAGGGAACAAGGAGAAGCAGGAGACCAAATTGGAGGTGGAAGGATGCAGAGAAAAAGATTTTGAGCAATTGAGACCTGGACATGCAAAAGGGTGAGAGACGTGCAAGGAATAGAGTGATTTAGAACAATGTGTTATACTGGGGTCGATATGCTGTCAATGGACTGAACTAGAGCATGTGACACATCTGGGGTGAACCATGGAAAGGTCTGTTGGGCCTGGACATGGATAGGGAGCTGTGGTTTCAGTGCATTACACATGACAGCTAGAGACTGAGTGTAAACGAATGTGGCCATTTTTGTCTGTTTTCCTGGTGTTACTTTGCTGATGCAGGGGGTGGCAATGGTGTTTCTTGTGGGGCAGTGTGGCACTGGGAATGGATGAAGGCGAGCAAGTATGGATATGAACATGTGTATATATGTATAGACGTGCATATGTGTATGTATATGTTGATATGTATATGTATGTGCTTTTATATATATGTGTATATGAGTGCATGGGTCGTTCATAGTCTGTTTGAGGAGAGGAACCTGGATGTTTGGGGAGTAAAGTCAGGAGTTGGTGAGAGGACAAGAGCAAAGGAAGGAGTAGCACTACTCCTGAAACAGGAGTTGTGGGAGTATGTGATAGAATTTGGGAAAGTAAACTCTAGATTGATATGGGTAAAACTGAAAGTGGATGGAGACAGATGGGTGATTACTGGTGCCTATGCATCTGGGCATGAGAAGAAAGATCATGAGAGGCAAGAGTTTTGGGAGCAGCTGAGTGAGTGTGTTAGCAGTGCTGATGCATGAGACCAGGTTATAGTGATGGGTGATTTGAATGCAAAGGTGAGTAATGTGGCAGTTGAGGGAATAATTGGTGTACATGGGTATTCAGTGTTGTAAATGGAAATGGTAGAGAGCTTGTGGATTTGTGAGCTGAAAAAGGACTGGTGATTGGGAAAACCTGGTTCAAAAAGAGATATATACATAAGTATATGTATGTAAGTGGAGAGACAGCCAGAGAGCATTACTGGATTACATGTTAATTGATAGGTGTGCGAGAGAGACTTTTGGATGTTAATGTGCTGAGAGGTGCAACTGGAGGGATGTCTGATCATTATCTTGTGGAGGCGAAGGTGAAGATTTGTAGAGGTTTTCAGAAAAGAAGAGAGAATGTTGGGGCGAAGAAAGTGGTGAAAGTAAGTGAGCTTGGGAAGGAGACTTGTGTAAGGAAGTACCAGGAGAGACTGAGTACAGAATGGAAAAAGGTGAGAGCAAAGGATGTAAGGGGAGCAGGGGAGGAATGGGATGTATTTAGGGAAGCAGTGATGGCCTGCACAAAAGATGCTTGTGGCATAAGAAGCATGGGAGGTGGGCAGATTAGAAAGGGTAGTGAGTGGTGGGATGAAGAAGTAAGATTATTAGTGAAAGAGAAGAGAGAGGCATTTGGATGATTTTTGCAGGGAAATAATGCAAATGAGTGGGAGATGTATAAAAGAAAGAGGCAGGAGGTCAAGAGAAAGGTGCAAGAGGTGAAAAAGAGGGCAAATGAGAGTTGGGGTGAGAGAGTATCATTAAATCTTAGGGAGAGTAAAAAGATGTTTTGGAAGGAGGTAAATAAAGTGTGTAAGACAAGAGGACAAATGGGAACATCGGTGAAGGGGGCTAATGGGGAGGTAATAACAAGTAGTGGTGATGTGAGAAGGAGATGGAGTGAGTATTTTGAAGGTTTGTTGAATATGTTTGATGATAGAGTGGTATATAAACGATGTTTTGGTCAAGGTGGTATGCAGAGTCAGAGGGTCAGGGAGAATGATTTGGTAAACAGAGAAGAGGTAGTGAAAGCTTTGTGGAAGATGAAAGCCAGTAAGGCAGCGGGAGTGGATGGTATTGCAGTGGAATTTATCAGAAAAGGGGGTGACTGCCTTGTTGACTGGTTGGTGAGAGTATCCAATGTATGTATGGCTCATGGTGAAGTGCCTGAGGATTGGCAGAATGCTTGCATAGTGTCACTGTACAGAAGCAAAGGGGACAAAGGTGAGTGTTGAAATTACAGAGGTATAAGTTTGTTGAGTATTCCTGGGAAATTATATGGGAGGGTACTGACTGAGAGGGTGAAGGCATGTACAGAGCATCAGATTGGAGAAGAGCAGTGTGGTTTCAGAAGTGGTAGAGAATGTGTGGATCAGGTGTTTGCTTTGATTAATGTAGGTGAGAAATACTTAGAAAAACAACTGGATTTGCATGTAGCATTTATGGATCTGGAGAAGGCATATGATAGAGTTGATAGAGATGCTCTGTGGAAGGTATTAAGGGTATATGGTGTGGGAGGCAAGTTGCTAGAAGCCGCGAAAAGTTATCATCGAGGATGTAAGGCATGTGTATGAGTAGGAAGAGAAGAAAGTGATTAGTTCTCAGTGAATGTCAGTTTGCGGCAGGGGTGTGTGATGTCTCCATGTTTGTTTAATTTGTTTATGGATGGGGTTGTTAGGGAGGTGAATGCAAGAGTTTTGGAAAGAGGGGCAAGTATGCAGTCTGTCGTGGATGAGGGGGCTTGGGAAATGAGCCAGTTGTTGTTTGCTGATGACACAGTGCTGGTGGCTGATTTGGGTGAGAAACTGCAGAAGCTGGTGACTGAGTTTGATAAAGTGTGAGAAAGAAGAAAGTTGAAAGTAAATGTGAATGAGAGCAAGGTTATTAGGTACAGTAGGGTTGAGGGACAAGTCAATTGGAAGGTAAATTTGAATGGAGAAAGACTGGAGGAAGTGAAATGTTTTAGATATCTGGGAGTGGATTTGGCAGCGGATGGAACCATGGAAGCAGAAAGGAGTCACAAGGTGGGGGAGGGGGCAAAAGTTCTGGGAGCATTGAAGAATGTGTGGAAGGTGAGAGCATTATCTCTGAAAGCAAAAATGGGTATGTTTGAAGGAACAGAGGTTCCAACAATGTTAAATGGATGCCAGGTATGGGCTATAGATAGGGTTGTGCAGAGGAGGGTGGGTGTGTTGGAAATAAGATGTATGAGGACAATATGTGGTGTGAGGTGGTTTGATCGAGTAAGTAATGAAAGGGTAAGAGAGATGTGTGGTAATAAAAAGAGTGTGGTTGAGAAAACAGAAGAGGGTGTATTGAAATGGTTTGGTCACATTGAGACAATGAGTGAGGAAAGACTGACTAAGAGGATATATGTGTCAGAGGTGGAGGGAATGAGGAGAAATGGGAGACCAAATTGGAGGTGGAAGGATGGAGTGAAAAAGATTTTGAATCAGGGTCTGAACATGCAGAAGGGTGAAAGGCATGCAAGGAATAGAGTGAATTGGAATGATGTGGTCTACCAGGGTTGACGTGCTGTCAATGGATTGAACCAGGGCATGTGGAGCATCTGGGGTAAACCATGGAAAGTTTTGTGGGGTCTGGATGTGGAAAGGGAGCTGTGGTTTTGCTGCATTATACATGACAGCTAGGGACTGAGTGTGAACGAAAGTGAACTTTGTTGTCTTTTCCTAGCGCTACCTCGCGCATGTGTGGGGGAAGGTGGGGGTGTCATTTCATGTGTGGCGGGATGGCGACGGGAATGAATAAAGGCAGCAAGTATGAATTATGTACATGTGTATATATGTATATGTAGGTGGGTTAGGCCATTCTTTCGTCTGTTTCCTTGTGCTAACTTGCTAACACGGGAGACAGCGACAAACCCTCCTTGTATTTCAACTTTCTAAAAGAGGAAACAGAAGAAGGAGTCACGCGGGGAGTGCTCATCCTCCTCGAAGTCTCAGATTGAGGTGTCTAAATGTGTGTGGATGTAACCAAGATGAGAAAAAAGGAGAGATAGGTAGTATGTTTGAGGAAAGGAACCTGGGTGTTTTGGCTCTGAGTGAAACGAAGCTCAAGGGTAAAAGAGAAGAGTGGTTTGGGAATGTCTTGGAAGTAAAGTCAGGGGTTAGTGAGAGGACAAGAGCAAGGGAAGGAGTAGCACTACTCCTGAAATAGGAGTTGTGGGAGTATGTGATAGAGTGTAAGAAAGTAAATTCTAGATTGATATGGGTAAAACTGAAAGTTGATGGAGAGAGATGGGTGATTATTGGTTCATATGCACCTGGGCATGAGAAGAAAGATCATGAGAGGCAAGTGTTTTGGGAGCAGCTGAATGAGTGTGTTAGTGGTTTTGATACACAAGACTGGGTTATAGTGATGGGTGATTTGAATGCAAAGGTGAGTAATGTGGCAGTTGAGGGAATAATTGGTATACATGGGGTGTTCAGTGTTGTAAATGGAAATGATGAGGAGCTTGTAGATTTGTGTGCTGAAAAACGACTGGTGATTGGGAATATCTGGCTTAAAAAGCGAGATATACATAAGTATATGTATGTAAGTAGGAGAGATGGCTAGAGAGCATTATTGGATTACGTGTTAATTGATAGGCGCGCGAAAGAGAGACTTTTGGATGTTAATGTGCTGAGAGGTGCAACTGGAGGGATGTCTGATCATTATCTTGTGGAGGCGAAGGTAAACATTTGTAGAGGTTTTCAGAAAAGAAGAGAGAATGTTGGGGTGAAGAGAGTGGTGAGAGTAAGTGAGCTTGGGAAGGAGACTTGTGTGAGGAAGTACCAGGAGAGACTGAGTACAGAATGGAAAAAGGTGAGAACAAAGGAGGTAAAGGGAGTGGGGGAGGAATGGGATGTATTTAGGGAAGCAGTGATGGCTTGCGCAAAAGATGCTTGTGGCATGAGAAGCGTGGGAGGTGGGTTGATTTGAAAGGGTAGTGAGTGGTTGGATGAAGAAGTAAGATTATTAGTGAAAGAGAAGAGAGAGGCATTTAGATGAATTTTGCAGGGAAAAAATGCAAATGACTGGGAGATGTATAAAAGAAAGAGGCAGGAGGTCAAGAAAAAGGTGCAAGAGGTGAAAAAGAGGTCAAATGAGAGTTGGGGTGAGAGAGTATCATTAAATTTTAGGGAGAATAAAAAGATGTTTTGGAATGAGGTAAATAAAGTGCGTAAGACAAGGGAGCAAATGGGAACTTCAGTGAAGGGGGCTAATAGGGAGGTGATAACAAGTAGTGGTGATGTGAGAAGGAGATGGAGTGAGTATTTTGAAGGTTTGTTGAATGTGTTTGATGATAGAGTGGCAGATATAGGGTGTTTGGGTCGAGGTGGTGTGCAAAGTGAGAGGGTTAGGGAAAATGATTTGGTAAACAGAGAATAGGTAGTAAAAGCTTTGCGGAAGATGAAAGCCGGCAAGGCAGCGGGTTTGGATGGTATTGCAGTGGAATCTATTAAAAAAGGGGGTGACTGTATTGTCAACTGGTTGTTAAGGTTATTTAATGTATGTATGATTCATGGTGAGGTGCCTGAGGATTGGTGGAATGCTTGCATAGTGCCATTGTACAAAGGCAAAGGGGATAAGAGTGAGTGCTCAAATTACAGAGGTATAAGTTTGTTGACTATTCCTGGGAAATTATATGGGAGGGTGTTGATTGAGAGGGTGAAGGCATGTACAGAGCATCAGATTGGGGAAGAGCAGTGTGGTTTCAGAAGTGGTAGAGGATGTGTGGATCAGGTGTTTGCTTTGAAGAATGAATGTGAGAAATACTTAGAAAAGCAAATGGATTTGTATGTAGCATTTATGGATCTGGAGGAGACATATGATAGAGTTGATAGAGATGCTCTGTGGAAGGTATTAAGAATATATGGTGTGAGAGGTAAGTTGTTAGAATCTGTGAAAAGATTTTATCGAGGATGTAAGGCATGTGTACATGTAGGAAGAGAGGAAAGTGATTGGTTCTCAGTGAATGTAGGTTTGTGGCAGGGGTGTGTGATGTCTCCATGGTTGTTTAATTTGCTTATGGATGGGGTTGTTAGGGAGGTGAATGCAAGAGTTTTGGAAAGAGGGGCAAGTATGAAGTCTGTTGTGGATGAGAGAGCTTGGGAAGTGAGTCAGTTGTTGTTCGCTGATGATACAGCGCTGGTGGCTGATTCATGTGAGAAACTGCAGAAGCTGGTGACTGAGTTTGGTAAAGTGTGTAAAAGAAGAAAGTTAAGAGTAAATGTGAATAAGAGCAAGGTTATTAGGTACAGTAGGGTTGAGGGTCAAGTCAACTGGGAGGTTAGTTTGAATGGAGAAAAACTGGAGGAAGTAAAGTGTTTTAGATATCTGGGAGTGGATCTGGCAGCGGATGGAACCATGGAAGCGGAAGTGAATCATAGGGTGGGGGAGGGGGTGAAAATTCTGGGAGCCTTGAAGAATGTTTGGAAGTCGAGAACATTATCTCCGAAAGCAAAAATGGGTATGTTTGAAGGAACGGTGGTTCCAACAATGTTGTATGGCTGCAAGGCGTGGGCTATGGATAGAGTGGTGCGCAGGAGGGAGGATGTGCTGGAAATGAGATGTTTGAGGACAATATGTGGTGTGAGGTGGTTTGATCGAGTAAGTAATGTAAGGGTAAGAGAGATGTGTGGAAATAAAAAGAGTGTGGTTGAGAGAGCAGAAGAGGGTGTTTTGAAATGGTTTGGTCACATAGAGAGAATAAATACATATATAAATATATGAGAGAGCTTGGGAAGTGAGTCAGTTGTTGTTTGCTGATGATACAGCGCTGGTGGCTGATTCATGTGAGAAACTGCAGAAGCTGGTGACTGAGTTTGGTAAAGTGTGTGGAAGAAGAAAGTTAAGAGTAAATGTGAATAAGAGCAAGGTTATTAGGTACAGTAGGGTTGAGGGTCAAGTAAATTGGGAGGTGAGTTTGAATGGAGAAAAACTGGAGGAAGTGAAGTGTTTTAGATATCTGGGAGTGGATCTGGCAGCGGATGGAACCATGGAAGCGGAAGTGGATCATAGGGTGGGGGAGGGGGCGAAAATTCTGGGGGCCTTGAAGAATGTGTGGAAGTCGAGAACATTATCTCGGAAAGCAAAAATGGGTATGTTTGAAGGAATAGTGGTTTCAACAATGTTGTATGGTTGTGAGGCGTGGGCTATGGATAGAGTTGTGCGCAGGAGGATGGATGTGCTGGAAATGAGATGTTTGAGGACAATGTGTGGTGTGAGGTGGTTTGATCGAGTGAGTAACGTAAGGGTAAGAGAGATGTGTGGAAATAAAAAGAGCGTGGTTGAGAGAGCAGAAGAGGGTGTTTTGAAGTGGTTTGGGCACATGGAGAGAATGAGTGAGGAAAGATTGACCAAGAGGATATATGTGTCGGAGGTGGAGGGAACGAGGAGAAGAGGGAGACCAAATTGGAGGTGGAAAGATGGAGTGAAAAAGATTTTGTGTGATCGGGGCCTGAACATGCAGGAGGGTGAAAGGAGGGCAAGGAATAGAGTGAATTGGAGCGATGTGGTATACCGGGGTTGACGTGCTGTCAGTGGATTGAATCAAGGCATGTGAAGCGTCTGGGGTAAACCATGGAAAGCTGTGTAGGTATGTATATTTGCGTGTGTGGACGTATGTATATACATGTGTATGGGGGGGGGTTGGGCCATTTCTTTCGTCTGTTTCCTTGCGCTACCTCGCAAACGCGGGAGACAGCGACAAAGTATAATAAATATAAAAATAATTATTATTATTATTATTTTCCTTTGTCGCAGTCTCCCACGTTAGCGAGGTAGTGCAAGGAAACAGACGAAAGAATGGCCCAACCCACCCACATACACATGTGTACACATACACGTCCACACACGCAAATATACATACCTATACATCTCAATGTATACATATATATACACACACAGATATATACATATATACACGTGTATATAATTTATACTGTCTGCCTTTATTCATTCCCATCGCCACCTCGCCACACATGAAATAACAACCCCCTCCCCCCTCCTGTGTGCGAGGTAGCGCTAGGAAAAAACAACAAAGGCCCCATCCGTTCACACTCAGTCTCTACCTGTCATGTAATAATGCACCGAAACCACAGCTCCCTTTCCACATCCAGGCCCCACACAACTTTCCATGGTTTACCCCAGACGCTTCACATGCCCTGGTTCAATCCATTGACAGCACATCGACCCCGGTATACCACATCGTTCCAATTCACTCTATTCCTTGCACGCCTTTCATCCTCCTGCATGTTCAGGCCCCAATCGCTGAAAATCTTTTTCAATCTATCTTTCCACCTCCAATTTGGTCTCCCACTTCTCCTCGTTCCCTCCACCTCTGACACATATATCCTCTTTGCCAATCTTTCCTCACTCATTCTCTCCATGTGACCAAACCATTTCAATACACCCTCTTCTGCTCTCTCAACCACACTCTTTTTATTGCCACAAATCTCTCTTATCCTTTCATTACTTAATGAAACCACCTCACACCACATATTGTCCTCAAATATTTAATTTCCAACACATCCACCCTCCTCCACACAACCATGCAACACTGTTGTAACCGTTATTCCTTCTTACATACCCATTTTTGCACTCCAAAATAACTTTTTCGCCTTCCACACATTCCTCAACACTCCCAGAACCTTAAATCCATTCCAGATATCTAAAACACTTCACTTCCTCTAGTTTCTCCATTTAAACTTACCTCCCAATTAACTTGCCCCTCAACCCTATTGATCCTAATAACCTTGCTCTTATTCATATTTACTCTCAGCTTTCTTCTTTCACACACTTTACCAAACTCAGTCACCAACTTCCACAGTTTCTGACCCAAATCAGCCACCAGTGCTGTATCATCAGCAAACAACAACTGACTCAATTCCCAAGCCCTCTCATCCACAAAAGACTGCATACTTGCCCCTCTCTCCAAAACTCTTGCATTCACCTCTCTAACAACCCCATCCTTAAACAAATTAAACAACCATGGAGACATCATGCGCCCCTGCCGCAAACCGACATTCACTGGGAACCAATCACTTTCCTCTCTTCCTACTCATAAAAATGCCTTACATCTTTGGTAAAACCTTTTTACTCCTTCTAGCAACTTACCTCCCACACCGTATACTCTTCATACCATCCAAAATGCATCTCAATCAACTCTATCAATTGCCTTCGCCAGATCCATAAATGCCATATATTCATATTCATTTATTATACTTTATCTCTGTCTCCCACGTTAGCGAGGTAGCGCAAGGAAACAGACGAAAGAATGGCCCAACCCACAAACATACACATGTATCTACATACACGCCCACACACACACATACCTATACATTTCAATGTTTTTTTTTTTTTTTTTTTTTTTTTTATACTTTGTCGCTGTCTCCCGCGTTTGCGAGGTAGCGCAAGGAAACAGACGAAAGAAATGGCCCAACCCCCCCCCCCATACACATGTACATACACACGTCCAGACACGCAAATATACATACCTACACAGCTTTCCATGGTTTACCCCAGACGCTTCACATGCCTTGCTTCAATCCACTGACAGCACGTCAACCCCTGTATACCACATGACTCCAATTCACTCTATTTCTTGCCCTCCTTTCACCCTCCTGCATGTTCAGGCCCCGATCACACAAAATCTTTTTCACTCCATCTTTCCACCTCCAATTTGGTCTCCCTCTTCTCCTCGTTCCCTCCACCTCCGACACATATATCCTCTTGGTCAATCTCTCCTCACTCATTCTCTCCATGTGCCCAAACCATTTCAAAACACCCTCTTCTGCTCTCTCGACCACGCTCTTTTTATTTCCACACATCTCTCTTACCCTTACGTTACTTACTCGATCAAACCACCTCACACCACACATTGTCCTCAAACATCTCATTTCCAGCACATCCATCCTCCTGCGCACATCTCTATCCATAGCCCACGCCTCGCAACCATACAGCATTGTTGGAACCACTATTCCCTCAAACATACCCATTTTTGCTTTCCGAGATAATGTTCTCGACTTCCACACATTTTTCAAGGCTCCCAAAATTTTCGCCCCCTCCCCCACCCTATGATCCATGTATACATACATATACATACACAGACATATACATACATTCACTTGTACATATTCATACTAGCTGCCTTCATCCATTCCCGCCGCCACCCTACCACATATGAAATGGCACCCCCTCCTCCCGTGCGCACGTCAGGTAGTGCTAGGAAAAGACAACAAAAGCAACATCTGTTCACACTCAGTCTCTAGCTGTCATATGTAATGCACCGAAACCACAGCTCCCTTTCCACATCTAGGCCCCACAAAACTTTCCATGGTTTACCAGAGATGCTTCACATGCCCTGGTTCAATCCACTGACAGTATGTCGACCCCGATATACCACATCTTTCCAATTCACTTTGTTCCTTCCATGCCTTTCACCCTCCTGTATCTTCAGGCCTCGATCGCTCAAAATTATTTACACTCTATCCTTCCACCTCCAATTTGGTCTCCCACTTCTCCTCGTTCCCTCCACCTCTGACACACATATCCTATTTGTCAATCTTTCCTCACTCATTCTCTCCATGTGTTACTTTCTTACTGTCACACACTCTCACAACTGCTTCAAGAATAGTGCTACTCCATCCTTAGCTCTTGTCCTCTCACCAACCCCTGATCTTATTCCAAAGACTTTTCCAACCATTCTTCCCCTTTATTCTTGAGCTTTGTTTCACTCAAGGCCAGAACATCCAGGTTTCTTTATTCAAACATACAACCTATCACATGCTTTCTCCATATCCATAAATGCCAGATATAAATCACTGTATGTACTGTTATTTCAAATGTTCCTGAAGAAAATCACTAAGATTTGCTTTAACAGATCATACAAATAAAGAATTCTCACGAAAAGTCTCAACACAGTAAAGCAATAATACACTGACCTGAACGTTCCTTAAAGACTCTGCATTTGAGGGGTCTCTGCAACAGGCGACAACTTTAGTGCCTGTAGGTGTTAATCAGATGTTACGTTCATCAAGATCTATATCATATACAAGTGTATATACCTTGTCTCCATTATGTACTATCAAGTGCTTATATCAATCTAACTCTTTCTTTAAGTAAGCTGGATGGAAGAATCCTGGTTCTTTTAATATCAAGACTATTCTATCCACATGCAGGCCTCACGGAACTTTCCATGGTTTACCCCAGATGTTTCACATGCCTTGGTTCAGTCCATTGACAGCATGTCAACCCCAGTATACCACAGTCTTCTAATTCTCTCTATTCCTTGCATGCCTCTCACCCTCCTGTATGTTCATTAGCTCAGAATCTTTTTCACTCCACCCTTCCACCTCCAATTTGGTCTCCTGCTTCTCCTTGTTCCCTCCACCTCTGACACATATATCCTCTTTGTCAACCTTTCCTCACTCATTCTCACCATATGTTCAAACCATTTCAACTCACCCTCTTCTTCTCTCTCAACCACACTCTTTTTATTTCCATACGTCTCTCTTACTCTTTCATTACTCACTCAATCAAACCACCTCATCACATATTGTCCTAAAACATTTCATTTCCAACACATCCACCCTCCTCTGTACTACCCTGTCTATAGCCCATGCCTTGCAACCATATAATACTGTTGGAACTAATATTCCTGCACACATACCTGTTTTTGCTCTCTGTTATAACATTCTCTCTTTCCGTACATTCTTATCTCTCCCAGAATCTTTGCCTCCTCCCCAACCTATGAATCACTTCCACTGCCAAGGTTCCATTCATAGCTAAGTCCACTCCAAGATATCTAAAACACTTCACTTCCTCCAATTTTTCTCCATTCAAACTTACATCCAAAGTAACTTGTCCCTCAACCCTGCTGAACCTAACAACTTTGCTCTTATTCACATTTACTCTCAACTCTATCCTTTCACACACTTTTCCAAACTTAGTCACTCAATCATCAACTTCTGCAGGGCTGTATCTTCAGCAAACAACTGACTCAATTCCCAGGCCCTCTCATCCCCAACAGACTGCATACTTGCCCCCTCCCTCTAAAATGCTTGCATTTACTTCCCAAACCATCCCATCCATAAACAAATCAAACAATCACTGGGACATCACACACCCCTGCCACAGACTGACCTTCACTTGAAACCAATCACTCTTCTCTCTTCCTACTCATACACATGCCTTCCACCAGTGATAAAAACTTCTCAATGCTTCTAGCAGCTTACCCCAACATGATATACCTCTAAGACCTTCCACAAAGCATCTCTATCAACCCTATCATATGCTTTCTCCAGGTCCATAAATGCCACATACAAATCCATCTGTTATTCTACATATTTTTCATATAAATTCTTTCAAGCAAACACCCGATCCACATATCCTCTACCACTTCTGAAAGCAAACTGCTCCTCCTCAATCTGATGCTCTGTACATGCCTTCACCCTCTCAATCTCATACAATTTCTCAGGAATACTTAACAAACTTATGCCTCTGTAGTTTGAACACCCAACTTTATACCCCTTTGCCTTTGTACAATGACACTATACATGCTTTCTGCCAATCCTCAGGCACCTCACCATGATCCATACATACAATGAATAGCCTTACCAACCAATCAACAACACTGCCACCCTCTTTCATGAAATATTCAACTGCAATGCCATCCAAACCCACTGCCTTGCTGGATTTCATCTTTTGCAAGGCCTTCAATGCCTCTTCTCTCTTCACCAAACCACTCTCCCTGACTCTCTTGCCTCACACACCACCCCAACTGAAACACCCTACATCTGCCACTCTATCATCAAACACATTCAACAAACCTTTAAAATGCTCACACCATCTCCATCTCACTTCATTACTACCTGTTATGACTTCCCCCTTTGCCCCCTTCACCGATGTTCCCATTTGTTCTCTTGTCTTATGCACATTATTTACCTCCTTCCAAAACATCTTTTTATTCTCCCTAAAGTTTTCCAAAACATCTTTTTATTCTCCCTAAAGTTTTCCAAAACATCTTTTTATTCTCCCTAAAGTTTAAAGATACTTTCTCACCCAACTCTCATTTGCCCTTTTGACCTCCTGCTGCTTTCTCTTATACACATCCTGGTCTCCTTCCTTGCAAGCATCATCCACAGGCCTCTCCTTTCTCTTTCACTAACAACTTTACTTTTTCATCCCAGCACTCATTACCCTTTCTAATCTGCTCACCTCCTACCTTTCTCATGCCACATGCATCTCTTGCACATGCCATCAACACTTCCCAAAATACATCCCATTCCTCACTCACTTCCCTCATGTCATTTGCTCTCACCTTTTGCCATTCTATGCTCAATCTCTTTTGGTCCTTCCTCACACAAGTTTCCTTTCCTGGCTCACTTACTCTCATCACTCTCTTCTCCCTAACATTCTCTCTTCTTGAAAACCTCTACAAATCTTCACCTTCACCACCACAAGATATTGAATAGACATCCCCCTAGCTGCCCTTCTCAGCACATTAGCATCCAAAAGTCTCTCTTTTACAAGCCTATCAATTAACCCATAATCTGATAATGCCCTTTGACCATCTCTCCTACTCACATACGTATACTTGTGTATACCTGTCTTTTTAAACCAGGTATGTGAATAAGAGCAAGGTTATTAGGTACAGTAGGGTTGAGGGTCAAGTCAATTGGGAGGTGAGTTTGAATGGAGAAAAACTGGAGGAAGTGAAGTGTTTTAGATATCTGGGAGTGGATCTGGCAGCGGATGGAACCATGGAAGCGGAAGTGGATCATAGGGTGGGGGAGGGGGCGAAAATTGTGGGAGCCTTGAAGAATGTGTGGAAGTCGAGAACATTATCTCGGAAAGCAAAAATGGGTATGTTTGAAGGAATAGTGGTTCCAACAATGTTGTATGGTTGCGAGGCGTGGGCTATGGATAGAGTTGTGCGCAGGAGGATGGATGTGCTGGAAATGAGATGTTTGAGGACAATGTGTGGTGTGAGGTGGTTTGATCGAGTAAGTAACGTAAGGGTAAGAGAGATGTGTGGAAATAAAAAGAGCGTGGTTGAGAGAGCAGAAGAGGTTGTTTTGAAATGGTTCGGGCACATGGAGAGAATGAGTGAGGAAAGATTGACCAAGAGAATATATGTGTCGGAGGTGGAGGGAACGAGGAGAAGAGGAAGACCAAATTGGAGGTGGAAAGATGGAGTGAAAAAGATTTTGTGTGATCGGGGCCTGAACATGCAGGAGGGTGAAAGGAGGGCAAGGAATAGAGTGAATTGGAGCGATGTGGTATACCGGGGTTGACGTGCTGTCAGTGGATTGAATCAAGGCATGTGAAGCGACTGGGGTAAACCATGGAAAGCTGTGTAGGTATGTATATTTGCGTGTGTGGACGTATGTATATACATGTGTATGGGGGTGGGTTGGGCCATTTCTTTCGTCTGTTTCCTTGCGCTACCTCGCAAACGCGGGAGACAGCGACAAAGCAAAAAAAAAAAAAAAAAAAAAAAAAAAAAATTCCCAATCACTAATCTTTCATCAGCACACAAATCCACAAGCTCTTCACCATTTCCATTCACGACACTGAACACCCCTTTGTACATCAATTATACCCTCAATTGCCACATCACTCATCTTCGCATTTAAATCACCCATCACTAATACCCAGTCTCGTGCACCAAAACTGCAGACACACTCACTCAGCTGCTCCCAAAACACTTGCCCCTCAAGATCTTTCTTCTTATGACCAAGTGCGTAAGCACCAATAATCACCCATCTCTCTCCATCCACATTCAGTTTTACCCACATCAATCTAAAATTAACTTCTTTCCACTCTATCACACACACCCACAACTGCTTTAGGAGTAGTGCTACTCTTGTCCTCTCACCAACCCCTGACTTTACTCCTAAGACTTTACCAAACCATTCTTTCCCTTTATCCTTGAGCTTCGTTTCACTCAGAGCCAGAACATATGGTTTCTTTCCTCAAACATACTATCTATCTCTCCTTTCTTCTCATCTTGGTTACATTCAGACACCCCAATCTGAGCCTTCGAAGTGGATGAGCACTCCCTACTTGACTCCTTCTCTTTCCTGTTTTAGAAATTGAAATACAAGAAGGGAAAGATTTCCAACCCTCTGTTCCTGCTCCCTTTAGTCTTCTATGATATGCGGGGATAAATGGGAAGTAGTCTTTCTCCCCTATCCCTACATACATTTTTAATTTTCTAAAAGAAGGAACAGAGAAGGGGCTAAGTGAGGATATTCCTTCCAAGGCTCAGTCCTCTGTTCTTATTGTTACCTCGTTAACATGGGAAATGGGGAATATGTGTGAAAAAAAAAAAAAGGGGGAGACCATATTGGAGGTGGAAGGATGGAGTGAAAAAGGCATGTGCATGTGCACATATGTATATGTCTGTGTATATATATGTATGTATACGTTGAAATGTAAAGGTATGTATATGTTCATGTGTTGGCGTTTATGTATATATATATGTGTATGTGGGTGGATTGGGCCATTGGGCCATTCTTTCGTCTGTTTCCTTGGGCTACCTTGCTAACATGGGAGACAGCGACAAAGTTAATTAATAAATGAATAAATATATATATACATATTTTTCACACATATTCACCATTTACTGTGTAAGCGAGGTAGCATTAAGAACAGAGGACCAAGCCCCTGGGGATAGGGAAGAAAGAATGCTTCCCATGTATTTCCTGTGTCGCAGAAGGCGACTAAAAGGGGAGGGAGCGAGGTACTGGAAATCCTCCCCTCCTGTTTTTAATTTTCCAAAAGAAGGAACAGATAAGGGGGCCAAATGAGGGTATTCCCTCTAAGGCTCATTCATCAGTTCTAAACGCTACCTCGCTAATGTGGTAAATGGCGAATATGTATGAGAAAATATCATTTTTATTTTTTTTATCAAACCCAATTGCCGCCTCCCACATCAGTGAGGTAGCGCAAGGAAAACAGACAAAGAATGGCCCATCCACCCACATACACATATTCATTTTTTTCATTATTCATACTATTCGCCATTTCCCGCATTAGCGAGGTAGCGTTAAGAACAGAGGACTGGGCCTTAGAGGAAATATCCTCACCTGACCCCCTTCTCTGTTCTTCTTTTGGAAAGTTAAAAAAAAACGAGAGGGAAGGATTTCCAGCCCCCCGCTCCCTTCCCTTTTAGTCGCCTTCTACGACACGCAGGGAATACGTGGGAAGTATTCTTTCTCCCCTATCCCCAGGGATATATATATACATATATATATATTTTTTTTTTTTTGCTTTGTCGCTGTCTCCCACGTTTGCGAGGTAGCGCAAGGAAACAGACGAAAGAAATGGCCCAACCCACCCCCATACACATGTATATACATACGTCCACACACGCAAATATACATACCTACACAGCTTTCCATGGTTTACCCCAGACGCTTCACATGCCTTGATTCAATCCACTGACAGCACGTCAACCCCGGTATACCACATCGCTCCATTTCACTCTATTCCTTGCCCTCCTTTCACCCTCCTGCATGTTCAGGCCCCGATCACACAAAATCTTTTTCACTCCATCTTTCTACCTCCAATTTGGTCTCCCTCTTCTCCTCGTTCCCTCCACCTCCGACACATATATCCTCTTGGTCAATCTTTCCTCACTCATTCTCTCCATGTGACCAAACCATTTCAAAACACCCTCTTCTGCTCTCTCAACCACGCTCTTTTTATTTCCACACATCTCTCTTACCCTTACGTTACTTACGCGATCAAACCACCTCACACCACACATTGTCCTCAAACATCTCATTTCCAGCACATCCGTCCTCCTGCGCACAACTCTATCCATAGCCCACGCCTCGCAACCATACAACATTGTTGGAACCACTATTCCTTCAAACATACCCATTTTTGCTTTCCGAGATAATGTTCTCGACTTCCACACATTCTTCAAGGCTCCCAGAATTTTCGCCCCCTCCCCCACCCTATGATCCACTTCCGCTTCCATGTTTCCATCCGCTGCCAGATCCACTCCCAGATATCTAAAACACTTCACTTCCTCCAGTTTTTCTCCATTCAAACTCACCTCCCAATTGACTTGACCCTCAACCCTACTGTACCTAATAACCTTGCTCTTATTCACATTTACTCTTAACTTTCTTCTTTCACACACTTTACCAAACTCAGTCACCAGCTTCTGCAGTTTCTCACATGAATCAGCCACCAGCGCTGTATCATCAGCGAACAACAACTGACTCACTTCCCAAGCTCTCTCATCCCCAACAGACTTCATACTTGCCCCTCTTTCCAAAACTCTTGCATTCACCTCCCTAACAACCCCATCCATAAACAAATTAAACAACCATGGAGACATCACACACCCCTGCCGCAGACCTACATTCACTGAGAACCAATCACTTTCCTCTCTTCCTACACGTACACATGCCTTACATCCTCGATAAAAACTTTTCACTGCTTCTAACAACTTGCCTCCCACACCATATATTCTTAATACCTTCCACAGAGCATCTCTATCAACTCTATCATATGCCTTCTCCAGATCCATAAATGCTACATACAAATCCATTTGCTTTTCTAAGTATTTCTCACATACATTCTTCAAAGCAAACACCTGATCCACACATCCTCTACCACTTCTGAAACCACACTGCTCTTCCCCAATCTGATGCTCTGTACATGCCTTCACCCTCTCAATCAATACCCTCCCATATAATTTGCCAGGAATACTCAACAAACTTATACCTCTGTAATTTGAGCACTCACTCTTATCCCCTTTGCCTTTGTACAACGGCACTATGCACGCATTCCGCCAATCCTCAGGCACCTCACCATGAGTCATACATACATTAAATAACCTTACCAACCAGTCAACAATACAGTCACCCCCTTTTTTAATAAATTCCACTGCAATACCATCCAAACCTGCTGCCTTGCCGGCTTTCATCTTCCACAAAGCTTTTACTACCTCTTCTCTGTTTACCAAATCATATATATATATATATATATATATATATATATATATATATATATATATATATATACACACATATATACACACATGTACATATATACAGATGTACATATTCATACTTGCTGCCTTCATCCATTCCTGTCGCCACTCCACCACACATGAAATAGCATTTCCCCCTCCTCCAGTGAGGTAGTGCCAAAAAAAGACAAAAAAGGCCACATTCGTTCACACTCAGGCTCTAGCCGTCATGTGTAATGCACTGAAACCAAAGCTCCCTTTCCACATCCAGGCCCTACAGACCTTTCCATGGTTTACCCCAGACGCTTCACATGCCCTGGTTCAATCCATTGACAGCATGTCGACCCCAGTATACCACATCATTCCAATTCACTCTATTCCTTACATGCCTTTCACCCTCTTGTATGTTCAGGCCCTGATCGATCAAAATCTTTTTCACTCCATCCCCTTGCTTCCAATTTGTTCTCCCACTTCTCCTTGCTCCCTCCGCCTTTGACACATATATCCTCTTTGTCAATCTCTCCTCACTCATTCTCTCCATGTGTGCAAACCATTTCAATACACCCTCTTCTGCTCTTTCAACCACACTCTTTTTATTACCACGCATCTCTCTTACCCTTTCATTACTTACCCGATCAAACCACCTTACACCACATATTGTCCTCATATATCTCATTATACTTAGTCGCTGTCTCCCGCATTAGTGAGGCAGTGCAAAGAAACAGACATAAACACCCATACATGGACATATACATACCTATATATTTCAGTGTATACATACATATACATACACAGACATATACATACATACACATGTACATATTCATACTTGCTGCCTTCATCCATTCCCATTACCACCCCGTCACACATATATGTTGATTTGAATGCAAAGGTGAGTAATGTGGCAGTTGAGGGTATAATTGGTGTATACTGGGTGTTCAGTGTTGTAAATGGAAATGGTGAAGAGCTTGTAGATTTTTTTTTTTTTTTTTCTTTGTCGCTGTCTCCCGCGTTTGCGAGGTAGCGCAAGGAAACAGACGAAAGAAATGGCCCAACCCACCCCCATACACATGTATATACATACGTCCACACACGCAAATATACATACCTACACAGCTTTCCATGGTTTACCCCAGATGCTTCACATGCCCTGATTCAACCCACTGACAGCACGTCAACCCCGGTATACCACATCGATCCAATTCACTCTATTCCTTGCCCTCCTTTCACCCTCCTGCATGTTCAGGCCCCGATCACACAAAATCTTTTTCACTCCATCTTTCCACCTCCAATTTGGTCTCCAACTTCTCCTCGTTCCCTCCACCTCCGTCACATATATCCTCTTGGTCAATCTTTCCTCACTCATTCTCTCCATGTGCCCAAACCATTTCAAAACACCCTCTTCTGCTCTCTCAACCACGCTCTTTTTATTTCCACACATCTCTCTTACCCTTACGTTACTTACTCGATCAAACCACCTCACACCACACATTGTCCTCAAACATCTCATTTCTAGTACATCCATCCTCCTGCGCACAACTCTATCCATAGCCCACGCCTCGCAACCATACAACATTGTTGGAACCACTATTCCTTCAAACATACCCATTTTTGCTTTCCGAGATAATGTTCTCGACTTCCACACATTCTTCAAGGCTCCCACAATTTTCGCCCCCTCCCCCACCCTATGATCCACTTCCGCTTCCATGGTTCCATCCGCTGCCAGATCCACTCCCAGATATCTAAAACACTTTACTTCCTCCAGTTTTTCTCCATTCAAACTTACCTCCCAATTGACTTGACCCTCAACCCTACTGTACCTAATAACCTTGCTCTTATTCACATTTACTCTTAACCTTCTTCTTTCACACACTTTACCAAACTCAGTCACCAGCTTCTGCAGTTTCTCACATGAATCAGCCCTAGCGCTGTATCATCAGCGAACAACAACTGACTCACTTCCCAAGCTCTCTCATCCCCAACAGACTTCATACTTGCCCCTCTTTCCAAAACTCTTGCATTCACCTCCCTAACAACCCCATCCATAAACAAATTAAACAACCATGGAGACATCACACACCCCTGCCGCAAACCTACATTCACTGAGAACCAATCACTTTCCTCTCTTCCTCACGTACACATGCCTTACATCCTCGATAAAAACTTTTCCTTGCTTCTAACAACTTGCCTCCCACACCATATATTCTTAATACCTTCCACAGAGCATCTCTATCAACTCTATCATATGCCTTCTCCAGATCCATAAATGCTAAATACAAATCCATTTGCTTTTCTAAGTATTTCTCACATACATTCTTCAAAGCAAACACCTGGTGCTGAAAAAGGTCTGGTGATTGGGAGTACCTGGTTTAAAAGAGAGATATATATATAAGTATACGTATGTAAGTAGGAGAGATGGCCAGAGAGCATTACTGGATTAAGTGTTAATTGATAGGCATGTGAAAGAGAGACTTTTGGATATCGATGTGCTGAGAGGGGCAACTGGAGGGGTGTCTGATCATTATCTTGTGGAGGCGAAGGTGAAGATTTGTAGAGGTTTTCAGAAAAGAAGAGAGAACGCTGGGATGAAGAGAGTGGTGAGAGTAAGTGAGCTTGGAGAGGAGACTTGTTTGAGAAAGTACCAAGAGAGGTTGAGAGCAGAATGGAAAAAGGTGAGAGCAAATGACATAACGAGATTGAGGGAGGAATGGGATATATTTAGGGAAGCAGTGATGGCTTGTGCAAAAGATGCTTGTGGCATGAAAAACGTGGGAGGTGAGCAGATTAGAAAGGGTAGTGAGTGGTGGGATGAAGTAGTAAGATTGTTAGTGAAAGAGAAGAGAGAGGCATTTGGATGATTTTTGCAGGGAAGGAGTGCAAATGAGTGGGAGATGTATAAAAGAAAGTGGCAGGAGGTCAAGAGAAAGGTGCAAGAGGTGAAAAAGAGGATAAATGAGAGTTGGGGTGAAAGAGTATCATTAAATTTCAGGGAGAATAAAAAGATGTTTTGGAGGGAGGTAAATAAAGTGCGTAAGACAAGAGAACAAAAGGGAACATTGATGAAGGGGGTTAATGGGGAGGTAACAACAAGTAGTGGTGAAGTGAGAAGGAGATGGAGTGAGTATTTTGAAGGTTTGTTGAATGCGTTTAATGATAGAGTGACAGATATAGGGTGTTTTGGTTGAGGTGGTGTGTGAAGTGAGAGGGTCAGGGAGAAAGCTTTGGTAAACAGAGAAGAGGTAGTGAAAGCTTTGCGGATGATGAAAGATGACAAGGCAGAGGATTTGGATGGTATTGCAAAAGAACTTATTAAAAAAAGGGAGTGATTGTGTTGTTGACTGGTTGGTGAGAATATTCAATGTATGTATGGTTCATGGTGAGGTGCTTGAGGATTGGCAGAAAGTATGCATACTGCTATTGTACAAAGGGAAAAGGGATAAAAGCGAGTGTTCAAATTACAGAGGTATAAGTTTGTTGAGTATTCCTGAAAAGAAGATGGGAGGGTATTGACTGAGAGGGTAAAGGCATGTACAGAACATCAGACTGAGGAAGAGCAGAGTGGTTTCAGAAGTGGTAAAGGATGTGTGGATCAGGTGTTTGCTTTGAAGAATGTATGTGAGAAATACTTAGAAAACAGATGGATCTGTATGTAGCATTTATGGATCTGGAAAAGGCATATGATAGAGTTGATAGAGATTCTCTGTGGAAGGTATCAAGAGTATATAGTGTGGGAGGTAAGTTACTAGAAGCAAAGAAAATGTTTTAACAAGGATGTAAGGCATGTGCATGAGTAGGAAGAGAGGAAAGTGATTGGTTTCCAGTGAATGTCGGTTTGCAGAAGGGGTGCGTGATGTCTCCATGGTTGTTTAATTTGCTTAAGGATAGGATTGTTAGGAGGTGAATGCAAGAGTTTTGAAAAGAGGGGCAAGTATGTAGTCTGTTGTGGATGAGAGGGCTTGGGAAGTGAGTCAGTTGTTGTTCGCTGATGATACAGTGCTGGTGGCTGATTCGGGAGAGAAACTGCAGAAGTTGGTGGCTGAGTTTGGTAAAGAGTGTGAAAGAAGAAAGTTGAGAGTAAATGTGAATAAGAGCAAGGTTATTAGGTTCAGTAGGGTTGAGGGACAAGTTAACTGGGAGGTAAGTTTGAATGGAGAAAAACTGGAGGAAGTGAAGTGTTCTAGATATCTGGGAGTGGACTTAGCTGCAAATGGAATCATGGAAGCAGAAGTGAGTCACAGGGTGAAGGAGGGGGAGAAGGTTCAGGGAGTGTTGAAGAATGTGTGGAAGGTGAGAACGTTATCTCGGAGAGCAAAAATGGGTATGCTTGAAGGAATAGTTATTCTAAGAATGTTATATGGTTGCGAGGGATGGGCATAGATAAGGTTGTGCGGAGGAGGGTGGATGTGTTGGAAATGAGATGTATGAGGACAATATGTGCTGTGAAGTGGTTTGATCAAGTAAGTAATGAAAGAGTAAGAGAGATGTGTGGTAATAAAAAGAGATTGGTTGAGAGAGCAGAAGAGGGTGTATTAAAATGGTTTGGTCACATGGAGAGAATGAGGGAGGAAAGATTGACAAAGAGGATATATGTGTCAGAGGTGACGAAACAAGGGGAAGTGGAAGACCAAATTGGAGGTGGAAGGAAGGAGTGAAAAAGATTTTGAGCGATTGGGACCTGAACATACAGGAGGGTGAAAGGCATGCAAGGAATAGAGTGAATTGGAATGATGTGGTATACCAGGGTGGACGTGCTATCAATGGATTGAACTAGGGCATGTGAAGTGTCTGGGGTAAACCATGGAAAGTTTTGTGGGGCCTGGATGTTGAAAGGGAGCTGTGGTTTCAGTGTATTACACATGACAGCTAGAGAGTGAGTGTGAACGAATGTGGCCTTTTTCCTGTTCCTGGCACTGCTTCTCTGGAGAGGGGAGGGGGGGGATGTTATTTCGTGTGTAGTGGGGTGGCAATGGGAATGAATGAAGACAACAAGTATGGATATGTACATGTGTATATATATGTCTGTGTATGTTTTATCATTTCATCATACTTTGTCTCTATCGCCTGCATCAGAGGCAGAACAAGGAGACAGATGAATGAATGGCCCAACCCACCCACATACACATGTATATACATAAACGTTCAAACACGCACATATACATACCTTTACATTTCAAAGTTTACATACATATACATACACAGACATATACATATATATACACATGTACATATTCATACTTGCTGCCTTCATCCATTCCCGTTGCCACCCCTCCACACATGAAATGGCACCTCCCTTCCCCCGTGTGCGAATTAGCGCTAGGAAAAGACAACAAAGGCCACATTCGTTCACACCCAGTCTCTAGCTGTCATGTGTAATGCACTGAAACTACAGCTACCTTTCCACATCCAGGCCCCACAAAACTTTCCATGGTTTACCCCAGATGCTTCCCATGCCCTGATTCAATCCATTGACAGCATGTTGACCACATCATTCCAATTCACTCTATTCCTTGCACGCCTTTCACCCTCCCGTCTGTTCAGGCCCCAATCGCTCATAATCTTTTTCACTCCATCCTTCCACCTCCAATTTGGTCTCCCACTTCTCCTTCCCTCCACCTCTGACACATATATCCTCTTTGTCAATCTTTCCTCACTCATTCTCTCCATGCAACCAAACCATTTCAATACACCCTCTTCTGATCACTCAACCACACTCTTTTTATTACCTTACATCTCTCTTACCCTCTCATTACTTACTCGATCAAACCACCTCACAGCACATATTGTCCTCAAACATCTCATTTCTAACACATCCACCCTCCTCTGCACAACCACTATTCCTTCAAACATACCCATTTTTGCTGTATAAGATAACGTTCTCCCCTTCGACACATTCTTCAATGCTCCCAGGACATTCACCCCTCCCCCACCCTGTGACTCACTTCTGATTCCATGGTTTCATCTGCTGCTAAATCCACTCCCAAATACCTAAAACACTTCACTTCCTCCAGTTTTTCTCCATTCATACTTACCTCCCAACTGACATGTCCCTTAACCCTACTGAATCTAATAACCTTGCTCTTATTCACATTTATTCACAGCTTTATTCTTTCACACACTTTAACAAACTTAGTCAAAAGCTTCTGCAGTTTCTCACCTGAATCGGCCACCAGCACTATCATCAGCAAACAACAACTGACTCACTTCCCAAGCACTCTCATCCAAAACAGACTGCATACTTGCCCCTCTCTCCAAAACTCTGGCATTCACCTCCCTAACAACCCCATCCATTAACAAATTAAACAACCATGGAGATATCATGCACTCCTCCCGCAAACCAACATCACTGGGAACCAATCACTTTCTTCTCTTCCTACTCGTACACATGCCTTACATCCTCAATAAAAGCTTTTCACTGCTTCTAGTAACTTACCTTCCACACCATATACTCTTAATACCTTCCACAGAGCATATCTATCAACTCTGTCATATGCCTTCTCCATATCCATAAATGCTACATACAAATCCATCTGTTTTTCTAAGTATTTCTCACATAAATTCTTCAAAGCATACACCTGATCCACACATCCTCTACCACTTCTGAAACCACACTGCTCTTCCCTAATCTGATGCTCTGTACATGCCTTCACCCTCTCAATCAATATCCTTCCATATGATTTCCCAGGAATACTCAACAAACTTATACCTCTGTAATTTGAATACTCACCTTTATCCCCTTTGCCTTTATACAATGGCACTATGCATGTATTTCGCCAATCCTCAGGCACTTCGCCATGAACCATACATACAGTGAATATTCTCACTGACCAGTCAACAACACAGTCACCCCCTTTTTTAATAAATTCCACTGCAATACCATCCAAACCCGCCGCCTTGCTGGCTTTCATCTTCCGCAAAGCTTTCACTACCTCTTCTCTGTTTACCTAAGCATTCTCCCTGACCCTCTCACTTTGCATACCATTTAAGAAAAAAAAAAAAAAAAAAACAATCCTATATCTGCCTCTCTATCATCTAGCACATTCAACAAACCTTCAAAATACTCACTCCATCTCCCAACTCTCATTTGCCCTCTTTTTCACCTCTTGCAACATTCTCTTGACCTCCTGCCTCTTTCTGTCTGTGTATGTATATGTATGTATATGTGTGTGTGTGTGGGTGTTTATGTATATACATGTGTATGTGGGTGGGTTGGGCCATTCTTTTGTCTGTTTCCTTACACTACCTTGCTACTGTGGGAGACAGTGGCTAAGTATAATAATAAAAAATATAAAGTAAAGTCAGGGGTTAGTGAGAGGACAAGAGCAAGGGAAGGAGTAGCAATACTCCTGAAACAGGAGTTGTGGGAGTATGTGATAGAGTGTAAGAAAGTAAATTCTCGATTAATATGGGTAAAACTGAAAGTTGATGGAGAGAGGTGGGTGATTATTGGTGCATATGCACCTGGGCATGAGAAGAAAGATCAAGAGAGGCAAGTGTTTTGGGAGCAGCTGAATGTTAGTGGTTTTGATGCACGAGACCGGGTCATAGTGATGGGTGATTTGAATGCAAAGGTGAGTAATGTGGCAGTTGAGGGAATAATTGGTATACATGGGGTGTTCAGTGCTGTAAATGGAAATGGTGAAGAGCTTGTAGATTTATGTGCTGAAAAAGGACTGATGATTGGGAATACCTGGTTTAAAAAGCGAGATATACATAAGTATACTTATGTAAGTAGGAGAGATGGCCAGAGAGCGTTATTGGATTACGTGTTAATTGACAGGCGTGCGAAAGAGAGACTTTTGGATGTTAATGTGCTGAGAGGTGCAACTGGAGGGATGTCTGATCATTATCTTGTGGAGGCTAAGGTGAAGATTTGTATGAGTTTTCAGAAAAGAAGAGTGAATGTTGGGGTGAAGAGGGTGGTGAGAGTAAGTGAGCTTGAGAAAGAGACCTGTGTGAGGAAGTACCAGGAGAGACTGAGTACAGAATGGAAAAAGGTGAGAACAATGGAAGTAAGGGGAGTGGGGGAGGAATGGGATGTATTTAGGGAATCAGTGATGGATTGCGCAAAAGATGCTTGTGGCATGAGAAGAGTGGGAGGTGGGTTGATTAGAAAGGGTAGTGAGTGGTGGGATGAAGAAGTAAGAGTATTAGTGAAAGAGAAGAGAGAGGCATTTGGACGATTTTTGCAGGGAAAAAATGCAATTGAGTGGGAGATGTATAAAAGAGACAGGAGGTCAAGAGAAAGGTGCAAGAGGTGAAAAAAAGGGCAAATGAGAGTTGGGGTGAGAGAGTATCATTAAATTTTAGGGAGAATAAAAAGATGTTCTGGAAGGAGGTAAATAAAGTGCGTAAGACAAGGGAGCAAATGGGAACTTCAGTGAAGGGCGCAAATGGGGAGGTGATAACAAGTAGTGGTGATGTGAGAAGGAGATGGAGTAAGTATTTTGAAGGTTTGTTGAATGTGTTTGATGATAGAGTGGCAGATATAGGGTGTTTTGGTCAAGGTGGTGTGCAAAGTGAGAGGGTTAGGGAAAATGATTTGGTAAACAGAGAAGAGGTAGTGAAAGCTTTGCGAAAGATGAAAGCCGGCAAGGCAGCAGGTTTGGATGGTATTGCAGTGGAATTTATTAAAAAAGGGGGTGACTGTATTGTTGACTGGTTGGTAAGGTTATTTAATGTATGTATGACTCATGGTGAGGTGCCTGAGGATTGGCGGAATGCGTGCATAGTGCCATTGTACAAAGGCAAAGGGGATAAGAGTGAGTGCTCAAATTACAGAGGTATAAGTTTGTTGAGTATTCCTGGTAAATTATATGGGAGGGTATTGATTGAGAGGGTGAAGGCATGTACAGAGCATCAGATTGGGGAAGAGCAGTGTGGTTTCAGAAGTGGTAGAGGATGTGTGGATCAGGTGTTTGCTTTGAAGAATGTATGTGAGAAATACTTAGAAAAGCAAATGGATTTGTATGTAGCATTTATGGATCTGGAGAAGGCATATGATAGAGTTGATAGAGATGCTCTGTGGAAGGTATTAAGAATATATGGTGTGGGAGGCAAGTTGTTAGAAGCAGTGAAAAGTTTTTATCGAGGATGTAAGGCATGTGTACGTGTAGGAAGAGAGGAAAGTGATTGGTTCTCAGTGAATGTAGGTTTGTGGCAGGGGTGTGTGATGTCTCCATGGTTGTTTAATTTGTTTATGGATGGGGTTGTTAGGGAGGTGAATGCAAGAGTTTTGAAAAGAGGGGCAAGTATGAAGTCTGTTGGGGATGAGAGAGCTTGGGAAGTGAGTCAGTTGTTGTTTGCTGATGATACAGCGCTGGTGGCTGATTCATGTGAGAAACTGCAGAAGCTGGTGACTGAGTTTGGTAAAGTGTGTGAAAGAAGAAAGTTAAGAGTAAATGTGAATAAGAGCAAGGTTATTAGGTACAGTAGGGTTGAGGGTCAAGTCAATTGGGAGGTAAGTTTAAATGGAGAAAAACTGGAGGAAGTAAAGTGTTTTAGATATCTGGGAGTGGATCTGGCAGCGGATGGAACCATGGAAGCGGAAGTGGATCATAGGGTGGGGGAGGGGGCGAAAATCCTGGGAGCCTTGAAGAATGTGTGGAAGTCGAGAACATTATCTCGGAAAGCAAAAATGGGTATGTTTGAAGGAATAGTGGTTCCAACAATGTTGTATGGCTGCGAGGCGTGGGCTATGGATAGAGTTGTGCGCAGGAGGATGGATGTGCTGGAAATGAGATGTTTGAGGACAATGTGTGGTGTGAGGTGGTTTGATCGAGTAAGTAACGTAAGGGTAAGAGAGATGTGTGGAAATAAAAAGAGCGTGGTTGAGAGAGCAGAAGAGGGTGTTTTGAAATGGTTCGGGCACATGGAGAGAATGAGTGAGGAAAGATTGACCAAGAGAATATGTGTCGGAGGTGGAGGGAACGAGGAGAAGAGGGAGACCAAATTGGAGGTGGAAAGATGGAGTGAAAAAGATTTTGTGTGATCGGGGCCCGAACATGCAGGAGGGTGAAAGGAGGGCAAGGAATAGAGTGAATTGGAGCGATGTGGTATACCGGGGTTGACGTGCTGTCAGTGGATTGAATCAAGGCATGTGAAGCGTCTGGGGTAAACCATGGAAAGCTGTGTAGGTATGTGTATTTGCGTGTGTGGACGTATGTATATACATGTGTATGGGGGTGGGTTGGGCCATTTCTTTCGTCTGTTTCCTTGCGCTACCTCGCAAACGCGGGAGACAGTGGAGAGAATGAGTGAGGAAGGGTTGACCGGGAGGATGTGTGTGTCGGAGGTGGGGGGAGCGGGGAGGAAGGGGGAGGCCGGGTTGGGGGTGGAAGGATGGAGTGGGGGGGATTTTGTGTGATCGGGGCCTGGGCATGCGGGGGGGTGAGGGGGGGCGGGGGGTGGTATGAGCTGGAGCGGTGTGGTGTGCAGGGGTTGACGTGCTGTCGGTGGATTGAATCAGGGCATGTGTGTGGGGGTGGGTTGGTCCATTTCTTTCGTCTGTTTCCTTGCGCTGCCTCGCAGGCGCGGGAGACAGCGGAAAAAAAAAAAAAAAATATAAATGTAAATGTGAATAAGATTAAGGTTATTAGGTACAGTAGGGTTGAGGGTCAAGTCAATTGGGAGGTGAGTTTGAATGGAGAAAAACTGGAGGAAGTGAAGTGTTTTAGATATCTGGGAGTGGATCTGGCAGCGGATGGAACCATGGAAGCGGAAGTGGATCATAGGGTGGGGGAGGGGGCGAAAATCCTGGGGGCCTTGAAGAATGTGTGGAAGTCGAGAACATTATCTCGGAAAGCAAAAATGGCTATGTTTGAAGGAATAGTGGTTCCAACAATGTTGTATGGTTGCGAGGCGTGGGCTATGGATAGAGTTGTGCGCAGGAGGATGGATGTGCTGGAAATGAGATGTTTGAAGACAATGTGTGGTGTGAGGTGGTTTGATCGAGTGAGTAACGTAAGGGTAAGAGAGATGTGTGGAAATAAAAAGAGCGTGGTTGAGAGAGCAGAAGAGGGTGTTTTGAAGTGGTTTGGGCACATGGAGAGGATGAGTGAGGAAAGATTGACCAAGAGGATATATGTGTCGGAGGTGGAGGGAACAAGGAGAAGAGGGAGACCAAACTGGAGGTGCAAAGATGGAGTGAAGGGGATTTTGTGTGATCGGGGCCTGAACATGCAGGAGGGTGAGAGGAGGGTGGGGAATGGAGTGAGTTGGAGCGGTGTGGTATACCGGGGTTGACGTGCTGTCGGTGGATTGAAGCGGGGCATGTGAAGCATCTGGGGTAAACCGTGGAAGGCTGTGTAGGTATGTATATTTGCGTGTGTGGACGTATGTATATACATGTGTATGGGGGGGGTTGGGCCATTTCTTTCGTCTGTTTCCTTGCGCTACCTCGCAAACGCGGGAGACAGCGAGAAAGTATAATAAAAATTAAAAAATAAAAAAAAAAATATATTATTTTTTTTTTTTATTATACTTTGTCGCTGTCTCCCGCGTTTGCGAGGTAGCGCAAGGAAACAGGCGAAAGAAATGGCCCAACCCCCCCCCATACACATGTATATACATACGTCCACACACGCAAATATACATACCTACACAGCTTTCCATGGTTTACCCCAGACGCTTCACATGCCCTGATTCAATCCACTGACAGCACGTCAACCCCGGTATACCACATCGCTCCAATTCACTCTATTCCTTGCCCTCCTTTCACCCTCCTGCATGTTCAGGCCCCGATCACACAAAATCTTTTTCACTCCATCTTTCCACCTCCAATTTGGTCTCCCTCTTCTCCTCGTTCCCTCCACCTCCGACACATATATCCTCTTGGTCAATCTTTCCTCACTCATTCTCTCCATGTGCCCAAACCACTTCAAAAACACCCTCTTCTGCTCTCTCAACCACGCTCTTTTTATTTCCACACATCTCTCTTACCCTTACGTTACTCACTCGATCAAACCACCTCACACCACACATTGTCCTCAAACATCTCATTTCCAGCACATCCATCCTCCTGCGCACAACTCTATCCATAGCCCACGCCTCACAACCATACAACATTGTTGGAACCACTATTCCTTCAAACATACCCATTTTTGCTTTCGGAGATAATGTTCTCGACTTCCACACATTCTTCAAGGCCCCCAGAATTTTCGCCCCCTCCCCCACCCTATGATCCACTTCCGCTTCCATGGTTCCATCCGCTGCCAGATCCACTCCCAGATATCTAAAACACTTCACTTCCTCCAGTTTTTCTCCATTCAAACTCACCTCCCAATTGACTTGACCCTCAACCCTACTGTACCTAATAACCTTGCTCTTATTCACATTTACTCTTAACTTTCTTCTTCCACACACTTTACCAAACTCAGTCACCAGCTTCTGCAGTTTCTCACATGAATCAGCCACCAGCGCTGTATCATCAGCGAACAACAACTGACTCACTTCCCAAGCTCTCTCATCCCCAACAGACTTCATACTTGCCCCTCTTTCCAAAACTCTTGCATTTACCTCCCTAACAACCCCATCCATAAACAAATTAAACAACCATGGAGACATCACACACCCCTGCCGCAAACCTACATTCACTGAGAACCAATCACTTTCCTCTCTTCCTACACGTACACATGCCTTACATCCTCGATAAAAACTTTTCACTGCTTCTAACAACTTGCCTCCCACACCATATATTCTTAATACCTTCCACAGAGCATCTCTATCAACTCTATCATATGCCTTCTCCAGATCCATAAATGCTACATACAAATCCATTTGCTTTTCTAAGTATTTCTCACATACAT
This sequence comes from Panulirus ornatus, assembly GCF_036320965.1. Classification (NCBI taxonomy): domain Eukaryota; kingdom Metazoa; phylum Arthropoda; class Malacostraca; order Decapoda; family Palinuridae; genus Panulirus; species Panulirus ornatus. The sequence continues at coordinate 93,629,748 of NC_092225.1, forward strand.
TCTTCAAAGCAAACACCTGATCCACACATCCTCTACCACTTCTGAAACCACACTGCTCTTCCCCAATCTGATGCTCTGTACATGCCTTCACCCTCTCAATCAATACCCTCCCATATAATTTACCAGGAATACTCAACAAACTTATACCTCTGTAATTTGAGCACTCACTCTTATCCCCTTTGCCTTTGTACAATGGCACTATGCACGCATTCCGCCAATCCTCAGGCACCTCACCATGAGTCATACATACATTAAATAACCTTACCAACCAGTCAACAATACAGTCACCCCCTTTTTTAATAAATTCCACTGCAATACCATCCAAATCTGCTGCCTTGCCAGCTTTCATCTTCCGCAAAGCTTTCACTACCTCTTCTCTGGAGTGAGTATTTTGAAGGTTTGTTGAATGTGTTTGTTGATAGAGTGGCAGATATAGGGTGTTTTGGTCGAGGTGGTGTGCATATATATATATATATATATATATATATATATATATATATATATATATATATATATATATATATCCCTGGGGATGGGGAGAAAGAATACTTCCCACGTATTCCCTGCGTGACATAGAAGGCGACTAAAAGGGGAGGGAGCGGGGGGCTGGAAATCCTCCCCTCTCGTTTTTTTTTGATTTTCCAAAAGAAGGAACAGAGAACGAGGCCAGGTGAGGATATTCCCTCAGAGGCTCGGTCCTCTGTTCTTAACGCTACCTTGCTAACGCGGGAAATGGCGAATAGTATGAAAGAAAAAAGAAAGAATATATATATATATATATATATATATATATATATATATATATATATATGCAAACACTTTGCCTATACTCAATCCATTCCTTTATCCTTACAGTCTATACTCCATTTCACCTTTCACTCTTCTCAGTTGGATAATTCTATGCATCTTTCTACAAGCAAATAGCTCCTTGCTAGGCTATCTCCTTAACTTTTATACTCACTATTCATATCATGGCTATTACAAAGCTAATCACTATCTATATCATGGCTTTTACAAAAGTAGCTCCTTCCTAGGCTAACTATTTAACTTTTTATACTCACTATCTATATCACAGCTATTAGAAAACTACCTACTATCTATACTATGGCTTTTGCAAAACTATATTCATACTACAGTTTTGCAGTCCTTTGGTATTCTACTTTACTTCTGTATTCTCTCAGAACAATGAAAGTATCTGTGTAGCAACATTCTTTTTCATTGAAGATCTCCTACTTGGTCAATTTGAGGAACATTTTGGCAGATAACTGTCCAAAATATTTACTTAATATTTCTTATCTAAATTTCTTGCGTTTTACTTTTCCTGGCCTTCTAAATTTCCATGGAAAAGTACTTAAATCATATGTTTGATATGTGACATGTTATCTTTAATTCATGAAAATTTCAAATTTTAGACTTTTGACATACTGTAAAATGGTAGTACGATACCTCGGCTGACTAGAGCACGGCAAAACTGCAGACCAATTCCTCGACTTGCCCCTTGAATAAGTGCTGTTGGCATTGTTTCCACAAAAGTCCTGACGAATGTCACTTGACTGCTACTTGCAAGAAAATCTTTGTTTCAGCTTCTTATCTATATTTTTTATATCTGGAAATAAAGAATTCTACTAACAGACCCTTGAATTTGTATCCTGCCTTAAATATATAACATAAAGGTAAATAAAGCACCATGAATTTTATGGAATGTTGAAAAGCATAATAAATGGTCACCATTCTCCTTGGCTTTCAAGCAGCTAAATGTTTTTCTTGCACTTTCCTATCACTGCAGAGTCCTGTTTGATATGAAAATCACTGGAGGTGTTATCAGACTCCACCTGCTTGGATTTAGACTGTGAAAGATTAGTCACCGATGCTGAGGTTGTATCACTCTCAGTTGACAGAACAAAGTACAATCTTGTCAAAAACCATTTGGCTTCAAGGGAGTCCATCCTGTCCCTGCTTCTGAGTGTAGTGCAGGCTTAGAGCCACAGGAGCCCCAGGACTTTTTGAAATGGGTTCCAGGGATAATAACAAAATATCATTGAAAAAAAAAATAATAACAATGGAATGGATGAAGGCAGTATGTATGAATAGGTACATGTGTATATGTCTGTGTATGTATATGTCTGTGTATGTATATGTATGTATACGTTGAAATGTATAGGTATGTATATGTGAGTAGGTGAATGTTTATGTATATACATGTGTATGTGGGTGGGTTGAACCATTCTTTTGTCTGTTTCCTTGCACTACCTCACTAATGCGAGAGACAGCGACAAAATATAATAAATAAAATAAATAATAATAATAATAGTAATAATAAGAAGTAAGATTATTAGTGAAGGAGAAGAGAGAGGCATTTGGACGATTTTTGCAGGGAAAAAATGCAACTGAGTGGGAGATGTATAAAAGAAAGAGACAGGAGGTCAAGAGAAAGGTGCAAGAGGTGAAAAAGAGGGCAAATGAGAGTTGGGGTGAGAGAGTATCATTAAATTTTAGGGAGAATAAAAAGATGTTCTGGAAGGAGGTAAATAAAGTGCGTAAGACAAGGGAGCAAATGGGAACTTCAGTGAAGGGCGCAAATGGGGAGGTAATAACAAGTAGTGGTGATGTGAGAAGGAGATGGAGTGAGTATTTTGAAGGTTTGTTGAATGTGTTTGATGATAGAGTGGCAGATATATGGTGTTTTGGTCGAGGTGGTGTGCAAAGTGAGAGGGTTAGGGAAAATGATTTGGTAAACAGAGAAGAGGTAGTAAAAGCTTTGTGGAAGATGAAAGCTGGCAAGGCAGCAGGTTTGGATGGTATTGCAGTGGAATTTATTAAAAAAGGGGGTGACTGTATTGTTGACTGGTTGGTAAGGTTATTTAATGTATGTATGACTCATGGTGAGGTGCCTGAGGATTGGCGAAATGCATGCATAGTGCCATTGTACAAAGGCAAAGGGGATAAGAGTGAGTGCTCAAATTACAGAGGTATAAGTTTGTTGAGTATTCCTGGTAAATTATATGGGAGGGTATTGATTGAAAGGGTGAAGGCATGTACAGAGCATCAGATTGGGGAAGAGCAGTGTGGTTTCAGAAGTGGTAGAGGATGTGTGGATCAGGTGTTTGCTTTGAAGAATGTATGTGAGAAATACTTAGAAAAGCAAATGGATTTGTATGTAGTATTTATGGATCTGGAGAAAGCATATGATAGAGTTGATAGAGATGCTCTGTGGAAGGTATTAAGAATATATGGAGTGGGAGGCAAGTTGTTAGAAGCAGTGAAAAGTTTTTATCGAGGATGTAAGGCATGTGTACGTGTAGGAAGAGAGGAAAGTGATTGGTTCTCAGTGAATGTAGGTTTGCGGCAGGGGTGTGTGATGTCTCCATGGTTGTTTAATTTGTTTATGGATGGGTTGTTAGGGAGGTGAATGCAAGAGTTTTGGAAAGAGGGGCAAGTATGAAGTCTGTTGTGGATGAGAGAGCTTGGGAAGTGAGTCAGTTGTTGTTCGCTGATGATACAGCACTGATGGCTGATTCATGTGAGAAACTGCAGAAGCTGGTGACTGAGTTTGGTAAAGTGTGTGAAAGAAGAAAGTTAAGAGTAAATGTGAATAAGAGCAAGGTTGTTAGGTACAGTAGGGTTGAGGGTCAAGTCAACTGGGAGGTAAGTTTGAATGGAGAAAAACTGGAGGAAGTAAAGTGTTTTAGATACCTGGGAGTGGATCTGGCAGCGGATGGAACCATGGAAGCGGAAGTGAATCATAGGGTGGGGGAGGGGGCGAAAATCCTGGGAGCCTTGAAGAATGTGTGGAAGTCGAGAACATCTCAGAAAGCAAAAATGGGTATGTTTGAAGGAATAGTGGTTCCAACAATGTTGTATGGTTGCGAGGCGTGGGCTATGGATAAAGTTGTGCCCAGGAGGGTGGATGTGCTGGAAATGAGATGTTTGAGGACAATGTGTGGTGTGAGGTGGTTTGATCGAGTAAGTAATGTAAGGGTAAGAGAGATGTGTGGAAATAAAAAGAGTGTGGTTGAGAGAGCAGAAGAGGGTGTTTTGAAATGGTTTGGGCACATGGAGAGAATGAGTGAGGAAAGATTGACCAAGAGGATATATGTGTCGGAGGTGGAGGGAACGAGGAGAAGTGGGAGACCAAATTGGAGGTGGAAAGATGGAGTGAAAAAGATTTTGTGTGATCGGGGCCTGAACATGCAGGAGGGTGAAAGGAGGGCAAGGAATAGAGTGAATTGGATCAATGTGGTATACCGGGGTTGACGTGCTGTCAGTGGATTGAATCAGGGCATGTGAAGCGTCTGGGGTAAACCATGGAAAGTTGTGTGGGGCCTGGATGTGGAAAGGGAGCTGTGGTTTCGGGCATTATTGCATGACAGCTAGAGACTGAGTGTGAACGAATGGGGCCTTTGTAGTCTTTTCCTAGTGCTACCTCGCACACATGAGGGGGGAGGGGGATGGCATTCCATGTGTGGCGAGGTGGCGATGGGAATGAATAAAGGCAAACAGTGTGAATTGTGTGCATGGGTATATATGTATGTGTCTGTGTGTGTATATATATATATGTGAACATTGAGATGTATAGGTATGTATATTTGCGTGTGTGGACGTGTATGTATATACATTGTGTATGGGGGGTGGGTTGGGCCATTTCTTTCTTCTGTTTCCTTGTGCTACCTCGCAAATGCGGGAGACAGCGACAAAGCAAAATAATAATAATAAAAATAGTAATAATAATAATAAATGTGAATAAGAGCAAGGTTATTAGGTACAGTAGGGTTGAGGGTCAAGTCAATTGGGAGGTGAGTTTGAATGGAGAAAAACTGGAGGAAGTGAAGTGTTTTAGATATCTGGGAGTGGATCTGGCAGCAGATGGAACCATGGAAGCGGAAGTGGATCATAGGGTGGGGGAGGGGGCGAAAATTCTGGGGGCCTTGAAGAATGTGTGGAAGTCGAGAACATTATCTCGGAAAGCAAAAATGGCTATGTTTGAAGGAATAGTGGTTCCAACAATGTTGTATGGTTGCGAGGCGTGGGCTACGGATAGAGTTGTGCGCAGGAGGATGGATGTGCTGGAAATGAGATGTTTGAGGACAATGTGTGGTGTGAGGTGGTTTGATCGAGTGAGTAACGTAAGGGTAAGAGAGATGTGTGGAAATAAAAAGAGCGTGGTTGAGAGAGCAGAAGAGGGTGTTTTGAAGTGGTTTGGGCACATGGAGAGAATGAGTGAGGAAAGATTGACCAAGAGGATATATGTGTCGGAGGTGGAGGGAACGAGGAGAAGAGGGAGACCAAATTGGAGGTGGAAAGATGGAGTGAAAAAGATTTTGTGTGATCGGGGCCTGAACATGCAGGAGGGTGAAAGGAGGGCAAGGAATAGAGTGAATTGGAGCGATGTGGTATACCGGGGTTGACGTGCTGTCGGTGGATTGAGGCAGGGCATGTGAAGCGTCTGGGGTAAACCATGGAAGGCTGTGTGGGTGTGTATATTTGCGTGTGTGGACGTATGTATATACATGTGTATGGGGGGGTTGGGCCATTTCTTTCGTCTGTTTCCTTGCGCTACCTCGCAAACGCGGGAGACAGCGACAAAGTATAATAAAAAAAAAAAAAAACAGAGAAGAGGTAGTAAAAGCTTTGCGGAAGATGAAAGTCTGCAAGGCAGTGGGTTTGGATGGTATTGCAGTGGAATTTATTAAAAAAGGGGGTGACTGTATTGTTGACTGGTTGGTAAGGTTATTTAATGTATGTATGATTCATGGTGAGGTGCCCGAGGATTGGCGGAATGCTTGCATAGTGCCATTGTACAAAGGCAAAGGGGATAAGAGTCAGTGCTCAAACTACAGAGGTATAAGTTTGTTGAGTATTCCTGGTATATTATATGGGAGGGTATTGATTGAGAGGGTGAAGGCATGTACAGAGCATCAGATTGGGGAAGAGCAGTGTGGTTTCAGAAGTGGTAGAGGATGTGTGGATCAGGTGTTTGCTTTGAAGAATGTATGTGAGAAATACTTAGAAAAGCAAATGGATTTGTATGTAGCATTTATGGATCTGGAGAAGGCATTTGAAAGAGTTGATAGAGATGCTCTTTGGAAGGTATTAAGAATATATGGTGTGGGAGGCAAGTTGTTAGAAGCAGTGAAAAGTTTTTATCGAGGATGTAAGGCATGTGTACATGTATGAAGAGAGGGAAGTGATTGGTTCTCAGTAAATGTAGGTTTGCAGCAGGGGTGTGTGATGTCTCCATGGTTGTTCAATTTGTATATGGATGGGGTTGTTAGGGAGGTGAATGCAAGAGTTTTGGAAAGAGGGACAAGTATGCAGTCTGTTGTGGATGAACGAGCTTGGGAAGTGAGTCAGTTGTTGTTCGCTGATGATACAGCGCTGGTGGCTGATTCATGTGAGAAACTGCAGAGGCTGGTGACTGAGTTTGGTAAAGTGTGTGAAAGAAGAAAGTTGAGAGTAAATGTGAATAAGAGCAAGGTTATTAGGTACGGTAGGGTTGAGGGTCAAGTCAATTGGGAGGTAAGTTTGAATGGAGAAAAACTGGAGGAAGTGAAGTGTTTTAGATATCTGGGAGTGGATTTGGCAGCGGATGGAACCATGGAAGTGGAAGTGAATCATAGGGTGGGGGAGGGGGCGAAAATTCTGGGAGCCTTGAAGAATGTGTGGAAATCGAGAACATTAACTCGGAAAGCAAAAATGTGTATGTTTGAAGGAATAGTGGTTCCAAAAATATTGTATGGTTGCGAGGCATGGGCTATGGATAGAGTTGTAGGCAGGAGGGTGGATGTGCTGGAAGTGAGATGTTTGAGGACAATATGTTGTGTGAGGTGGTTTGATCGAGTGAGTAATAATAGGGTAAGAGAGATGTGTGGTAATAAAAAGAGTGTGGTTGAGAGAGCAGAAGAGGGTGTTTTGAAATGGTTTGGTCACATGGAAAGAATGAGTGAGGAAAGATTGACCAAGAGGATATATGTGTCAGAGGTGGAGGGAACGAGGAGAAGTGGGAGACCAAATTGGAGGTGGAAAGATGGAGTGAAAAAGATTTTGAGTGATCGGGACCTGAACATGCAAGAGGGTGAAAGGCGTGCAAGGAATAGAGTGAATTGGAACGATGTGGAATACCGGGGTCGACATGCTGTCAATGGATTGAACCAGGGCATGTGAAGCGTCTGGGGTAAACCATGGAAAGTTCTGTGGGGCCTGGATGTGGAAAGGGAGCTGTGGTTTCAGTGCATTATTACTTGACAGCTAGAGACCGAGTGTGAACGAATGGGGCCTTTGTTGTCTTTTCCTAGCGCTACCCCGCACACATGAGGGGGGAGGGTGTTGTTATTCCATGTGTGGTGGGGTGGCGATGGGAATGAATAAAGGCAGACAGTATGAATTATGTACATGGGTATGTATGTATATGTCTGTGTGGGTATATATATGTATACATTGAGATGTATAGGTATGTATATTTGTGGGTGTGGACGTGTATGTATATACCTGTGTATGTGGGTGGGTTGGGCCATTACTTCGTCTGTTTCCTTGCGCTACCTCGCTAATGCGGGAGACAGCGACAAAGCAAAATAAAAAAATAAAAAAAAATAATAATAATAATAATAATGCTAGTTACTCAAGGCAGGAAATATATCTAAAAGCCAAGTACCTGATTTGTTTAAATTATATGACCAAAATGAAAAAATATTCCAATGATATGTATACTGATGACAGTGACAGGGCTGATGATGTAATAATTGCAATGAAAAATGCAACTCAAGAATAAGCTGAAACTGATAAAAGTCCTTGTTAATCTGTTGTATTCTTAATGATATAGAGTCAACAGTAACAGGAAAGTCAAGTTATCCATTTTACTCCTAAAAAGTCCTGTTTAGAAAAGTACAACCACTTCATGAATACTTAAGTCCATGAGCTGACCAGCAGATGGTTTGTTATGAATCTAGTTAGGGCCAGGCAAGGTGGTGTATGCACTACCTCCAGCCTCATCTTTGCATTACACCTTTGAAAACGGGATCAGCCCTCTCCACGGTGGACAAAAACACTAGCCTAGCTATACCAAGTTCCTTGATATATGATAACAGAGAGAGAGAAAGCAAGATTAGACTGGGTCATTTCATTATATGTTCTCAGGAAATGCTATGTCCTACAGTATATGCATCTTCTACTCCCTGCAATGAACAACAGAAAAGTACAATAGTATTGTACTGTTCAAAAGTTGCTGGGTGACACCACTACAAATTAGTCATGATTTGGAAATATCTAAACTCAAGCTTTTATGGGCACTGAAACTTTGCTAGTGATTTACGAAGCACAGATGGCAACAGGGATGACTCCATGATTTTCAAGGGAGTTTTAACCCACTGGCTTTAGCTTCTCTAGATACTTATTGTACAATCAGTGTGGAAATTTTCAATGATTGTAGAAAATTCTATTAGTTTATCATCTTACCAGGGCTCTATTTTTCATATTCAACTTATGGCTATTTCCTTTTCACTGGGCCTTTAATGATTCATTATTTAGAGTTTATGGTAAATGTTCTCTGGTTCACTTGACAGATTTGTTTTCCTTTTTGAGTGAGTTGTGGCATTTTCAGTGGGTTTGCAATTCACTGTTGCCTCCTACAGAGGGTGTCTTAAGAGATGCTGATAATAGATCGCATTATGAGAGGATGTGTGGAGGAGGGTGGATAAATTGGAAATGAAGTGTCTGAGGACAATATTTGGTATGAGGTGGTTTGATCAAGTAATCAATGAAAGGGGAAGAGAGGTGCGTGGTAAAAAAGAACGTGTGGCTGAGATAGCTGAAGAATGGTTTGGACACATGGAGAGGATGAGTGAAGAAAGGTTGACAATGAGGATACATGTGTCAGAATGAGGGAACAACAAGAACAAGGAGACCAAACTAGATATGGAAGGGTGGAGTGAAAAAGAATTTGAGCGATTGATGCCTGAACATGCAGAAGGGTGAAAGGCATGCATGGGAAAGAGTGAATTGGAATATGTGGTGGTCAAAGTGCCATCAGTGGACCAAATCAGGGTATGTGAAGAGTCCTTGGTAAAACAGGGAAAGGTCTGTGGGGCCTGGTTTTGGATAGGGAGCTGTGGTTTTGGTGCATTACAAACGACAGTTGGAAAATGGATGCAAGCAGATGTGGCCTTTATCTATCTGTTCCTAGCACTACATCACTAATGCAGGAAACAGAGAACAAGGATGAATGAATACATATATAGGTTTGTGCGGAGGAGGGTGGATGTGTTGGAAATGAAATGTTTGAGGACAACATGTGGTGTGAAGTGGTTTGATCGAGTAAGCAATGAAAGGGTAAGAGAGATGTGTGGTAATAAAAAGAGTGTGGTTGAGAGAGCACAAGAGAGTGTACTGAAATGGTTTGGTCACATGGAGAGAATGAGTGAGGAAAGACTGACAATGAAGATATATGTGTCAAAGGTGGAGGGAACAAGGAGAAGTGGGAGACCAAACCAAACTGGAGGTGGAAAGATGGAGTGAAAAAGATTTTGAGCAATTAGGGCCTGAACATACAGGAGGGTGAAAGGCATGCAAGGAACAGAGTGAATTGGAATGATGTGGTATACCGGGGTCAACGTGCTGTCAATGGATTGAACTAGGACATGTGAAGCTTCTGGGGTAAACCATGGAAAGTTTTGTGGGGCCTGGTTGTGGAAAGGGAGATGTGGTTTCAGTGCATTATATGTGACAGCTAGAGAGTGAGTGTGAGCGAATGTGGCCTTTGTTGTCTTTTCCTAGCGCTACCTCGTGCGCGTGCGGGGGGGAGGGGGTCAGTGCATTATATATGACAGCTAGAGACTGAGTGTGAGCGAATGTGGCCTTTGATGTCTTTTCCTAGCGCTACCTCGTGTGCATGCAGGGGGAGGGGGTTGTCATTTCATGTGTGGCGGGATGGCAACAGGAATGAATAAAGGCAGGAAGTATGAATTATGTACATATGTATATATGTATATGATGTGTATGTATATATATATATATATATATATATATATATATACATATGTATACACTAAAATGTATAGGTATGTATATGTGTGTGTGTGGTCGTGTATGTATATACATGTGTATGAGGGTGGGTTGGGCCATTCTTTCGTCTGTTTCCTTGTGCTACATGGGAAGTATTCTTTCTCCCCTATCCCCAAATCATTCTCCCTAACCCTCTCACTTTGCACACCACCTCGACCAAAACACCCTACATCTGCCACTCTATCATCAAACACATTCAACAAACCTTCAAAATACTCACTCCATCTCCTTCTCACATCACCACTACTTGTTATCACCTCCCCATTAGCCCCCTTCACTGAAGTTCCCATTTGTTCCCTTGTCTTACGCACCTTATTTACCTCCTTCCAAAACATCTTTTTGTTCTCCCTAAAATTTAATGATACTCTCTCACCCCAACTCTCATTTGCCCTCTTTTTCACCTCTTGAACCTTTCTCCTGACCTCCTGCCTCTTTCTTTTATACACCTCCCAGTCATTTGCATCATTTCCCTGCAAAAATCGTCCAAATGCCTCTCTCTTCTCTTTCACTAATAATCTTACTTCTTCATCCCACCACTCACTACCCTTTCTAATCTGCCCACCTCTCATGCTTCTCATGCCACAAGCATCTTTTGCACATATCACTAATTCAATAAAACAGGTTGCTAAATTTTTCCTTATCTATTCATTTGTAGCCATTCTGATATTTGCTAAAAGACAGTCTGTCTCCTTTACTATTCTCTGAAAGTGGGACTCTGGTGATAGGCTGGGAAAAATGCACACTCCCATGTTCTTCTTATAAAACAACATAGTCTTCATATAACATCAAAAAGAAGGTAAAACTAGGTTGGCAGGGGAAGTTATCAAAGGTTTCACTTATTTTTAACCCATAATTTCCCTAATCATCATGGCTCTCTCCACAATCACAAACAAATATATACAAAATAATCCTTCATATAATGCTCCCAAGTTTGAATAATTTCTACTATGTATAAGGTTGAAATTAATTTGCATTCCTTCCACACCCAGGTTCTTTGGATCCCTTTAAATGATGACCATAACCAAATACTACACAGTGGATGTCAAATTGAAACTACATATACATCTCCAGAAGTACCATATCTTTCTATCTATATCTCTGATGCCTGTTACCTTCTGGAATTCCCTCAAGGGGGTGTCCATAACAGGTGAATTCCAGTAAAACTTCTTAGCCTTTATGCCTCACCCGCAACAGGTTACTGGCAGAGTGTAAGGCTAGTGCAGCGTTTGCAGAGGCCCCTACCTAATGTTCCTACTGACTGCTACTACATAATGCTCCTGCCTAATGTTTCTACCTACTACTTCTAATCAATGCTCCTTCCTAAATGTTCATACCCTCTACTTCTATCTAATGCTCCTACCATTTTGCTAAAAGGCAAGACTAGCACACAGCACTCACCATAGGAAAATCTAGAGTTACAAAGAGTAAGCTAAGTGAGTCAAGTGTTACGTGTGATAAGGAGAGATTGCATGTTTGTGGACAGAAGTAACAAAGGAAGAAATATAGGACAAGAGTATTCATATGTGTGGCATAAGTAGCAGGTGAGGTTTGTGTGAATATAAAAATAACAATTGCTTGGTGAAATGTCAACACCAGACAGTGTAGCATTTACCTTTATCTTAATAATATGTTCTCACTAGAAGCCTGTTATTTCTACTACATCACTTATTTCTTAACTGTCTTATTTTTCTTGTATGACGTTTTTCATTAGGAGAAATTGATTTTTCACTTTACTTGAAACATGCCCATTTTTCAGGAACTAAGATATATAGCACTGCATTATCAGTTTGGACATAAAAAAAAATAATAACAATACAATACACAGGAAAGTAATACAGTGTTATAACTGCATATCACCAACTTTACTGACAATCCTCTTGAATTTTGATGGTATTCAGTTTTTAGGAATACTGTGTTATCTGTATCCCTAAACTCCTAATACCAATGCATAGCACCAAATACTGCCAAAATGTATGACTGCAGTAAAGTTGGTGAAATACGCATATAGAAGACACAGTTCGATAATGAAATTTGAGCTTACATAAAAAATCTATTGTTTTTCTGTATGTTTATGAATATGTTTTGCAATCTCTAAGTTGACCATAAGATGCCATAATTTCTGGTCTCTGAAAAATCAATGTTTTTCAGGGTGAAAAAATTTCTTTCTTATAAATTGAAAAATAATCATTTAAGACAAATAAAACACTAAAAAAACATGTGACACAGACCTCAAGTTACCCAGAGAAAATAACAAGCTTCTTTTGAAAGCATTTTACCAAGATAGCAATAAACATTACATGCTCCAGTGTTGACATGTCTTATCAGGCAGCACTGCATTCTTTTTTAACACAAATCTCACCTGCAACTGATATTTCATACATAAATACCAGTTACACATATCCCTCCTGCATGATTATGACATTTACTACATGATTTCTGGTAGTATTCAATGGAATGTATTATTTAGGAGACCCTGCGTTATTTCTGTTTTGCCCTGACACTGGAACTCTCTTGAAATAACTGATGGATTTGCAAAAACTGTATGTATATCATTGAACTCTGTACATAGTAGAAGTGAATTAGACAGGAGGGAGCATAACTTGGAAGTCATCTTTATCTCTAAAAAAATATTAAATAAGTGATACTGGGGACGACTATGATGATCGAGGATAATGTGGGGAAAAGGTTAGTGATACACCTCTAAACCTCACCTACCTTCACCTATGGGCAGATATTTACCTTAGTTTACATCATAGTTGCAATATAACAACAGCAGTGTCTTCTTTTTGTTGTATTGGTTGCATGCAAACACATCTCCCAGTAAATGAATGCAAGACTATAACATTTGCACATTTTTCAAATAGCATCGAAGTTAGCTTTAGTTGTTAGGGAAAGTTTGTTGAGGTTTCCATTAAATCTGTTTATTTCTAAACCTTTTTAGCTTCCTTTCACTCTGCATTTTCCCTGATAATTAAAGCCCTCCCCACTATCATTTCTATTGTCATGTGATATGATAAAGCTCCAAATAACTTTTACTAAGTATATGGGGCAAAATCTTACAAATGGATACACGGGAAAAATAAGAAATGATACTATTCAATAATGAATTTCATAATAATGGATTCCTTAAAAAGTGTAGAGTTGATATAGAGTGCGGGATTTTATGTGCAACTCCTCTATTTCCATTAATTTCGAATTTTTAGAAGTGGGTAGGGTTTTGAAGCAGAGCAAAACTGAGCATAAAATTACTCAAACTGCTGAGAGTGTAAGTAATCGATTTATAACACTTTTGTTCAAATCTAACAAATATTAAATAAACAGACATCCTATTGTCATTTTCTAATGTTCTCGTGCACAGTGCGAGGATACTAGAAAAATAACTAATCCATGGATGATTGACAAAAACATTCAGCTGGTGTTTGTTCAGCTTCTATAGAGTTTTATTTGGTTAGTAGGTTGATATACAAACCAAATGAAGATGTAATACAAGATAATTTGCTTGTAGAGTCTAGAAATGCCTATTTTCTCTATCATTCTTGCGTTCCACATAATGCCACCATGCAACATTTGAATCCACCTGAATCTGGGTTCTGGAAATATGTCGGTTGAGTTCAGATGTTTATGTATATTTACTGCTCAGACTGATGTTTATGAGGTTTGTCCCACGCAAGTTCAAATTCCTATATCCCTATAGTCATGTAAACTTGCTATTTACCTTCTATACCAAGGTAACATGACCCAGTTAAATGGAGTTCGTTTCATAACGATGACATTTCACTTGTAACAGAACCTAGAAGACATCCAAGATGTTAAACCAGGCAGGTTATCGTTATGTTTAATACTTACTGGTATTCAAATTACTTGAATATTATTTGACTCTCTAGTCTCCTCTTTCTAATGAAACGAACAATAAAATACTGAGAAATAAGTTTTAAGAGGAAAAGGAAACCCCTACACTCCAAAATCATATTCTACGGTGTCTTAAACAATTCCATAATAAAACATTATAATCCTAGAAAACACGGTCATAAATATTATTGTATCAAGAAGTCCATAATATGCCCTTCCTCTAAATAGACAAGTTATTTTTGTACTGCCAACAGACTGGAACTTCATCAGGTAACTGATCCTCACCTAAAATTTTCCCTCCAGTATCGTCATCGAACTCGAAATTTATCGAGTAACACAGACTCTTTGGCCATAGACCAAGTCCTGGGGCTCCTCACCACTGTAACAACATCCACCTAAATCTATTGATAAAGTTTATGACACACTACTAAATATCTTGCAATTACCTTATCCGTATGACTTGTTGAACAAAAATTATCACTTATGCTTTACTATAGCCTTTCTCACACCTGATAAGTTAGGCTTATTTCATAAAAACACTTGCATAATGCTTGTATTTGTTCCTATAGAGCAAAATACTAATTTTTCTACCTGAAAGAAGTAGAACTTTATGGGAGTAAAACATGTTCTGAAAAATTTGCTGAACCCTATGTTAGATTTTTTAATTACATTTCTGTTAGTTTTTGCAGTTTGAAGATATTTTTAGTGCAGTAGCGTGCAAGCCAGAAACACAAAAACGTGTAGTGGATGATAATGAATGCTCGCCATTGTAAACAAAACGACGAAATCGTAAGTATAAAGGGGTCTTATATATAATAGTGGCGCTGTCATCAAATGTATACATATAAATTTGAACTATAATTAATATATATATATATATATATATATATACATATTCATGTATATAGAATATTTGTTTTTATCAATTATTGGCGTTAAAATTTTTGCCAATATGAAACTGTGAAGTATTTGGATAAGGAGCTTGCTTATAAACGTTGCTAAGCATCAAAGGTTTATAGTCTTTGGATAAGCATACGGGCCAACAATACTGAGACAATTTTCTGATAACCTCCTAGCATGCTGCATGAAAAACCCATTATTTCATTTTGGTCATTAAAAAGGTAGTGGAATTGATGATACGAACACTATCATAATGACATTTATTAGTAAATGAATTACACAATTCCGAGAGGCAGACAATAAAGATATGGCTTAGTTATATCTAAGCAATTATGAACAGCTTTTTTCGTATACTGATAACAGAGGAAGGCTAAATAATGGATTTTCTTGGTTTCCAAGAAGTAATGTGGTAAGAAAGTACTTCTAGGAAGGTTATATATGGCAGGGAACTCTCCATTGCAAAGGATGCAGGAGATCAACCCCGGATCTGGGATGTACACCATGCGAATGGATCCAGATTCTGCAAATCTATCTGCTGATGCTGCATGTTTGGAGGGAGAGATCTAGATGAATACCCTGGCTCCCAATAGTAGCAAATATTGTTGGATCTACAACAGCTCTTTGGGAGAGCCCTGAGGCTTTCCTCGCCTTTGTAGTCGTCTCCATTTTCTCCCTTCTCAGACAATTCTTAATGAACACTTTCCAGTTCCTCCACATATATTTTCTTTGGCACTACCTAATCTGTAAGTTTTGATCTCACAGGCACCATGTTGTTTGCAACTATTTGATTTTACACAATGCACCTGGAAGTCGGACACTCGCCAGTATTACAAGATGGTACACAGTGTCCTTCGAACTTTAGCAGCGACATCTGCCCACCCATTATTCCATGACTGACCTTCATAATCTCATACTGGATTCCGTACA
This sequence comes from Panulirus ornatus, assembly GCF_036320965.1. Taxonomy (NCBI): domain Eukaryota; kingdom Metazoa; phylum Arthropoda; class Malacostraca; order Decapoda; family Palinuridae; genus Panulirus; species Panulirus ornatus. The sequence continues at coordinate 93,645,477 of NC_092225.1, forward strand.
TTTGTCACTTTGTTTTAGGTGCTTCGGAATGACGACTCGAATCTGTTATTTTGATGTCTATTTTCTGTTTTATCTTACCTAAAAAACTTTATAAGAACTATGTTTGTTTTTTCTTCGTCTGGAGCACTTCCTAAATTTCTGTAGGAGCATCCGAGTCGTCTTTGGCCATTTATTTTTTTTTTTTTTTCAGCTAGGATACACTTCCGATAGTCCTGCCTTCCTTCACAGTCTTCTTTCCTTTACGTTAGACGAGTAATATTTTCTCTTTCCTTACTTTCCTCTCCCACTTTAGCAAGTGTTTACATGGTGTCCATATTGTTTCTCATGTGTGATGCCCGACATTACCATCTAAGCTGGCCCATAAACACTCAGCATGGATGGTGTTGAAGCTTCAGATGAGCGAACATGATTATCCCATCGTCCACCTCCCGCACCTTTCTGTCCTGTAGCATTCTTTTCATTGCAATATACAAACATCCTCTTTCTTAGTTCACCCGATACACTTTTAATCCTCATCATAATGTATATATACACACGCAGGTAACCCATTTCACCCTAAAATAAGAAACAAAAACACATGTTTATTGCTGTCTTAAGCTTAGGGTTATGAGGCCACTTGATTATGAAACTGATGACAGAAACACCGTCATAATGATACTCATCAATACATTCAATGGACTACACGAATCCAAATGGCTGACACTACAATTTAATGTAAAAAAAAAAAGTACTTAAGTTTGATCTAACCCTATATGAACAGCCTGTTCGTGGAGTGATAACAGGAAACACACATGGATGGATTTTTATTGAGACTTTCTGAGGAGGATCCTCTCCATGCCTAAGACAGGAGCCTCAGCCAGCAGGGAGATGCCCACAGCCGCCAGCCCCGACAGGAACAGCACTCCCACCGTCTCTAAGATCTGGGCAGAAGGAGATCGAGTTAGATCCGACTGGCAGGAGATCGAGTTAGATGCGACATTTTTGTGTGTGTTATGGTGGATGTAATGGCTAGCTATCAAAAGAGTTAATCTTTTGTTAGGTTAGATTCTCAAAACATTCTAGAAATTTAAGAAAAATGTCATTTTCATTCTCAAAAAAAAAAAAAGAGGAATCTACAAAGCTTTATCTAAGCAGATATGAAAGTTTATCTTTTATTATACGAAAACATCGATTTCAAGTTCTGCATTCTTATTTAAACCTTCCCGGGAAATCGATGATGAAAATCTTAATAATATATATATATATATTACAGAGGTATAAGTTTGTTGAGTATTCCTGGTAAATTATATGGGAGGGTATTGATTGAGAGGGTGAAGGCATGTACAGAGCATCAGATTGGGGAAGAGCAGTGTGGTTTCAGAAGTGGTAGAGGATGTGTGGATCAGGTGTTTGCTTTGAAGAATGTATGTGAGAAATACTTAGAAAAGCAAATGGATTTGTATGTAGCATTTATGGATCTGGAGAAGGCATATGATAGAGTTGATAGAGATGCTCTGTGGAAGGTATTAAGAATATATGGTGTGGGAGGCAAGTTGTTAGAAGCAGTGAAAATTTTTATCGAGGATGTAAGGCATGTGTACGTGTAGGAAGAGAGGAAAGTGATTGGTTCTCAGTGAATGTAGGTTTGCGGCAGGGGTGTGTGATGTCTCCATGGTTGTTTAATTTGTTTATGGATGGGGTTGTTAGGGAGGTGAATGCAAGAGTTTTGGAAAGAGGGGCAAGGATGAAGTCTGTTGGGGATGAGAGAGCTTGGGAAGTGAGTCAGTTGTTGTTCGCTGATGATACAGCGCTGGTGGCTGATTCATGTGAGAAACTGCAGAAGCTGGTGACTGAGTTTGGTAAAGTGTGTGAAAGAAGAAAGTTAAGAGTAAATGTGAATAAGAGCAAGGTTATTAGGTACAGTAGGGTTGAGGGTCAAGTCAATTGGGAGGTGAGTTTGAATGGAGAAAAACTGGAGGAAGTGAAGTGTTTTAGATATCTGGGAGTGGATCTGGCAGCGGATGGAACCATGGAAGCGCAAGTGGATCGTAGGGTGGGGGAGGGGGCGAAAATTCTGGGAGCCTTGAAGAATGTGTGGAAGTCGAGAACATTATCTCGGAAAGCAAAAATGGGTATGTTTGAAGGAATAGTGGTTCCAACAATGTTGTATGGTTGCGAGGCGAGGGCTATGGATAGAGTTGTGCTCAGGAGGATGGATGTGCTGGAAATGAGATGTTTGAGGACAATGTGTGGTGTGAGGTGGTTTGATCGAGTAAGTAACGTAAGGGTAAGAGAGATGTGTGGAAATAAAAAGAGCGTGGTTGAGAGAGCAGAAGAGGGTGTTTTGAAATGGTTTGGGCACATGGAGAGAATGAGTGAGGAAAGATTGACCAAGAGGATATATGTGTCGGAGGTGGAGGGAACGAGGAGAAGAGGGAGACCAAATTGGAGGTGGAAAGATGGAGTGAAGATTTTGTGTGATCGGGGCCTGAACATGCAGGAGGGTGAAAGGAGGGCAAGGAATAGAGTGAATTGGATCGATGTGGTATACCGGGGTTGACGTGCTGTCAGTGGATGGAATCAGGGCATGTGAAGCGTCTGGGGTAAACCATGGAAAGCTGTGTAGGTATGTATATTTGCGTGTGTGGACGTATGTATATACATGTGTATGGGGGTGGGTTGGGCCATTTCTTTCGTCTGTTTCCTTGCGCTACCTCGCAAACGCGGGAGACAGCGACAAAGCAAAAAAAAAAAAAAAAAAAAAAAAATATATATATATATATATATATATATATATATATATATATATATATATATATATATATATATATATATATATATATATATATATTCATTCATTTATCATACTTTGTCGCTGCCTTCCGCGTTAGCGAAGTAGCGCAAGGAAACACACGAAGGAATGGCCCAACCCACCCACACACACATGTATATACATACACGTCCACACACGCACATATACATACCTATACATTTCAACGTATACATATATATACATACACAGACATATACATATATACACATGTACATAATTCATACTTGCTGCCTTTATTTATTCCCGTCGCCACCTCGCCACACATGGAATGACAATCCCCCTTCCCCCACATGCGCGTGAGGTAGTACTAGGAAAAGACAACAAAGGCCACATTCGTTCACACCCAGTCTCTAGCTTTCATGTATAATGCACCGAAACCACAGCTCCCTTTCCAAATCCAGGCCCCACACAACTTTCCATGGTTTACCCCAGACGCTTCACATGCCCTGGTTCAATCCATTGACAGCACGTCGACCCCGGTATACCTCATCGTTCCAATTTACTCTATTCCTTGCATGCCTTTCACCCTCCTGCATGTTCAGGCCCCGATCACTCAAAATATTTTTCACTCCATCCTTCCACCTCCAATTTGGTCTCCCACTTCTCCTCGTTCCCTCCACCTCTGGCCCATATATTCTCTGTGTCAACCTTTCCTCACTCATTCTCTCCATGAGACCAAACCATTTCAAAACAGCCTCTTCTGCTTTCTCAACCACACTCTTTTTATTACCACACGTCTCTCTTACCCTTTCATTACTTACTCGATCAAACCACCTCGCACCACATATTGTCCTCAAGCATCTCTTTTCCAACACATCCACCCTCTTCCGCACAACTCTATCTATAGCCCACGCTTCGCAACCATATAACATTGTTGGAACCACTATTCCTTCAAACATACCAATTTTTGCTTTCCGAGAAAATGTTCTCGCCTTCCATACATTTTTCAACGCTCCCAGAACTTTCGCCCCTTCCCCCACCCTGTGATTCATTTCCGCTTCCATGGTTCCATCCGCTGCCAAATCCACTCCCAGATATCTAAAACACTTCACTTCCTCCAGTTTTTCTCCATTCAAACTTACCTCCCAATTGACATGTCCCTCAACTCTACTGTACCTAATAACCTTGCTCTTATTCACATTTACTCTCAGCTTTCTTCTTTCACGCACTTTACCAAATTCAGTCACCAGCTTCTGCAGTTTCTCACCCGAATCTGCCATCAGCACTGTATCATCAGCAAACAACAACTGACTCACTTCCCAAGCTCTCTCATCCACAACAGACCGCATGCTTGCCCTCTCTCCAAAACTCTTGCATTCACCTCCCTAACAACCCCATCCATAAACAAATTAAACAACCCTGGAGACATCACACACCCCTGCCGCAAACCGATATTCACTGAGAACCAATCACTCTCTTCCTACACGTACACATGCCTTACAACATTGATTAAAACTTTTCACTGCTTCTAACAACTTGCCACCCACACCATATATTCTTAATACCTTCCACAAAGCATCTCTATCAACTCTATCACACGCCTTCTTCAGATCCATAAATGCGACATACAAATCCATTTGCTTTTCTAAGTACTTTTCACATACATTTTTCAAAGCAAACACCTGATCTACACATCCTCTACCACTTCTGAAACCACACTGCTCTTCCCCAATCTGATGCCCTGTACATGCCTTCACCCTCTCAATCAATACCCTCCCATATAATTTACAAGGAATACTCAACAAACTTAAACCTCTGTAATTTGAGCACTCACCTTTATCCCCTTTGCCATTGTGCAATGGCACTATGCAAGCATTCCGCCAATCCTCAGGCACCTCACCATGAGTCATGCATACACTGAATATCCTTACCAACCAGTCAACAACAAAGTCACCCCCTTTTTCAATAAATTCCACTGCAATACCATCCAAACCCGCTGCCTTGCCGGCTTTCATCTTCCACAAAGCTTTTACTACCTCTTATCTGTTTACCAAATCATTCTCCCTAACCCTCTCACTTCGCACACCACCTCGACCAAAACACCCTATATCTGCCACTCTATCATCAAACACATTCGACAAACCTTCAAAATGCTCACTCCATCTCCTTCTCACATCACCACTACTTGTTATCACCCCATTAGCCCCCTTCACCGATGTTCCCAATTGTTCTCTTGTCTTACGCACTTTATTTACCTCCTTCCAAAACATCTTTTTATTCTCCCTAAAATTTAATGATACTCTCTCACCCCAACTCTCATTTGCCCTCTTTTTCACCTCTTGCACCTTTCTCTTGACCTCCTGCCTCTTTCTTTAATACATCCGAGTCATTTGCACTATTTCCCTGTAAAAATTGTCCAAATGCCTCTCTCTTCTCTTGCACTAATAATCTTACTTCTTTATTCCACCAGTCACTACCCTTTCTAATCTGCCTACCTCCCACGCGTTTCATGCCACAAGCATCTTTTGCGCATGCATCACTGCTTCCCTAAATACATCCCATTCTTCCCCCATTCCCCTTGCGTCCTTTGCCTATTATATATATATATATATATATATATATATATATATATATATATATATATATATATATATATATATATATATATATATATATTGATTTAGGTAATCAATTATAGCAAAACACAAAGATTATGGATCGTGAACTTGGCTAAAGCATGAACTGATTTTAACCCAAGAGACTTATTAGGTACCTTATTGAGGTGACTGAAATACAATTGCATGTGCATACTGTAGAAGTAGATCATCATCTGTATGGGGATGGCCACCAGGAACATGGTGTAGGTGAGTCTACTGACAGGCTGCCAGCTCGGGTGAGACAGGAAGTCGTTGACGGGGCCTGAAACATGTCATGCCTGAAGTACTGGTGCAACACGAGAGCAGTGGTGCAATAAGTACAGCAAAATGGTGCAACATGAGAGCAGTGGTGCAATAAGTACAGCAAAATGGTGCAACATGAGAGCAGTGGTGCAATAAGTACAGCAAAATGGTGCAACATGAGAGCAGTGGTGCAATAAGTACGGCAAAATGGTGCAACATGAGAGCAATGGTGCAATAAGTATAGTACTGGTGCAACACGAGAGCAGTGGTGCAATCAGTACAGCAAAATGGTGCAACATGCGAAAAGTAATGGTGTAATAAATTAAGCAGTGATGTAAGTGTTGAATTAATAGTCAAGGTGCACTAGACCCCTTTCACCCAACCATTCTATAATTAACCAGTTTCCAGACTAGTTGTATAAAACTTACCCCAATCTCACCTCACAGGTTAAACCCCCCCCCCCCCCAACAAACACAACGATGACAAAACACACATATCACGCTTAAAATAACACGACAAACAAGCCTTGAACAACCCTTTCCCATCTTAGTACTCCAGCTCCACTCCATAATACATACAGGTGTCTTAATACGAGGCCAGGACTTAGGATATGCTTTTCATGTGATCCCCGCACCTACAGAAACACAAAGAGCTAATAGAGAAGATCCAGAGGAGGGACAACAAAGATGGCATCAGAATAGAGTGAGTTAAGTTAGAGGAAAAAGATGGAGGGGTTTAAATTTTTGCCCACTTTGGAGGAGAGAGAAGCGAGGGTGGCCTTTAAGGTTTTCACACATTTCATCGACTGATGCAGCGACAGAGCAACCAAAAGATGTAAAATGAAAAGGTGAGAAACTTATCAAAAAAAAAAGAGGATGTAAAGATATATCATGCAAAAGAATGAATGAAGACAGTTAAATCAGAGGGCATACGACAATCAAAGAAGTTCCATAACAGTACAAGGATCTTCGGGAGATGGGAGGCCCCACGAGTGGAGGAAAAAAAAAAAAAAAACCTCCCATACCGCACGGTGTAGTGGGTAATTTACCCGTCTGAGGCCTCACACTCCCCAGACAATCAGGTTTCCCCATTTTACCATCTATGCTCCGGACAACATCAACCATCCCTCCAACATTGAAGCATCTCTCATGACCCCCTTCCTGCTCACGACGCAAGTCAAAATGAAGTCACACTGTCACTTGGTTGCTCTGGAGTCACCGCATATGGACGAACACACAAAATCATTATTACACTTTACGACCTATGGGGTCCCAACTGGTGGATGTGGTGGGCTTCCTGAGCGCTGCACGTACCTTACAAACATGAAAGGAGACTCCCTAGGCAGGATATATATATATATATATATATATATATATATATATATATATATATATATATATATATATATATATATATATATATACATTTAGGAAGATAGACAGCTACACACATAAGCAGATAGATGCACAGAGAAATAATGATTAAACCCCCCTACGTGGCCCCAGCATTTCACTGCCATCAGATGTACAATGTTATTGATCTATTATTTCCACAACAATACCATTATTGTAAAAAAAAAAAAAAAAAATTAAACCTGGGGCATGGTACTCTCCATATTTTTTTCCATCAAGTCTTTCATATATCACGCGTCGATATAATATCATTTTCTTACAGTTGCCCATCAGAATGTTTCGTTTTCTTAGAGTTACATTTCATAGAATACGAAATATTTCACAAAACGAAGCTTTTATCTTAATTCATTTTTCTATAGAGAAAAGATGGCATGTTATGTGATGCATATCAATATATTCTCAGGATAACACGATTCTGGGGATGATATAATATTTTCCAGGGAAGTCCTTATTATATATATATATTCTTTTTTTTTTTTTGCTTTGTCGCTGTCTCCCGCGTTTGCGAGGTAGCGCAAGGAAACAGACGAAAGAAATGGCCCAACCCCCCCCCCCCATACACATGTATATACGTATATACGTCCACACACGCAAATATACATACCTACACAGCTTTCCATGGTTTACCCCAGACGCTTCACATGCCTTGATTCAATCCACTGACAGCACGTCAACCCCGGTATACCACATCGCTCCAATTCACTCTATTCCTTGCCCTCCTTTCACCCTCCTGCATGTTCAGGCCCCGATCACACAAAATCTTTTTCACTCCATCTTTCCACCTCCAATTTGGTCTCCCTCTTCTCCTCGTTCCCTCCACCTCCGACACATATATCCTCTTGGTCAATCTTTCCTCACTCATTCTCTCCATGTGACCAAACCATTTCAAAACACCCTCTTCTGCTCTCTCAACCACGCTCTTTTTATTTCCACACATCTCTCTTACCCTTACGTTACTTACTCGATCAAACCACCTCACTCCACACATTGTCCTCAAACATCTCATTTCCAGCACATCCATCCTCCTGCGCACAACTCTATCCATAGTCCACGCCTCGCAACCATACACCATTGTTGGAACCACTATTCCTTCAAACATACCCATTTTTGCTTTCCGAGATAATGTTCTCGACTTCCACACATTCTTCAAGGTTCCCAGAATTTTCGCCCCCTCCCCCACCCTATGATTCACTTCCGCTTCCATGTTTCCATCCGCTGCCAGATCCACTCCCAGATATCTAAAACACTTCACTTCCTCCAGTTTTTCTCCATTCAAACTCACCTCCCAATTGACTTGACCCTCAACCCTACTGTACCTAATAACCTTGCTCTTATTCACATTTACTCTTAACTTTCTTCTTTCACACACTTTACCAAACTCAGTCACCAGCTTCTGCAGTTTCTCACATGAATCAGCCACCAGCGCTGTATCATCAGCGAACAATAACTGACTCACTTCCCAAGCTCTCTCATCCCCAACAGACTTCATCCTTGCCCCTCTTTCCAAAACTCTTGCATTCACCTCCCTAACAACCCCATCCATAAACAAATTAAACAACCATGGAGACATCACACACCCCTGCCGAAAACCTACATTCACTGAGAACCAATCACTTTCCTCTCTTCCTACACGTACACATGCCTTACATCCTCGATAAAAACTTTTCACTGCTTCTAACAACTTGCCTCCCACACCATATATTCTTAATACCTTCCACAGAGCATCTCTATCAACTCTATGATATGCCTTCTCCAGATCCATAAATGCTACATACAAATCCATTTGCTTTTGTAAGTATTTCTCACATACATTCTTCAAAGGAAACACCTGATCCACACATCCTCTACCACTTCAGAAACCACACTGCTCTTCCCCAATCTGATGCTCTGTACATGCCTTGACTCTCTCAATCAATACCCTCCCATACAATTTGCCAGGAACACTC